>NC_090929.1:1528882058-1529205419 GCF_040938575.1 Ambystoma mexicanum | reverse complement strand
GTAAAAGGAGTTTACACCATGGTGGTAAAGTAGGGAACTTACTGCCTGGGTTATAATGAGGCCCTGTGTCTTGAAACTGACCAGATCAATAAAAAGCCTTTCACAAAGTAAATGCAAAGAAACTGTGTGTGAAAAAAACAAACACATTTTGTGAAATGAACACAAGAGAAAAAGAACATGGGTAAATTTGCTTTTGCAAAGCAGAAAATGACATTGGGAAAACTAAATGTGAAATAATACTGTAGCTCGCACAGAAACGCAATTGTACAATTGTCAAAACAAGCAAGTGTTAGATGTCATTAGTTCAAAGCCAATTTAACATATTGCGTCTGATCTAAGGTATGGCTGTTCCATTCTGAAGGTCAGGCGGAATGCATTCCAGGAAAAAGCTGCTTTAACTGGGAAGCTAGCTCCGCCAGATTTGCAAAGTTTGAATCTAGGAATTTCTAAGCAATGGGTGTTGGATGATATTGTAGGGCAGATCAATGTTCTTCTGATAATTATGTCTGAGATATAAGGGGGTGCCGCATTGTTCATGCATTTGCAGGTAAGGGATACTGTTTTAAGAAGGATCCTATCACTGATTTGTAGCCAATGCTGGTCTCTTCTGATGTTGGAGATATGTTCTCTACTTGGTATGTTTAGAGCTGCTCTGAGGGCATTATTTTGTAATGTTTGCATTTTTTCTAAGATGCATTTTTTGGCCCCTATGTATAGTATGTTGCAGTAGTCTAATTTAGTCATTATTAGAGGATTGGCAAGTGTAATCCAGCTAGTTTTGGAGAGGAAGCGTCTGCAGGCCCTGATACGTTTTCAGGTATAGGCAGTAGAGGATCCATTGGACTAACTTGTTTTTTTAGAGAAAAGGTGGAGTCTAGGTAAAATCCTAATGTTTACCCTCAGTTACTGCTTTGATTACATTGCGATCAATATTGAATGAGGCATAGCTGGGGCTAGGTTTTTTTAGGTTAGCGTCCGAGCCCAGAATCAGGATCTTTGTTCTATCGTCATTCAGCCAGAGGCCATGTCATGCCATCCATGCCTGAATGAGGAGGTATATCTTGTTTATCAAGGCCGTGTCTGCCTCGATATTGCCAAAAAGGGGTATTGTGATCTGGGTATCATCTGCATAATTAGTGTAGGTGACCCCCCAGTCTGTCCAATTTGTCGAAAAGTGACTTGGTAAAGATGTTATACATCGTAGGTGAGACACATGATCCCTGTGGAACACCACAGGTAATATGGATTGGGTCTGCGGATGCTGAGGGGGAGAAAACTCTCATTGTGCGGTTGGCTAGGAAGGATTGTACCCAGGCTATAACATCACTCAAGAAATAGGCGGCTGACGCTAGGTGTTTGCATAACACTGCATGATCCACTAGGTTGAATGCTGCCTACAGGTCGAGGAGGAGTAGCAGATCCATTTCACCTTTATCCTTCAACTCATCCATT
The DNA here is from genome assembly GCF_040938575.1 of Ambystoma mexicanum. NCBI lineage: Eukaryota > Metazoa > Chordata > Amphibia > Caudata > Ambystomatidae > Ambystoma > Ambystoma mexicanum. The sequence continues at coordinate 1,529,203,967 of NC_090929.1, read as the reverse complement.
TAAGTCTTTAAATCAATTAATGCCGTTTTCGTGCCATGTTGTGCTCTGAATCCGGATTGGCGGGAGGCTAGTAGGTGATTAATTTCAAGATGGTTCTGGATTTGGAGATAAGCTACTCTGTCTATTATTTTGAGGAGAAAGGGACCGTGATAATTGGTCTATATTTCATCGGGATGGAAGGGTCTAATGTGTGCTTCTTCAGTAACGGTAGAACCCATGATTCTTTGAGATTGTTAGGTACAGTACTAGTCTAGAAGGAGGCATTCATTAGTTTAGAGATAAAATGGTGCTAAATCTCTAGCTGCGCCCTTAATTATGTGTGCTGGGCAATTGTCACCCTGGCATTTTGATGGCTTCAAAGATAGTATGACTTTTTTCTGTTTCAAGTATAGAGATTTTGGTGAATCTGAAAGGTATGTCGGTGCTCGTTGTTACAGTGGGTATATTAGGTTGCGTTTCAGTGGAGAGCAGGGAGGCTTTTTTGTTAGCTATCTTGGTCTGTATGAGGCTATGTTGTTGGATAAAGCTTTTTGGATGCTAGTGCACCATTGCTTATCTTTAGGGACATAGTCTGTGGGTGGAATGGGAGTTTCCATTTCATGGAGGATAGTAAAGAGCTCCTTGGTGGTGGAGTTGGTGTGCTACTTGTGACTGCTTTGTAGATGATACAGTAACATTTCTGTTCACCCATAAAAAGATGTGACTGCAGTATGGTGGACTGCTTTTAGGAGTGCCATGTGAGCACTGGGAACCCTGTCTGGAGGACATTTCTGCCATTGATGTAGGAGAACACAAGGACTGCGGTCTGGAAGTCATGTGGTGGGATGAAGGGCTTGATTTTAAAAAGGGTGGAGATTCGGGACTAAGATGTTTGGGCCTTCATATAAAAACCCACAATGAATCCTTTTTATAGTGGAGGGCGGATGGGTTTTGATTATTCCACCAATTGCAGTTTTAACAACATGGTGTGATGGTGGTCCCTGTAGGAAAGTGATCTTTAAAGTAGTCTATGCTGCAAAAACTGCCCCAGGCCTCAGAGGACATGTTGTCCATTCTTCCTACCACTGTGGCAACACTACTACTTCTACTACTACTAATAATAATTGGTAGTTGTCATGTTATACATAATGCATGTTACTATGTTTTTGTGTTTCATAGTGATGCATATAACAGGGTCCTTATTTATGTACATGTATGCAATTACACATGCATTTTGTCCATAGGCAAATGGTATGTACAAATGTGCAATGTCATTAGCACCGGTGGAAACTAAATGTGCATGTTCACTATGGCCAGCATTAACATACAACTGTGCATGCATACATAGCAAATGGTGGATGCACATAGGCCTTTAGCACAATCACAGTTGCATTAGCACCAGTGCAAATGCCTTTGTGCCTTATTTGAACTGGTGCTTAGGCAATTGCACTTGCTCAACCAGTGTTTAAACATGCACCATTGTGCATTAATCCTGCCCCAGATGTATTATTAATCATCCTGCTGAATTTGCACTCGGGGTCATGGTTCAATACAATGCATTTGCTTCCACACCAGGGGAAATGCTTCTCACGGCTTGAGGACAGCTGCAGTAGGTGAAGGTGGCACCAGGAGCACATATGTCAGACCAGTTCCACATATACCCTCCAAACCTCAGCCTTCAGCAATCAAAGTGTATGATTTCATTGTGTGATATTTATAAGAGCACTTTTTGCAGGTACTTGTGTGAACAATACTTGACAGATAAATTCTCCAGACACCGATCCACGAGACCTGGCAGAACTCCTCACCTACACTACCTTAATATACCTAAATTCAAACTAAAATCAGCAGGGGGGTCAAGCTTTCCTGTCCTACCAGCCAAATGTTGGAATTCCTTCTCTACCACCATCAGAGCTGAACCCTCCTTTTGGACCTTCAGAGCCAAATTGAAAGACTGGCTCCGTGCCTAGCACCTCCAACTACTACCACATTGGCCACCATGCAGGCCCTAACTACTCAGTATAACTCAGCATCTGTAATCACAACACACTGCATTCTACCTGCCTTCGTGTCATATTTATCTGTAACTGTAACAACCACCCCCTGCCAATGTAAACATGCCTCTATAGCCATTGTAACTATTGTATTTTCTAGATCTGCTTGTGAATAATCTGTATACAACTTTTATTAAGTGTGTTGATGACACTTTTGGCATTGTCACTTCACGGCCCTATGTACCATCTGTATCTGTATATATAAATTGTGTGCATATTCTGTAACTAGGTAAGATAAGCGCCAAGTTGCCCTAGGGCTCTGTGCGCTATACAAATAAACTAAACTAAACTAAACAAGCGATGTGTGAAGTGAGAAGCGCGATACAGGACACATCTTGTTGGTGTCCTGGCTCTGCGTGCATGTTGTTTTGCTTTTTGTTTTTCAACTTACATAAACTTGTTAGTCATTTGACCACAAGTGTCTTTTTCTTGTTGTGGGCTGCTTTCACATTTTTATTGGCTCGGAGTGCAGTTTTGCCGCTTCGGCGCCTCCTCCTTCCTGTGTACGTATTTATTTATTTATGATTTTTTTTTATTTATGTATTGTTTGCTCGGCACTTCACCACTGTGTGTGACTCGCATTTCTGGAACAACTAAAGTAGTTTTGTGATTTTCACATGGTTCATTTGTAGGCATGGCATATGCTTCGTAGCAAGATGCATAATACCGCTCTGCCTGGATTTATACACTTGGAATAGCTTCTTGCCATTGTGAGCAGGATTAGCTAGTTATAAATCCTCTCCTCAGTGCTGTTTGCTTTTAATTAAATCATTTGCTCAGGTTTATTGTCTGAATGTAACGATATTAGAGCCATCGGTAGGGAAATAGATGGCTAACACCAGCCTCCATTGACAGTAATGGCTTTTCATAGAGGAAATGGTTCTTTCTGGGGATTGCTCCAACACCATTACACGAAATCAAATGAAACAACAAACAATGTAAATACACTGCAGAAGAATTACATGAGAGTAACTCACATTTCATTTCTGCACAATTTAAATCTAAAAAGTAGCATCCGTGGAAGAAATAGTGCTACAGAGATCAAATAAAGATGTTGCTACACTTATCTGTAAACATTGTTTTGTATTTAACATTTTTTGGGGCATCAAACAATACACTGTCTCATCTCACACATTTAGGATTACATTTCTTGCCATAGGGTTTTTCTAGTATCCAATTTAAGCTCATTAAGCTGCACAGCAGCCTCCCTCTCTCTGTGACCACTTAGGACATAGTTAACAAATATGTGGTCCTCTGAACTACAACTCCCATGATCCCTAGCTACCTAAATCGTTGGTGAAGGATCATGGGACTTGTCCATAACACCTGGATGTCCACATAATGAATAGCCATAATTTAGGACAACACATACTTCTCACTACTAAAGTATTGAGAGGGAAAGAAAAGAGGGTTGGAACTGTTATGGGCTGACAGCAGTCCCTTTAAAGTGGCATGCTTGCCAGGTCACGTGGGGAGACCGGAAAGGGTGAAGCAGGAAAACGCAAAACCTGCTTGGCAGAAATAAATATTTACAGTTAAATCCAGACACGTCTTGCGTCATCCTGCGTGGGTCACAGGTCCAATATCTATAAACAACAGGAATGAAGACACACTGGCATTGGCCGTATCTGAACATAAGACAACTATCTAAATAAATAAATGCATTTCCCATATGTTTTGTAAACTAGCCCTATTGCCACCCCTTACCAAAGACAGTCTTCTAAAGCTGCTTAGTTTGTCATATGCTGAATACAGGCTTAACCAGTGGGTTGGTGTTTTATGTTCCAGTACCTTTGCAATTTCCTTTTGCACATATTATGAACGTCAATTTATGGACTCAATGTGCTTACTTGTTTAGGTCTGTCCTATTGCTTTTGAATGACAAACCAGAACAAGCATTTTGGCCAGTGTCAATATGGTTCCAAAAATCTGATCTGTCCATTCGCCCAATTGTGACCATCAGTTGTGGAGTCGCTGTAATCTACAAATCTAACCTCCAGATCCTCTCCCTGCCCACTGAGGGATAAAGAAAACTATTTTGTAAGCTTAAGACCGGCCCCCAGACATCTTTCACGATTCTCCTGATCTACCAGCAACCTAACGCTTCAAATTCTCATGACTCTGAAATCCCCCTCCTCAGAACACCCTTCCTCAAACCAGTCAGCAAATGCATAATCCTGAATTATGTCAATCTGGGATTCAATTATCCCACTGATGATAAAGCTACCAATGTGTCCCAAGCCCTCCAAGACATGAACTTCTCACAATTTATCTCTGCTCCCACACACATGAAAGGGTTTGCCCTCGATTGAATACTTAGTACCAATCTGACCATGGGCATATATCTCATCAGCCCAGTCCCGTGGTCCGATAACCATCTGATTGAATTTAAATTACACCACTCAAACCCTGAGAGCAACTTCAAACCTCCACCTACCCAAATCCTCATAAGGAGCACACGGAAGCTCACTCATGATATACTCAAACCAACCTTAGTTCCTCTCATTGAGGCATGACATCCCATCTGCAAGAGCCCTGCTGCTCTTGCAAACCACTACCATGCTAGCCTCCTAATCATGCAAGACCAAAATGACCCCCTTAAAAACAAATCCCTGAAACCATTCAAAACTACTAAAATCTGGTTCTTTGATGTATTAGTCCTGCTCCGTAGGCAGAAAAGAGCCATTGAGCATCATCATACGAAACACCCCACCCCATAGAATGCCATTCTCCTCCACTGCTAAGACCTATAAGGATGATATTTTCATGACTAAAGCTGCTTCCTATGACAACAGAATTGTCATGGCTAGTTCCAATACCAAGGAACACTTCTCCATACTGCTCAAACTAGAAAACCCGAATGCACCGACCACACTAATCCAACCTAACAAAGCATGGTGCACTACCAACAAACTGTGCTGACCACAAAAAATCAATCTACTCTGTAACAGAATAATGACTAAGAAATCCCTACTTGCTTCCAAACCTATGTGCCTGTCTATAACAGCACTCCCCAATCCTAGCTCTCTCACCTCCCTTCAGGAGCCAATCTTAGCTTCTCCTTTCACTGTGTATCCCAAGAGTCAGTTTTGAAGACCATCCAGGCCCTGAAACACTCCAACTGCAAAGGAGATACTTGATATTATATAATACGATAAGTCATTTATAACAGGCCTGTGCACATGCGTTTCTAGGTGCAAAACTTGCCCTGCTAATGTCATTACACTTTGTGCCTCAACCACGTCATAGCGGAATTTGTCAATTCCTCATTAAACTCCTGTGAAATACCCACTACTATCAAAGCAGCCTGAGTCACTTCCCTAGTACAAAAACCTTCACTTGACCCAAATATGATAAGTCATTTATAACGGGCCTGTGCACATGTGTTTCTAGGTGCAAAACTTGCCCTGCTAATGTCATTACACTTTGTGCCTCAACCACTTCATAACGGAATTTGTCAACTCTTCATTCAACTCCTGTGAAATACTCACTACTATCAAAGAAGCCTGAGTCACTTCCCTAATACAATACCCCTCACTTGACCCAAATATACCCACTAATTAGAGACCCATCACTACAGGACCCTTCCTGCTTAAAATCGTAGTCCGCATTGGCTATGTACAATGCTAGCAATTCCTTGAACATCATTCACTCTTTGGCATCAGACAATCTGGCTTTTGACCAAAAACAACACTGAAACGGTCCTTATTGATCATTAAAAAAGCATCTTGACAGTATCAGAGACATTGGTAATGCAGCCCTCCTCCTTTTTGTAGACCTCTCAACTGCATTTTATCTCATGGCCCAAAACCTACTGTAATAACCTCTCCTCCAGCCGATTTACCCTAGTTGTCCCTTCCTACAAACTTGCCAGATCAGGGGGGTGAGTTTCAATTCCACCGCCCTCCTACTCAGCATTTAAGAAATTGTTAAAACATTGGTTATTCTCTAATTATGACTAACACTTTAACTCTGAACTATTTCCTACATGGCCCTGACTTTGTGATTCTATGACCTGTTAAGCCTTAATATACACTGTACAAACGCTGTGATACATATGGGTTTGGGCATTACACAAATGTTAAAATAAAATAAACAAATAAAATAAGCCTATACAGATGCATACACACCCACGACATATACATCAATATGCCTTTCCACCATTTGTAATTTCAAGGTGTCCACATCCAGCAATCCCATCCTATAGTGCCCTTCAAGGACCAGTGTAACCGACCTATACATCACTGTCAGATACATCTGCAGCTTTGGACTTCTAGTTGCATGGAATGGCCCCTGAGTTCAGATCAACCATTGAAAACCTTGCCAAAGAAAAATGCTTACATTACATCTAGTGCAACATTTCCCCTCCCCTCCAGACTGCAACTTGAGACCCTCAGGGGAAGCACAAACACTAAGAACATTGGCAAAGAATCAACCAAAGACTAATTACATTTTCTCCCTGGACCTCAAATAGAGACACCACCTCTATCAGCAAAGTCACACACTTCCTGGACAATGTTGATGGCACTAGTAGTCTCTTGGAGGAGTCAAAATAGAACATGTGTCGCTGAGGGCTCTATCATGATATTATCACTGGACGTGTTCCTAGGGGGTGGCTTGTGATATCAGAACTGTGATAGATGCATTGTGATGAGATGCCCTGAAAGAGCCTGCTTGAACGTTGGAACTGTAATATATGCCATCAGATGGAACCACTGGATGATTGTTCCTGGTTGGTCCAGGGTGATATCTGAACTGGGTCGAGGGGTTGCTTAGAGGTATTTTATTATGTGTTCTTTCCAGAAGGATGTTTGACGCTTAGTGGAGTAATTTGTGATATTTTCACAGTGATATTTTTCCCTGGATAGTCCCTTTGATAATATTTGCTCATAGGTGGAACATCATTATATTACCACTGAAATGTCTTTGCTCAAGATTAGATCTATTGTAATGCTTATACAGTGATGTTGGTATTGATACCTTGAACGTCTGCCTTGAATGTGAGTACTACTCCCTAACCTGCTCAAAAGCTTACATTTCACCACCTACTATGTACATGAACAATGCCACTCACATGTGGTAATGAAGCAGTGTAAGTTATTTCAATCCGGCACACACCCAAGTCACGCCCAGCATGTAGTGCGCAACTGAATCCCTTATTTATGTTTATCTATAAGTTCAATATTCTGAACGATATACCACTCATATCACACCCTTCTCCTTGAACCCCCTCCCCCCCCGGTCACACTGAACCCGGAATCAGGCTAGTTTGCAAAGGTAAATATTTATTTATGTATTTAGAATTCAAATCACAATATATTTTAATAGATAAACAACAATTACCAATGGGGCGACAGAACACTGAATAGTATCTTTAATACACTAGGAATCAAGGAATGGGCATAAAACAAATGCACCACAGAAAATAATAGTTTGGTGTTGGTTGGGTATAGGTGGCATTATGGTTAGAGGTTCCCCCTGTAACACCCCTCAACCCCCCAATAGGTAATTAAATTGATGCGAGGAGAGAACAGGTATTCAGGAATAGCACAAATCAAACAGAATATCACTTTCACTTCCCCCCTTCAAACACAAGAGAAAACGGAATTGACTTTTCAGCTGTCAGGATGGCTTTGAAATTGTCTTCGGAATTGACCAAATATGGTAAAAAATGTTTAAATGATCATACATTCTATGGGAGCCGCTTTGAACAGTTGCACACAATCACAAACAATGATTTAGTCAAAAGAAAGCATTTGAAATCTCAAAGTCCAAGTAGGAAACAATTTAAAGCTATTTCACACATGTAAAGACCTTTCAGAATTTCAAATTGCAGCAAACTTTTCTTTGAGCGATATTCGCTATAATGGGTGACTCGCACTGTTTTGCACTGTTTTGGGTTCTTTGGATAGCTAACGATGTTGGGTACAAGTAGGAGTTGAAATTTCGCTTCTATCATAAAAACCAAGAGAGTTATAGAGGTTTTAGTAAAGGTTTTTTTTGTAAAATAGGTGCGAGAATGGAAAATTCGGGTTTAGAAATGACAGATAGGTTTTCTTATGCTATATTAAAGACTACAAAAAGGAGAATGCCACACAGGAAGGTCATTCACGGCTGCTCATAACAGTTTGTGTGTGATACTCTAGTTTCCGTTTGGTTTGGAAATTACTTTTGTTAATCAATCAATAAGAAGATAGGGTTTAGGAACACAGATGAGAAAAGAGTCAGCACAAAGATAATTCTAGCAATACTATGGTTCTGAATTAAAGATGGGATGTGTTTGAGATAGGGATCCTACAATGCAGATATATTCTGGGTCACTTTTCTTCCTATTAATACTCACAGAATAAGTTATTAAATTGGACCATCATTTCTGGTCATGGATTGGATCTGGTCTAGGAATGACAGCACATCAGGCACGGTATTGGATCAGCTATGCTGGTCACCGGATTTGCAGAGAATCTGCCCTCCTTGTTTGTGGATATTTCAATCAGCTGGATAGTGAGTTCCTCAGGCAAGCATTGTGGTAGCAAGCCAGAGAATTTCAGGATACTAGCTCAAAATGCCTTCTCACACCACAGAGATGCCAAATTTTATGTAGTATCTGCTCATCAAAATCCCGCAGTTGTGGGATCTTGTTTCACCTTTCTACAGAATTTTGTCCTTTTCGCCATGAACACATTTTCCAGATTTTCTGCAAATTACCACAATTGTGCGTGTTCAACATGGGGATGTGTGTGTACATTTTCTAGTATTAATACATTTCACATAAAACCACATACATTGCCATTCCTCTCCAGAACATGTTACATGGTTCTGCCGCCTCTTAAAACATGCAGTCAAAAATTAGACTAACAGATATGTCCTTGGTATATTTTTCACCACTTTGAATCACAAGTTATGAAAGTTATGAGTCTTTCAAAATTGTTGTTTGTTTATGCTTAACAGCTAATGGTCCTGCCCCTTTGTCCAGGGACAGGCCCCTCCTTGTTTGTCCCTTCCAGGAGCAGTTTACGGCCCCTTTCACACCTCTGTTTCCTGGGCTGAAGCTCTGCAATTGTTCCTTCTCTTTCTGTAGACAAAAGACTGGGCTAACCCACAATTATCATCTCCCAGTGAGTTTCTGCTGAGAGGATTTCCCCTCCCTCTGGGAGAAACCTGCTTTTCCAGTTCTTGCAGCCCAGCCAGGCAAATTAATTCTCAATTAAAATCCAGCAAAACCAAACTTATTGCATCAAACCACATAAATACATTACTTTCTTAGCTTTCAATCTGTGGGATCAAAAACACAACTAAGATCTGTATTCCTTTTAGCACAATCCTTTTTATGTTTGCTAAGCCGGCAGATTAGTTTAATACTTTGCAGTTTCATCAGGATCTCCTCTGACAGCAGTTTACAGACAATCATTTTTTCTGAAGAAATGTTTTGCTCTTCACATTTAGGACTTTGTATGTTCGCAATGCTTCATAAGATTACATGATTTTTAGCACCAAGCAAGATTTTGGATGTTGAGAGGTGTTGTGTTATAGACATTTTGGAGTTTTTAGCACCAAAGCAACTGTCATTTGTAGGCACATTTTTTGAGTTTCAATTGCAAAGTGCTGCTTCTCTCTCTGCACTCTGTTTGCTGGTCATGGAGCACACTGGCACATGTTCTGCAGTGAGTGCTGTATCCCACCACACATGCATCATTTGTGGCAGGTTGTGCATCCATTCTTTTGTATGTTGCAGGACGCAAATTTTGTAGGTTTTTGGCACACCAAGGGTTTTGCCGCCATTGTTGCAGTTTCTTCCACCATAACTAGCAGGGTGATGCCGCATAGCACAGTGGAGTGGGTTAATACATCCCACAGAGCAGCCACCCCCAAAACACCATTAAACCATTGGTAATATGCATCTCTCCCACAAGTTCTATAACATAGTCCCCTCACACCCATCCTTGCTCTCAATGCACACAAAGGACCCTTGTGGATACACATAACAAAAGTACACTTGACAAAAATCACTCATACACAGAGCAGCAAAACAATCTTTTAATGTTCCCTTTGCACCTGCAAACCATACTCAGTGTGTTTTTCCTGCTGATCCTTTAGCACCAAGATGCTATGCAAATGGTTTTGTTGCACATTATAAAAAACACTGTGGTATGTACGCAGGGGATTGTTGTACAGAACTGCTAATGTTACATGGAGAGTGCATGTGCCACAAACTGCGCTTCTCACCATGTTGGCCAATGGAAATGCGACTGTGGAAATTGTCCCATCAGGTGGTCATGGTGTGTGTCACAGGAAAGAGCGGACATATTTTTTTCATTACTCTGTGTAGTGGGGCTGGCAGAGATGGCGAGACACACAGTTTTTATACTGGGTGATCACGTTGTGGCAGATCTGCTCCAGTATGCAGTGGAAAGAGGTTTTCATGGCAATTTGAATTTGGAGGAAGTGGAGGATTTGTGGTGCGGTGTGGATGTGCGTTGTTTCGGACACTTGCTTGCAGAATGTTGATGAGTGGCCACTTGCGCAATTGTGGACCTTGTGATCGTGCACTATGGAGGCTTGATTTTGGGTTCCATGGCTTGTTCATGTGTGTACCATCAACACAAAATGATGATGAAAGCAGTGAAGCGCATTTTTCCCACTGTGAAGGTGCTTTTCTCATGTATACCACCAGGTCCAGTTTATAACTATTCCAATGAATGTTGTCGTCAGCCAGAGATCGGAAGCATCTTATCAACAGAAGCATGTGTAACTTCTTGCACGCTGCTGGGGTGTACTCTTGTGAAAATGACAACATTGGTTATCGCTTATGTGCACAATCTCAAGGGAAATGGCATTTCTTTGTCGCCCAGTGGCAATGACATTTTGTTTTCCAATCTACAAGCTGCACTGAAGATGTGATTTTAAGAATGTGAGGTGAAGTACAACAAACACAAACACTTAATTGTTGCTATGGAAGCAGCTTTAAAAAAATACAAAACAGCTCTTTTGAGAGCCACCACTGCTAACAAAATCCCCTACCCTGGTTGACATGCATTACCCTACTCCCAACCGCACAGCACGATAAATCTGTAGGCATCGTGATAGATACAAGGTTGCACGAGCCACATCCGGCCATTTGTAGATGGCGGCCATAACAATTGCCCTGTGCACTCTATGGCATTGCTGAATAAGGTTTCTGAGAGGGATTGTTACGCACAAACTGTGATACATAGTGTATTTGCGATACAAATGCGGAAGTTGCAGTTATGGCTGTGTGCTTTATGCGCCACAGTGTAAGGTTTTTGGGGGTGGTCGGAATACATTGATTGAAAGTGAATGAAACACACTGTGCATTTGGTTGCACATTTTGGATTGTACTATGTGGATTTGCACTGGTATGGAGTACCTGCAATGCAGTGACTGCTTTTGGTTTGTGTTTGTGAGACTTTGGTGACACGCGATCATGCCACCATTATAGCTTTTCATTGCAGAGGGAAAAGTGCACAATATGTTACCAGAGTTTCCGTACTGTTTGCGATGAAGGAGGTATTTGCCTAGGTCATGCGTATGTTTCCGATCTAATGCATACAGTTTTATCGCATTACGCAGACACGGATGTGACTGCGTTACTTTTAATTTCGTCCGGGAATGGAGAAAGCGCAGTACATTTGAAGACATCTGTTTGTGCATTTCCAACTCTGAAAGTAGCTTTTTTCATTGACCTTTTTTCCTGTTCCAGTTGCTTTCCATTTATTTTGATCTTGTAACACACCACACAGAAGGAAAGGGAGACAATGCCCGGTACGGAAGAGGCACCACCTACAGGGATAACATAGGGGAAGTGCAGAGAGGGAAATGTCGGGTGGCCATCACTTAAATAGCCCTCAGTCATTGTCATGCTCCCGGACTGACCCTTCCCAAGCACTTCCAAGTACTTTCCCTTTGTAGAGTCGCGTGTCGCAGTGCATACACAATACAATGCTCTTTGCCAGGTAAGGGTCTGAAGTGCAGTTTATGGTGTGCAAGGATGTTTTAAGGATCTGCTGCCATACACAACTGATCCTGTTGGTGGCCGGAACAGCTGTGCAGAATGCTGTACATTGTTACGCTCACCTGGGGCGTAGATCGGACCCAGACAGCTGCAACCTCCTCCAACGTGAAGCCTAGTGCAGAGATGACAGACTGGACTGGACCACCTAATCTCGTCTGCTTGACCCGTAGAAATATTCTCCTGCAAGTGGAGAAAGGGATTCAGCCACCCGTGGATTTTAGTAATGGCACCCCACTATTCTCCCCACTAATCACCACCGATATTCACTTTCTGTAAGCTCACCTTATGTTTGTAAATGATGAGATCTCCATCCTGAGTGGAATGCAGGGGCGCGTAGATACCAGTTACTTTACTGGTTTGAGGGAGTTGGAAGAGTTCCAGATGAATATTAACTCCGAGGTTCCAGGCGAGAACCCGTAAGTATAAAGTTCAAAGAGTTCAATATGTCCGATATTCACTCTTGTACATTCCTTTCTTGTGTTGCAGCTGGATCCAAGGGAAGATTGTCTTGTTGCAGCTGATGGTGTTGAGGTAAGAGTCTGTATTACCCAACACTGTCTGGCAAAAGATGCGTGTGTTTAAATTGCTGGTTTCTCTCTCCTTACAGGTGCGGCGTAAGAAGTTGCGGTTTGTTACAGAATAATCCCTCTGGTTGTTAATCAGGTAAGTCTATGGTGGAGAGGTTGTATTTGTTGGCTCTCTCGGCTCACCTTATGTTTCTTTTTTCCCCTAGATGGTGGAATTTGGCAGAGAAAATGATGGAGGCTGTGCTGGATCGAAAAATGCTTTGAGGACTGGTGAGTATTGCACGGCGCTACAGGTGGCGATGCGATGCGTGTAGAATAATGTACTTTTCAAGTTCGAAGACGTGATGGATCCGGAATTCAGGTAAGGATTGAAATGATATCTGTTTTCTAACCTTTCCTTCTTCTTTCTTCTATTGCTAGGAGCTCTGGATTCGAGACGGGCGTGGCTAAAGACCGGATGCTGACTGTAGGCACGGTGAGCGTTACGCTGCTGGATGCAGAATAACAAAAAGCATGTGCTGCTGTTTGGGCGTGGTTTAAATAGCCTCCAAAGTAGTTCCAGGTAAGAAGTCCCTAGAACCACACCCGAGTAAAAAATAGTCCCTGTAGAAAGATAGTCCCATCCAGGCCTCACGTTGGCTTGGATTCATTTGCAGCATGGTCTGCATGAGGTAAGTAAAGTCTATGAGCCTGGCGCCTATGGCGCCAGGACTGATTTCTATTATGAGCCTGGCGCCTAAGGCGCCAGGACTGAACCCAGACAGCCCCCGGCCGGGGCTGATGGTTTTTTATTAAATACCTGGATGCCTGCTCCCGGGGCTGATGGGCTTAATCTGGATGCCAGGGGGTAGGCAGCATGACATACATGCAATTATCCTTGTGCACTGTTGGAAGGGTAGTACCCTGCATACTGGTGCCTTGTGCTTCAATTTCAGTTTTCGTCAAATGCAGTACAGCACTTCATGGTGCACCATTAGCCGTAGGACCAGTATTCACGGACATGAATACATTCTGAAATAAAAGAATGCTTACAACAAGGTAAAACACAGCTTAATTACGCAGAGCAGGAAGAGAGGTATTCAGCGAGACCCATGCTGCTACACTATTTTTCTAAACACCACTGATATTCTTTGCGTTCCGAAGAATTTGCTGTTTGTTTACTTCTCTTTAAATGCACTTGCTTTGCTATTTTGCAGACTCACTGCAGACTGTTACACCTGCAATTAAATGTTTACTCCAACTGTTCAACCCGCCGGCAAATCCTTGACACTTTTCATCACAGAGCTCACTGCAGAGACAGTGTGTCTGTTTCACAGGTCATGGAAAGGCAAGCAGCACATCAATCAAATTAATGTGACATTTAACATGCATACCGTACATTGGAAGTTGCTATTCCTTGTTTTCCAGTGGACCTCATTGAGACAGGCAAGCTGCAGCCGTACATTGGTAGGTCTGCACAACCCATGTAGTCACCATGACTGCTTAAAATGCTGTAGCCTACTGTATGAATCCGTAGGCCTGGCGACAGGGGCGGTGTTACTAGCACACAGAGGATGCCCAGCACATGTGAATAGTTGTGCAACTACTGAAACGTGCATTGGAAGATGCGGCCCATACTGGCATTGTGATTGCACATACGCCAGCCAGGTGCGGTGTCACTAGGAAACCTTCATTTTACTCCCCTGCAGCCATCTGATACAGTACTGTGCACCGCAGACTGGCCATGCATTGTTAATAGAAAAAGAAAAAACACTCATACACACCCCAACATTTAACATGACACCTTCAATTTCTAAGATACACAGCCACTGTTAGCAAAGTGAAGGGGTAGCACAAATGGATACATACAAAGGGGAATTTGCCCTTTCAACAAGTTCATCATGAGGGCATCCAAGGATTCCATGCACAAATGTTGTTAACAGCACGTTATGGTTCAGTTGCTCTACCAAAAACTTTTCAACTTCACATTATACATTATGCTGAAGCAATGTTCTGGTTACAGTGTTCTGCTAAAAATTCACTAACAAAAAACACTGCTAACGGGATTTTATGGTTATGTCACACTACTAAAAACATATCCCCTTCACTAAAAAAAGTATGCTACAGGAACTTTCTGAATACACTGCTCTACCAAAAAACCTATGAAATTAACCAACAAAAAACATTGTTAAAGGGATGTTATGGTTAGGTCGCACTTCTAAAAACCTACCACCATCACTGCAAAATGTATACTAAAGGAAATTTCTGGTTCCATTGCCCTACTAAAAACCTATGAAAAAAACAACAAAAAAACATTGTTAAAGGGACATTATGGTTAAGTGGCACTGCTAAGAAAACCTATGAAATTCAATGGAAAAACGTTGCTACAGGGACGTTATGGTTACAGTTAAAACCGAAAAAGCCCAGAAAATTGCCAGTTATGGTAAGGTATGCAACCATAACTTGCGCTACCACTGTGCACTGCAAGGACTAACACCCATGACCTCAAAGATAACATCAGAAATGTCATTGATTACACCACTCATGCAATCACATGTGCCTTTAGTTTTAATAACAAGCCTCCACAAGGGATTGTCAATATAATGTTGCCACAAAACTAGTTCATTGGAGAACTATCATGTCCTGGGTGTTAGTCTTAGCAGTGCACGGTGGTGGCGCGAGTTATGGTTGCTTAGCTTACCATAACTGGCGAATTTCAAGGGTTTTTCGGTTTTACTTGGAACCATAACGTCCCTTTAACAAAGTTTTTTCACTGAATTTCATAGGTTTTTAGTAGCGCAACTTAACCATAACGTCCCTTTAACAAAGTTTTTTCACTGAATATATATATGCAACAGGACGTCTCTGCAAATCCTCCAAAGAGAGTAAAAGAAACTAATACTTCATCAAGTACCACAAACAAAAAAGAATCAATTAGAGAAAGTAAACCAGGTACTTCTTTAAAGAAGGAAGACAAACTGCAAAAAAAGCAGTTAGATACAGAACTACCTGGACCATTTGAATTCTCAAATATAGTTGGTGTAAGTTGCTATGCAAATGTAGCAATGAATATTCTATTTCAATTACCACCAATTGTTGACAACATTTACTTACACTTTAGAGACCCATTGTGTATGCAAATGTAAGTACTTCATAGAAACGCAAAAAACAATCCTGACAACACATATAGTGTTTATGGAATAAGACAAGAATTGGACTACTGTGCTGGAATGGTGAAATTCACTATAAGCTCACAGGAAGATCCACAAGAATGTTTAATGTACTTACTACAAGTACTGGAAAATAAAAACATACCTATAAAGGAAATCTTCCAGATTTCATACATGTGGAAACATACATGCACTCTGTGCAACAATGTGACACAAGAAGAAATTCCCAATGAACGCTTCATATATATATCAATACCAAATTGTGAATCCATTCCATTTCAGCAACTTGTACAAAATGCAAACCATGGTAGAATATGCTCTACCTGCAATTCAGATAATCGCTCCACGTTAGTAATACAAACACATAGTAAATACGTAATACTAATGCTTTTACGTTACAATGCAGATGGTACCAAAAACAACTGCAAGCTGACTGGATTCACACATAGTCAAATATCACTTGGTAAGAAAACCTTCACAACAATAGGTATAATCTACCACGCAGGAGCCACAACCAATTCAGGGCACTACACGGCATATTTAAAAAAGAAATGTGGATGGTTTGAATGTAATGATAGTACCATTACTCTAAAGCAGAGATTACCAGCAAATCTTACAAACGCTTATTTGTTGTTCCTAAAACCAAAATTTGATAAATAAACTGTATTTAAAACTTTAAGTAAATTTGTGTTAAAAAATATAAACTGTTAGAATACTCCAAAAGCTATCTAACTGCTTAAAGATTCTACAACAGCTAATCAGATAAATGAATACCACTAAATTAGACCAAAAAATACACAGTTAGAATACGCCAATTGGTATCTAACTGTCCTAAAATTATAAATTTGTGTTAAAATAATATAAACTGTTAGACTACTCCAAAAGCTATCTAACAGCTCAAAGATTCTACAACAACTAATCAGATAAATGAATACCACTAAATTAGGCCAAAAAATACACAGTTAGAATACGCCAATTGGTATCGAACTGTCCCAAAATTTAACAATATCCAAATAGATAAATCAAAACCACTAAAATATATTAAAAAAATAGACAGTTAGAATACGCCAATTGGTATCTAACTGCTCCAAAATTTTATAATATCAAAACAAATGAAGAATCTGTTACTGCTCCAAAAAAAATACAACAAAGCAAAGTATAAAGCATTAGCCAGAAACAACAAGTGAACACTGAAAACAAACAAATAAACTGTAGCATAACAGAAAAAGGTTTTTTTTTTGATCCAACATGGATTTTTTTTTCTTCCACAGACCCAATGATTTTAGCAACAAATACAGAAACTGAGCAAATTGCACAGTACTCTGATTTGTACTCTACTAAATATGAGGGTTGAAAAAAATAAAAGTATATTGCTTATACAATGTAATAAGTCATTACAAAATACTAATACAAACATGCTATTTTCTTTAATCACAGAAATGAAGAAGAAAAACATGGACTCCCATTACTAGACCAAACAGTAAGTATACAATAATAAGGACAACCACAGCAGCATATCACATCCATAGTATCTAATACCTTTGTTCCTTATACATTTGTTTTTCACCCAAAGTTATAAGCAAATATGAATGTGATATGCTGCGGTGGTTGTTGCCAGGGCATAGAGTCTTGGGTGCATGACCACATTCAACTTGACAGAGAACAATACGGACAGCGTCCTCAGGACACCCCCTACGAACACTCCCCGGACACCGTGAGTGTTCTTAGAAGCGTCTTCAGAACACCACCATCTTGTTTATTTGTGAACATTTCAGGACACCGCGAGTGTTCTTAGGACACATTCAACTTGACAGAGAACAAAACGGACAGTGTCCTTAGGACACCCCCTACGAACATTCCAGGACACCTGGAGTGTTCTTAGAAGCTTCTTCAGAACACCACCATCTTGTTTATTTGCGAACATTTCAGGACACTGCGAGTGTTCTTAGGACACATTCAACTTGACAGAGAACAATACGGACAGCGTCCTCAGAACACCCCCTACGAACTCTCCCCGGACACCGCGAGTGTTCTTAGAAGCGTCTTCAGAACACCACCATCTTTTTTATTAGTGAACATTTCAGGACACCGCGAGTGTTCTTAGGACACATTCAACTTGACAGAGAACAATACGGACAGCGTCCTCAGAACACCCCCTACCAACACTCCCCGGACACCGCGAGTGTTCTTAGAAGCGTCTTCAGAACACCACCATCTTGTTTATTTGCGAACATTTTCAGGACACCGCGAGTGTTCTTAGGACACATTCAACTTGACAGAGAACAATACCGACAGCGTCCTCAGGACACCCTCTACGAACACTCCCCGGACACCGCGAGTGTTCTTAGAAGCGTCTTCAGAACACCCCCATTGTGTTTATTTGCGAACATTTCAGGACACCGCGAGTGTTCTTAGGACACATTCAACTTGACAGAGAACAATACGGACAGCGTCCTCAGGACACCCGCTACGAACACTCCCCGGACACCGCAAGTGTTCTTAGAAGCGTCTTCAGAACACCCCCATTTTGTTTATTTGCGAACATTTCAGGACACCGCGGGTGTTCTTAGAACACATTCAACTTGACAGAGAACAATACGGACAGCGTCCTCAGGACACCCCCTACGAACATTTCAGGACACCGGGAGTGTTCTCAAAAACGTCTTCAGAACACCCCCATTTTGTTTATTTGCGAACATTTCAGGACACCGCGGGTGTTCTTAGAACACATTCAACTTGACAGAAAACAATCCGGACAGCGTCCTCAGGACACCCCCTACGAACACTCCCCGGACACCGCGAGTGTTCTTAGAACAGTTTCACTTTGCTTGCGAACAAAACGGACACATATTGAGTCCTTAGAACACCCCCAGTCAGTTTATTTAGAACATTTCAGAACACCTGTGATGTCCGCAAACAAATCGAACACAAAAAGAACGTCTAACACATAAAAAACACAACTTTCATCCTATCTCATACACTCCCACCCTCCCCAAACACTCCTACACACCAACACACTCTACTAAATACACATTTTGAACAAAGTTTCACTGCGCTGTCCGCGGACGTCCGCGAATCCAAGATGGCGGGCGCTACCGAAAAATCTGACGCGCTTCTCGCTCCACGCTGTCTAATCAGCGAACACGTTGCATGTCCGTGAACATCACGCAAGACGATTGGCCAATCAGGACACTGTCCGCGGAGCGAACAGGGAAGTGTGTCCGCGAACCGAACACAGATATCACTAATTTTTTTTTACCTACTTTTTGGTCATTTTAAAAAAAAACTACTGGACGGATTTTTCAATTTGGTGGAAATCCGTCCAGCGGTTTGGGCTGTAGGTGCAAGCAAATTTTTTTTCCCATTCAGTCTATGGGGAAAAAAAAGTTTTGGGACCCCCCCCCTATAACTTTGCCCCCCCTGGACGAATCCTCACCAAACTTTGCAAAAAAACTCAGAGTGACCCAAATCCTTTTTTTTGCAAAGTTTGGTGAGGATCCGTCCAGGGAGAGCGAAGTTATAAGCCACAAACCCAAAACATTTCATTGTTTTGGGTTTGCCTATGCGGATTTCTTCATGTTCTTTGGTAATATAGCTGCCCATTTGTTCATGCAGATGGAATAATATATAGAATTAGCTCTGATAACTAGATGTTTGCGTGTGTTCCCCAGTGAATGTTGTCTGGGTGAAATCTGATACAATATATAGATTACTGGGGGTCTATGAACCAGTAATGAGGCCTATGGATGCATAGTTCACTGGTGTAGATAAATCAGTGATAACAGCCACAGGTTATATAGATGGCCATCTATGTGAAAGTGTGGTGTCTCTGAATGTAGGTCCAAGGCCCTCTATAGATCACTAAGAGTATTGTAATAGTAAGGAACATTTTGTGTATGGTGGGATTATAATGTAGGGAAGGAAAATCATGCTCACTACTAAGTAATTTACGACCAGAAAATACTGCCAATATTGTATATTACTAAATTATCCAATATAGTGTAACCAAGTTTGGTCACTGGAATGAGGTAAGGCCAAACCCAATCTAGATGCAAGGATAAGTTATCACCAAATTACCACTCTTCTTTTGGCTGTAAAACAATACCACCAGACCCCAAATCTACACAAAATATCCTACATATATGGTGCGTTGCAGCCCGGAAAAGAGATTATAGAGCACCTACTGGGTGTGGCAAGTGTGTCTCTCACTACCATCCGTGAATTAGAGGGAACCCATTTCATAATAACAGTGTGACATTAAAAGTGAATTTCAGAATGTCTCAAACAGAAGCCACATTCTCAGAGCTAGTGCAATATCTGGAGGCAAAGCTATATGCACATGGGACATGGTCATCAAATAATGCCACAGAATGGCCTGACTGTATTTATGGTGAAGTACAGAAAGAACCATTAGACAGCATTTTTGCAGAAGGTAGCATAATTCGGGTCTGCCTTTTGAGACTATTAAATGCAGCTGATAAACATGCAGAGAAAGATTGTTTGATAAGGCTATGTGCCAAGACATGTTTTATCCTGAACAGATCCCTGAAAATGCAAGAAAGTGATACTAAGCTGATTAACAGGTTAAAAGCTGATCTGGATGGTGCAAGTAAAAAAGAGGAAATGTTAAGAGCAGAATTGGAGCTAGGTCAAAAAGACATGCAGTTAAAATGTAGGGATCTTGATACTCAATTGTCTAAAAGCAAGAAACAGTTTGAGGACAGTGAACAAGTATTTGTACATTTGAAAGTGTTGGTAGACCATATTAGACAAGACAAAGATAAGGTTGTTTTGGAAATGCAGATTTTGCAAAAAGAACATTGTGAAAAAGAAAGTGATCTCCAAAATGCTGAACAGGAAATGGTTAAACATGTTTCAAGAAAGAGACAACAGAAACAAAGAATTCAATGAATGCCAAATGCAAATGTGCAATATGCAGGAGGTAATTAATAAAATTAGTGATGAAAACAGCTATTTGCAAAAACAGGTAGATAGGCTCCTTAAGAAGTGTAAGGATTTGGAACAGCAAATGTGCATTTACAGGTCCCAGGATAGACGGCAGGGCACCACATTCAATGGAGTTGAGGTTAGTCCTATTCTAATGCCCCAGTTATTGGGCCGGTGACTGAACTTGGATGCAGCACCCTTGGGTGATTTGATACACCCATTGGGGGCCGCCACCAATCACATACACCTGAAACCAGGATTGAATCACAAAGTAGTGCAATTCCGTGCATAGCAACAAGTAGCCCCATAAAGATAATGAAATCCATCAAAGCTCTGACCAAACCATTTAAAAAAGGAAGGGAGTGCTGCATAGAAGATCACTTAGAAGCGTGCATGACATATTTAAAGCCCTCCAGATACCTAAGGAATATACAGACAATATTTTCATTTAACTCTGGACGCCCCCACAGCCAGTATCATTAGGGGATTAAATGAACAGCAGAATATGACATGGGTGGAGTTTGAAAAAGAGATTAGACATCATTTTTCTCCTTTCCAATCATTACAAGAGGCAAAGAAAGTTGCTTACACAATTACATCTGGGCCTAATACATCCCCTCACCAGTTTTTGCAAGACTTAAAAAGAGCTTTTTCTCGTTTTGATGTATCTTATGACCCCAATTCCAATGAGTTTAAAACTGCCTACTTCTATGGGCTACAGAAAGACATCATATCACAGTTGGTCCGTGAATTTGACTGTGACAAATCACTTGAGTGGATTGTACACCAAAGCACAAAACTATATGAGGTACGCTATTGTCAGGGTAGAGAAAATGATAAAATGAAAGACCCTAGACCAAAATCTAAAGAACCCTCAGCAATAGTGATGGAAATCAGGTCAGCCAAAATGTAACTTGAGTCTGCTCAAAGTACAGGTAAAAATAATTTGACACCTGAACAAAGGGATAATCAACAGAGATCATCACTCCCTGCACCAATGTTTCAATCACATGACCCTAATAATAGAGAGAATTACATTAGCCCTAGGTACTTAGGGGATAGGCCTGATGTGGCAGGTATGAATAATAATCAGAGACAAAGTCAGGAACAAACAAATAATGGTCCCTACCAGACATTGGGGACACAGAGTAGATTTGATCCCAACACCATGATATATGGTAATCAGGATAGACCCCAATATGTGGATCGATTTACTGATAATGGGAATCAACAGAGGGGTCAGTACCCACAACATGAGAGACAGGACATGAGGCAGAATATGAGTTATGCTCCACGTCAATACAATGATTCACCACCACCAGGGGACTACAACGAAAGGATGGGTGCACATCGCTCCCCTGCACATGTGAATCAAGAGTTCAGAAGCAATCCCAATAGAAATCATTCTCTTGAGTGGTATCAGAATAAATTCAATCAGGGAGAAAACAACCAATATCTATCCAGGCCACCAAGAGAGGATTCTAGAGAAATGGAAAGATGCCAGTGTCTCGAAGCCCAAGTGAAAATGTTGGCTGAGCAAATAGGAAAGCTTTGTACAGCACAAAAACAGTCATCAAAGGAGGGGGGAGAAGGTCATAGCACTGAACGGGCGGTTTCTGATAAGTGACTAAATATTTATGATACCTGCATTGCTAAGAAAACTAATGGTTCTGATGTGATTTTGCATAATGACTCCGAGATACCTAATGATTTAATAATGACAGTATCAGCAAATTAACATGTGACAGAAAGTGCAAATACATCTAAAAAAGAAGTTTGGTTTGACCTAGAGCTAAATCAAACATTGAAGATTTGTACAAATGAAAGAGGAAAACCTGAAATTCCAAAAGAACAAAGAGACAGATTGAGAAAAATGACTCATGCATGGTGAATACCAGTGAACAGGGAGTAAGTGGGGATGCTATAACTCCTTCCCTGGGCAAACAAAACGATAACCACACACAGGCAGGAAAAATAAATACTCAAAAGGAGGGTACAGGTCAATCACCCGAAGAATTCTTTGAGCCACATATTTTTGAAGAAGTTAAAAGGACTGGAACCATACTAAATAAATACAAATGCACAGAGTTAGACAATGACAAATTGCCAAGTGATGCTGTTACACATGTTCAGTTGGAGGATTGTAGTGTGACCTCTGATGATACCTGGATGGATGGGCGAACAGTGGCCACACTCCAAAAAACTTCCATGGAAACTGCCACCTTTCAACAGGTCTGATCACAGAAGCTATTCAAAGTAGACCCAGCATGCATGCCAGGTCATATGTTGTGTGTCACATGTCTGCCGGATGGCTTTGCTGTCGGTGTGTGTGTGTGTCGTGTGCTTCTGACATGTGTATTGACCTTTTTCTCTCTATTTTTCAGGTGATGACGCAATGGAGGCAGAAGATGGTGTTGTCATGCCAGACACAGGGTTGGTAACACCACATCAACCCGGCACTAGTGGGGGTCGTGGGGTGGTAGGCCACGAAAACCCCGAAGTGCTGCAGTCCATCTTGTCTCTGGCTGCCTATGAGTCCAGCCTTGATGACGACTCTGACGTCCATGTTGAGTTGGATGAGCATCAAGTCCATGTGTCAGGGGTGAGTGATTCTGATGTGGACACTCCTCTGTCTGCGACACCTGCACTGAGGGATAAGACAGTCTTGGTTCCTCCGCCCGTGGTGGATAGAGACGCAGGGTCACTGATGTGCCTGGGACATCACGTCGACGGGGGCATGTAGTCGTGCAACCGCAGGCGGTGCCAACACAGCGAGGACCCCTGGTCCTTGGGTCCCGCAGGGGTCAAGCCCGGCAACGCGGTCGCCGCGAGCAACCGCTGTATACTGAGTGGGAGCAAGACATGACTGCCAATTCCGAACGGCAGGGGGCAGCAATGGAGAACATCGCTGAGAGCATGGAGCGTGTGGCCCGATCTGTGCTCCCCCCTGCTAGGCAGGTGCTTCTCCAGCAGCAGGCGGCACGGTCCACGGCCCGCTCGCTCAGGCTGGGCATGGCGGCCTCAGACAGGGCACGCCAGGCTGAAATGTCGTCTCTGCGTCAAGCAATTGCTGCTCATGCAGAGGCGCACATGGATGCCCTGAGGGAGGAGTATGCTTCCCTCAGATCCACTCTGGGTGTCCTTATGATGTCCCAGAGGCAGCAGGCAGAGGAGAGGTTTGCACAGCTTGAGCGTACCATCTCGGCTGAGCTACAGGCTTGCCGGGAGGTGCAGCGGTTGTCCAGCCAGGCCTTGCAGGAGGAACTCCATGTTACACGTGCTACCTTGCAAGAGGAAGCACGTGTATCACGTGAGGTTCTGCATGCAGACCTACGTCACATCGCCACACAGAACCAGGCTCACCCGTCCGGCAGACTTGCTGCCGACGAGGGGCAAGCTGCGGCTAGGCATGGCCAGGCTACTGTGCCACGTCCTCCTTTCCAGGATGAGCCAGACTCGGACAACCATCTATCTCCCACATAGGTCGTGCTGTGCAGGCGTTGAGCCCATGGAGGATTTTTTTTTTGGCTCAGCATCATCGCATGTTGATGTTGAGCAGCACCCTGTACCTCCCCCATCCTGGGTGCCTCCCCTCCCCCCCGGGTCGTATGTGGCCATTTTTTATTTTTCTTTTAGT
Organism: Ambystoma mexicanum; assembly: GCF_040938575.1. Lineage (NCBI taxonomy): Eukaryota > Metazoa > Chordata > Amphibia > Caudata > Ambystomatidae > Ambystoma > Ambystoma mexicanum. Next base: position 1,529,179,644 of record NC_090929.1, on the reverse strand, counting down.
TTAGTTAGTTAAGTTTCTGTTTGATAGTTAGTTTAAATAGGTAATGTAGGTTTTCCATAGTTAGTGTAATTAGTTAATAGTTGAGTTAGTTTAAAATTGCTTGTCTATTGTGCTTTCATGTGACGGTGCGGTGCTTTGTGGCTTTTGAAGGCATCTACTGTCGGTTCCAGCTGGGCCCTTCATGGTTGTCTTGTGTATGTGTTTGCTGCTTGGGGTCCTTGACTAACATATGCAACTCCTGCCTCCCTTATCCATGGGCTCGCAAGGATGGTTCGGTGTTACAGAATATTACACAAGGGCTTTGGACTGTCATATCTGTGGCATGTCTGGTGCTGTGTGACTTGTGTTGACACCCCTAGTGGGGATGATTTAGGTGTCATTGTCCACTGTTCAGCTTTTGCTAGATGGGGTGTGTCATGATTAATATGGACATTGATTGCTATGCATTGTGTAGTATGTTTCATATCTTTCCTGTACACGTGCTTGTTGCAATTCATGCTGTAGATAGTGTTCCACACTTTGGAGGTGAAAGACGGACTGATGGTGTGATTCGTGATGTGACTCTCTGACATGGTCAAGTAATGAGATGCCTGATGAGACACACACAGATGACTTTGAAGCATTAATCATGTGTTTCATGCCCTTTCTGCAGGGGGATGAGCCTCCAGAGCACCTTTGCCAGCAGACATGGCCCATTGGGCGACGGAATTCTGGACCCATTTGTTGGTGCCCACATGCACATGTGTGCACAAGCAGAGGCACAGTGATTGCAGACCCACATCCTAGAACTGCTGACATGTTCCAAGGAACTCCAGGCAAGGTGAGCATCACAGGGGGGCCACGACACAGCAAAGCTTGCACCAGGCGAGTTGCACATGCAGGCTTAGTCAGAGCACTGAGGGTGAGCTTAGACCAATATTGGTGTTGAAGCACACAATGCAGCTCAGATGTGTTTGTGGACTGATGGCTGTTGATAGTAGGGTTGTCTGGGACACATGCAGGGGCAGTGGCACATACCCTCTGGTACACCAAGGTCCATTGAGGCACTTGTATCAACCATGTAGCCTTCCGAGACATGGAAAGGGGCAGCTCAGAGGGACATACAGCAAGGGACATACTCGGGTGCAGTGCATGTCTTTTCCACGTACTTCATGATAAATGCACTGCCAACTTTGTTTCGGTCATGGTGGTACGCAACTTGCTCTGTAGTCATGGCTTGCTATATGGGTCTGTCTGCTTACCCAGGGAACATTGCATGTTTTGTGAATTGTGACACATTGGTGTTCCATTTGCCACGCACCCACCAGCGACTGACTTACTGCATTGACTGTGTATGACCCGTCACAGGGGTGATGTTATATATGGGTACGAAGCATCGAGCACAGATTGTCTGTTTGTAGAGTAGTTTGTTGCTATGGGGCATGTTTGGTGCTGTGTTTTTGTGTAATTGACACATACAGGTTGTTGACTGTGGCTCTCTTTGCAGCATTGCAGGCTCCTGTAACCGGACCTGAGAGTGCGCAGGCAGGAGGCCAGCACTCAAAACCAGAGCTAAGTATCTTGTTGTTTTTCTTACGAACTGCTCTGCATAGGCTTGCTGGGGAGTGTACTGATGCATGGATGTATGTGTGGTTCAATTTGGTATGTTTTTTCTCCCTAATCACCCATTGATCCTATGCAATTTTGAAACCTGTACCCTCTACCCGGTGTTCCTGCTTCCCGTGCCTATCCAAGCAACGTTCCCTGACCCTCTTTCCCCACTGCGGTTGCGGATGAGGGGGTGGTTGGTTCGTACCACTCCTGAGCCTGGACTACACAAGGCCATGACAATGATGTCCAAGTTTGTTTGGATTGTGTATGTGTTCATGCAGGTTATACATTTTCGTGCATTCCCTAGTTTCATGTGTCATTCCTCCTCCCCTCTCCTGCCGCTCATTCCAGTCATGCAGTGTGTCAACACCTGTCCCGACTGCATATCCCTGAACCTCATTCCCCACCAGGGTCTCAGGGGCCTGTGTGAGTTTGACCTTGCAGGCACCCGGGACATGGTGGGGGTGGTTGTTTCGTGACACTCCTGCGCCTGTACAGGGGACCTGTGACAGTACACATCCATTCATGGTGCATCATCCTATGTCATGTACCACACATGTCTCACATCCTGTCGTGACATTGTTTTGCTGTGCTACCTTGGTTGTTGCATCATTGTGGTAGTACTTGGCCATTGTGAGGTACTGCTACGTCAAGTCATCTACTGGAGGGTGTTCGGGTTCGTTTTTATGCCTTGGATTTTGTGATTTTGGAAATGAGTGTGGATTCTGAGGGTTCAGGCATCTTTTTACACACAAGGTGGGAGATGGTGACGAAGGGTAAAGGTGATCCTGTGGCCAGGTGGAATTGAGGTTTGGAGGCTCCATGACCCAGGTGCAGTTGTTCAGTGGGTCATGGTCATTTGTGAGGGAGGGGGGGGGTTGTTGTTGATAGTTGCCTTGCCCTGCAGTGTGATGGGAACTCTGACATAGTAATGGTGGTATCCTATGTACATGTTGTGTTCTGCTGATCAATGCCTGTTCATGTGTTGTGTTTTCCTTTCAGGTGCGAGGGGATAGTTGTGGTTTGACATGCTGGGGTGTACACGTGGTGGATGTTCACATGTGATGTGTAGGGAACACTGATGGTCACTTGAGTGCACATGCATATGTGGAGTGCATGTCCTTGCAGAACCACACACTTGCACTCTGATGCACTACATGTACTCCCACCCTTGCATATCCACGTGTACACTGTTTGCCTTCTGGTGCCCACTGTGTACCGGCAGCACATGTTCTGTGACCAATTATGGATCCAGTACATGCCTAATTTGATGTTTGATGTGGTCTGTCACTTAGATGTGATGCTCAGGGTGTGCATCACACACAATGGCTGTTCACTGTGCTGTGCGCTGAGCAGTGTGATGCAGGAGTAGGACACTGCACACATGAGCTGCAGTGTTGATTTTGCAATGCATAATGTGCATGTATACAGGCATTAATTGTGATATTACATCTACGACTGTTGTAATGCATTTGGAAATGACTTATTTTGGGTGGGAGATTTTGTTGGTCTGTCATTTCATCTGATTCCGGGTCAGGCAGCAGTGTCCGATGCCACTGTACCTTTAGGACATGGCAATGTGTACCTTATGGTTACTGCGTTGGTGTATGGGTATTGCTTGCCATGTCATGTTGATGTTTGGGAGGGTTTGAGTGACCTGACAGTGATGGCCATGGCCTGTTTTGCAGGTGTGTGTGATGCACACCTTGCATGTCCGGGTCATCCGCTTCTCAGAGCAACTAGCTGGGGGTAGATTTCTCTCCGCAGCAGGGCCCTCCCCCTGGAACAGACTTCCGGCCTGACTTGAACTTGAGGGGAACCATCTCCAGTTCTGGAAGCACCTCAAGACCTTCCTCTTTGCTTCTGCTTACTCTCTGCCTCTCCCTTGCAGAATTCTTCACTGGAACTGCACAGGAGCTGCAACTGGGCCACTCTGACCTACCTCGGTCCCTGGCCCAGCCACTCTCCACTTGCACTGTCTCCCTGGCAACCCCTGCACTGCAGTACTGTCTCTCTATACCTACAGCCCTCCCTTCCCAGCACTTGTCTGCACTTACCTTTGTAGTTGCCACCAGGCGACCTATGTATTATTTTTTTGGGCTACTTCCCCTGTACTGAACTCCCCCCCACCCTTCCCCTTGCACTTTTACCTTCCCCCTACCCCTGCACTTGCACGATCTCAATGACACCTGGCCTAGTAGTACCGTTCTCTGTGTTCCCTTGTTCCCCCTCCCTGCATCATTGGGCCTTGGAATACTTGTGTATGGCCCATATCATATCATATGTCATATGTGTGCCTTTTGGTCACAAAGCATCTTGTGTTTAAGTAGCTAGGGATGCAGACGATGTGGCACTTCCATGGCAACTATCTCAGGGTGGTAGGGTTGTGACAGTTGACTGTCTCTTTGTCATCATCGATTGTCACCTGGTATGTGCCAGGCCTGTTTGCACTCCGCAGGGGTGGGAGTTTAGGTGAAAAATGTGGCCACAAGCTGGGTCCGGGCTTCCTCGCCATGTGCCCTGTCCCCTCCCATGGGCAGCGCCTGTGCCTGTGGTTGGGGATGTGGGGGCACCACCATGTCCACCGGGACGCCCTGCTGTGTTGCAACATTGTGCAGGACACATGCTGCCACAATGATCCTGCACACTACTGGTGGTGCATAGAGTAGTTGCCCACCAGAGCGGTCAAGGGAGCGGAAACGTGACTTGAGCACTCCGAATGTGCACTCCACTATGCCCCTGGTTGCAATATGGGCGGCGTTGTATTTTACCTGGGGTGGTGTGGTGGGGTTCCGGATTGGCGTCATCTTGTGGTTGCTCAGAGGGTAGGCACTGTCCCCTGGGGAGGTGATAATAGTTGAGATTATTAGGGTTTGTATATTGGTCTGTGTGTGACTTGCATGCATGTGCAAGGGCATTTGTACTGACCTAGGAGCCATGTGTCGCCATGCTGCCCAGCTTCCAGGGCCCGGCTCAGGGCGGACATTCTGTATATGAAACTGTTATGGGTGGAGCCAGGGTAGTTTGCATAGACAGAGGTGATGATTCCCTTTGCATCACATACCACCTGTACATTGATGGAATGCCAGTGCTTGCGATTTCGGTAGATGTGCTCAATGGCCCTAGGTGGACGTAGGGCCACATGGGTGCAATCTATGGCACCGAGCACTTTGGGGAAGTGTGCCACCCTGAAAAAATCCAGGACAACGGCCTGCCTTTCTGCAGGTGTTCTGGGCATGTATATGTGCCTGCGGACTGAGGGGCGCGCTGTCATGATTGCCAGTACCTGGTGTAGGCAGCGTGACTGCGTGGCCTGTGAGATCCCCCCACTATGGCAGTGGTCCGCTGAAATGACCCAGCGGCCAAAAAATGCAGGACATTGAGCAGCTTCTCCAAGGGGCTCAATGCTTGGGAGCAAAGGGTGGGGGATGTGAGGTCATCTTCCCACTCCCTGACCAGGTCTAGGATGATATGGGGTGGAAACGTATACCTGCCGTAGACCTGGTCGTCAGGCATCCCAAAAAGGCTTGTCCGTGGTGCGAAAAAGCGTGCCCTGGCTATTCTCCTCCTCCTGCGGTGTCCCACGATCAGAGCAGCGACAAATGGGGCATTCATCATAGCTGTATATACGCGTTTGTTGTTTGCGCGCACTTTTATGCTGTGCGCGGGGACGCCTCCGCCTGCCTTCGTGTGGGCGGACGCATTGACGCCTGTGCACGTCTTTTGCCGTGCGCGGGTTTCCCGTATTCGGATACGTGGTAAGACTGTAGGTCCGAGTGTCATTGCGTGTGATCGGAGGGGAGTGAGCGTACACACGATTGGCCTGGGTATGTGTGTTTCGAGGTGCGCGGGAAGTTCCACACGCAATTAGCCTGGCTACATGTGTTCCGGGGTGCCGGGAACTTTCACACGCTATTGGTGGAAATCCATGTGTGTTCTGTCATCACGTGCAATGAGGGAAACACCCGCGCGCGTCACGTCACAGACGCGCTCACGCGCTAAGGGCCTTTGGTCCAATGAAATCGCATATGCATGCTGCCGTGCATATGCGCTAAGGGCCTTTCCTCGTATTACACGCGGACGTGCAGTTTTCCACGCGCGCTTACACGCATGGGCCCTTTCCTCGTATTACATGCGGACGTGCAGTTTTTCACGCGCGCTGAAATGCCCATGCACGTCTGTATGCGTCACGTCACAGGAGCGCTTGCGCGTGAGGGGCCTTCTGTCCAATGAAAATGCATATGCGTGCAGATGCGCTTACGCGCTAAGGGCCTTTCCTCGAATTACACGCTGACGTGCAGATTTTTCACGTGCCAAATCTTTCCGTATCAAGCTGGCCACGCGTAAGCACACGGAAGACCACGCTCCTGCCCAAAAGGCCGAACTACTGCCCCCCAGAGCCCCGAGCACGCTCCCACCTGCCATCTGCTGCTGCCTGACTGCCTGCTGCCCATGTGCCCTGCCATTTGCTGCCTGCACATCAGCCAGGGGTGCTGTTGCTGTGACCACCCCTGCTGGAACCGAAGACTCCCGACTGGGATTCCATCGCTCCACAGCCCAGCCCCAGGACCCAGTTGCCCACCCACTCCTGCCTCTGGGGTTGTCATGTCGGGGCAAACACCATCTGAGACCACTGACAACCCCCGGCCAGAGAGGCAGAGGGGCACCAGCTTCAGTGCCACCGAAGTTGGTGTCCTGGTGTAGCAAGTCCTGGGGCAGTATGATGCCCTCTTCGGAAGTTCCCGCGCCGACAAGGAAGGACGGACTCGGATCTGGACTGACATTGTGACTGCCATCAACGCGGAGGGGGTGGCAATCCGCGACTTACAACATGTCAAGAAGCGCTGGGAGGACTTCAGGTCCAGGACCCTGAACAAGGCCCAGCGCCTCTTGAAGGCAGCGGATGCCAAGGGGCGCCGGGGCCTGTTGTCGGAAGAACAGGTGAGGGTCCTGGAACCCATATCCCCAGCGCTCCACGTCCAGGTCCTTGAGAGGCAGACCCATCTGGAGTCGAGCGGTGAGTGTACATGCATCCTGATTGTGAGCAGTGCGTGGGGTGATTATTCAGTAGTGTGCAGGTTGCACATCTGTTTGTATAGGGTCGAGTATGGGTGGGGGTGTACATGGCCGTGGAGCTAACACATGCGAGGGCTGGAATGTGTGAGACATGTATGGTGCTTGTGTGTGTAGGCTTGCATGCCAAATGCAGTTGTGTGGGCACACATGTTTGGATGAATGTGTATGTAAGTAGACATGTCCGTGATGTCACGCGTGTATGTTGTTTTTGGTTGCATGTATCAGCACTGTGTACATGTGCATGTGTGTGTATTTGACAAGGGTGCAAGAGTGATGCAACATGGATGCATGTGACAGCGGTATGTGGAAGCCTGATTGGCAGATGTGACATGGATGCCCGTCTGAACACTGCGACACTTGGCAGAGGTGTACACATGCATGCAAGTGTGGTGGTGTGTGTACATGTGTGGTGCACTTGCTGTGTTGCATGTGATGTCTGGCTCACCTTTGGCTGCTCATGCTGTTGTATGTGTATGGATGGTGGTGGCAGTTTTCGATATGGCTGTGGTATGGCTCATGTGTGCGAGTTGTGTGTTGGGGATTGTGATGACATGTCTGAGGTTTGCCAATGCCACTCATGTACAACTGTCATGTGTGTATGTGTCCATTGTACAGTGCCCTGATGCCTGTGTTTTGTTTCTCCCTGTCTGCAGCGTCAACTGATGAAGAGGGCGGAGAAGGTGCTGTGGAGCACAGCGGCGGGGATCCCACCGCCAGCCGGAGACGCAAGGCCCGGCTCCCCTCCCATGTTGTGATCTCATCGGGGAGTGAGGAGTCCGGTGCTGCGTCCCAGGCCGCAGCTGCCGGGGGGAGGTCCAAGAGGCAGAGGTTGGAGTTGGACTCCTCGGCAGCAGAAGGGGCAGCTGGGACCCCACAGGGCCCAAAAGGGGAAGATGGCACGGAGTCATGCAGGTTGGTGGGGGGTTTGGTGGAGGAGGAGGCCGTGCAAGCACCAGAGACGGGGTCTGGAGTTGGGGATCCCACTGGTGCTAGTGGTGCAGTGCAGGACCAGGGACAGGAGGCAGCACAGGCCGCCGCGGAGGTGCCTGTGTGCAATCCTGTCCCTGATCCTGTCCCTGCATCATCTTGCACCAGCAGGGATGCCTACTTCAAGACCCGTTTTCAGGCAGGGATGAGCTCACGTCAACTGGCCTTCCTCTGCCTGCGGACGTGGCTATCCAGGTCCGGGTCGAGCCTGTCCTGGCTGGTGTGGCGTTGCGTCAACAGGCCACGCGAGGTGACCTGCAGTCTTTTCATGAGGAGACTGCACGTCATCTCGAATGGCTCGTTGACCACGTCAGCCTGCTGGGACACGTCACCCAGGCCAGATTCCTCCGTCTGATGGGGCTTGCTACGACCCCCTCCTCAACTGGACCCCTACACGCCAGTCATCCTCTGTGCCATCTTCCCACCCATCAGTCACCTGGGTGCCCTGTGGAGCTGCCTCTGACGGTGCGGCCAGGCTGGTGGAGGAGGCATCCCTGCCACAGTCGGGAGTCGGACGTCCAGCAGGGGTGGCCACATCTACGACTGCACCCCAGCCAGCGGAGGATGTGCAGGCAGCAGGAGGCAGTGCACGGGCAGAGGCACAGCAGCAGCAGCAACGTGGTGGGAGCCATGAAGGCTCGGGGGCTTCAACATCGGAGGGGCAGGCATCGGCCGGAGCGCAGGAGGACCCATGGACAGAGAGTGTCTTCCGTGTGGCAGCGGTTGGGCCACGCCATAGATGCGGAGCGGCAGCGGGCGGAAGAGGCACGAGTGCCTCGAGGCAATCCGCAGGGGTTTGGAGGTGGAGACGTCGACGGCCCTGCGGATCCTCAGGGCCATGGAGGAGGACCGCCTCTGGGACATTGAGGAGGAGTTTGATGATGCCCTTGCCCGGGACATCCACAAGTGAGCTGTGAAACTAGCCCGCTGCCCTTGTACATAGTTATGTAGGTAGTGTTAGGTTTCATTTTTGTTTTAATTTTATTTGGACCTTTCGGACATTGGCCACATTTTTGTATATAGTTTATTTTATTAGCTAGTGTAGTTAGATAGGTTTCCTTTCTTTTGTTGGGATAATGGACACTGGCTTGTTCCCATGTACATAGTTCACTGTTGGATTGTATTTTTTTTTCACTTTTTAACCATGGAGCAATGGCTTTCTTTTTTATTTCCCATTGGATTTTGTTTTGTGGACATTGACTTTGGACAACATTACTTTGGAATTTTTTTTTTGGTTTTGCTTTTTTTCACGGACATGCTTTTTTAAATTTTTGTACATTCACATTTCTGTTTCTTCATTTTTTATTCTATTTATGTTTCCTTTAATACATATATTTTTTTGGTGAACTTCAATGTGTGGTATCTCATTGGTTTCATGCATTTCATGATATGTGTTTTGAGATTCACTGACACGCATTGGGTGTATGTGAGGGAAATGTGTTTGTTTCGGAACTTGCAATTGGTGTTCTGTGATGTAATTGCAAATTATGAGTAGGTGGATGCAATACTCGGGTGGGTGTTTTGCATTTGGAGGCTGACCATAGGGACCAGGGATCTAGATTGTGATGACATGTTGGCTGGGGAACATGAGTTGCACATGGGTGGGGGCCTGCTGGCAGGTGCCCCACAGTACAGGGGGGTGGGGGTGGTGGGGAACATGAGTTGGACATGGGTGGGGGCCTGCTGGCAGGTGCCCCACAGTGCTGGGGGGTGGGGGTGGTGGGGAACATGAGTTGGACATGGGTGGGGGCCTGCTGGCAGGTGCCCCACAGTGCTGGGGGGTGGGGGTGGTGGGGAACATGAGTTGGACATGGGTGGGGGCCTGCTGGCAGGTGCCCCTGCACTGCTGGGGGTGTGGGGGTGCTGGGAGACATGGGTGGGGGCCTGTTGGAGGCTGCCCCTGGTGACTGGGGGGGTGGTGGTGGTGGGAGACATGGGTGGGGGCCTGGTGGAGGCTGCCCCTGGTGACTGGAGGGTGGGGGTGCTGGGAGACATGGGTGGGGGCCTGGTGGAGGCTGCCCCTGGTGAATGGGGGGTGGGGGTGGTGGGAGACATGGGTGGGGGCCTGGTGGTGGGTGCCGCTGCACTGCTGGGGGGTGGGGGGGCTGGGAGACATGGGTGGGGGCCTGGTGGAGGCTGCCCCTGCACTGCTGTGGGGTTGGGGTGGTGGGAGACATGGGTGGGGGCCTGGTGGAGGCTGCCCCTGGTGGCTGGGGGGTGGGGGTGGTGGGAGACATGGGTGGGGGCCTGGTGGAGGCTGCCCCTGGTGACTGGGGGGTGGGGGTGCTGGGAGACATGGGTGGGTGCCTGGTGGAGGCTGCCCCTGGTAACTGGGGGGTGGGGGTGGTGGGAGACATGGGTGGGGGCCTGGTGGAGGCTGCCCCTGGTGGCTGGGGGTGGGGGTGCTGGGAGACATTGGTGGGGGCCTGGTGGAGGCTGCCCCTGGTGACTGGGGGGGTGGGGGTGGTGGGAGACGTAGGTGGAGGCCTGGTGGAGGCTGCCCCTGGTGGCTGGGGGGTGGGGTGCTGGGAGACATGGGTGGGGGCCTGGTGATGGGTGCCCCACAGTGCTGGGGGGTGGGGGTGGTGGTTCGACATGGGTGGGGGCCTGGTGGTGGGTGCCCCACTGTGCTGGGGGGTGGGGGTGGTGGGAGACATGGGTGGGGGCCTGGTGGAGGCTGCCCCTGGTGGCTGGGGGGTGGGGGTGCTGGGAGACATGGGTGGGGGCCTGGTGGAGGCTGCCCCTGCACTGCTGGGGGGTGGGGGTGCTGGGAGACATGGGTGGGGGCCTGGTGGAGGCTGCCCCTGGTGGCTGGGGGGTGGGGGTGTTGGGAGACATTGGTGGGGGCCTGGTGGAGGCTGCCCCTGCACTGCTGGGGGGTGGGGGTGCTGGGAGACATGGGTGGGGGCCTGGTGGAGGCTGCCCCTGCACTGCTGGGGGGTGGGGGTGCTGGGAGACATGGGTGGGGGCCTGGTGGAGGCTGCCCCTGGTGGCTGGGGGGTGTGGGTGCTGGGAGACATGGGTGGGGGCCTGGTGGAGGCTGCCTCTGGTGGCTGGGGGGTGGGGGTGCTGGGAGACATGGGTGGGGGCCTGGTGGAGGCTGCCCCTGGTGGCTGGGGGTTGTGGGTGCTGGGAGACATGGGTGGGGGCCTGGTGGAGGCTGCCCCTGGTGGCTGGGGGGTGGGGGTGCTGGGAGACATGGGTGGGGGCCTGGTGGAGGCTGCCCCTGCACTGCTGGGGGGTGGGGGTGCTGGGAGACATGGGTGGGGGCCTGGTGGAGGCTGCCCCTGCACTGCTGGGGGGTGGGGGTGCTGGGAGACATGGGTGGGGGCCTGGTGGAGGCTGCCCCTGGTGACTGGGGGGGTGGTGGGAGACATGGGTGGGGGCCTTGTGGTGGGTGCCCCTGGTGGCTGGGTGGTGGGGGTGCTGGGAGACATGGGTGGGGGCCTGGTGGTGGGTGCCCCTGCACTGCTGGGGGGTGGGGGTGGTGGGGAACATGAGTTGGACATGGGTGGGGGCCTGCTGGCAGATGCCCCACAGTGCTGGAGGGTGGGGGTGCTGGGGAACATGAGTTGGACATGGGTGGGGGCCTGCTGGCAGGTGCCACACAGTGCTGGGGGGTGGGGGTGGTGGGGAACATGAGTTGGACATGGGCGGGGGCCTGCTGGCAGGTGCCCCACAGTGCTGGGGGGTGGGGGTGGTGGGGAACATGAGTTGGACATGGGTTGGGGCCTGCTGGCAGGTGCCCCACAGTGCTGGGGGGTGGGGTGCTGGAGAACATGAGTTGGACATGGTCGGGGGCCTGCTGGCAGGTGCCCCTGGTGGCTGGGGGGTGGGGGTGGTGGGGAACATGAGTTGGACATGGGTGGGGGCCTGCTGGCAGGTGCCCCACAGTGCTGGGGGGTGGGGGTGGTGGGGAACATGAGTTGGACATGGGTGGGGGCCTGCTGGCAAGTGCCCCACAGTGCTGGGGGGTGGGGGTGGTGGGGAACATGAGTTGGACATGGGTGGGGGCCTGCTGGCAGGTGCCCCTGCACTGCTGGGGGGTGGGGGTGGTGGGAGACATGGGTGGGGGCCTGGTGGTGGGTGCCCCTGCACTGCTGGGGGTGGGGGTGGTGGGAGACATGGGTGGGGGCCTGGTGGAGGCTGCCCCTGGTGGCTGGGGGGTGGGGGTGGTGGGAGACATGGGTGGGGGCCTGGTGGAGGCTGCCCCTGGTGGCTGGGGGGTGGGGGTGGTGGGAGACATGGGTGGGGGCCTGGTGGAGGCTGCCCCTGGTGGCTTGGGGGTGGGGGTGCTGGGAGACATGGGTGGGGGCCTGGTGGAGGCTGCCTCTGCACTTCTGGGGGTTGGGGGTGGTGGGAGACATGGGTGGGGGCCTGGTGGTGGGTGCCCCTGCACTGCTGCGGGGTGGGGGTGGTGGGAGACATGGGTGGGGGCCTGGTGGAGGCTGCCCCTGGACTGCTGGTGGGTGGGGGTGGTGGGAGACATGGGTGGGGGCCTGGTGGAGGCTGCCCCTGGTGACTGGGGGGTGGGGGTGCTGGGAGACATGTGTGGGGGCCTGGTGGAGGCTGCCCCTGCACTGCTGGGGGGTGGGGGTGGTGGGAGACAGTGGTGGGGGCCTGGTGGAGGCTGCCCCTGGTGGCTGGGGGGTGGGGGTGGTGGGAGACATGGGTGGGGGCCTGGTGGAGGCTGCCCCTGGTGACTGGGGGAGTGGGGGTGCTGGGAGACATGGGTGGGGGCCTGGTGGAGGCTGCCCCTGGTGACTGGGGGGGGGGTGGGGGTGGTGGGAGACATGGGTGGGGGCCTGGTGGAGGCTGCCCCTGGTGGCTGGGGGGTGGGGGTGCTGGGAGACATGGGTGGGGGCCTGGTGGAGGCTGCCCCTGCACTGCTGGGGGGTGGGGGTGCTGGGAGACATGGGTGGGGGCCTGGTGGTGGGTGCCCAACACTGCTGGGGGGGTGGGGGTGGTGGGAGACATGGGTGGGGGCCTGGTGGAGGCTGCCCCTGGTGGCTGGGGGTGGGGATGCTGGGAGACATGGGTGGGGGCCTGGTGGAGGCTGCCCCTGCACTGCTGGGGGGTGGGGGTGGTGGGAGACATGAGTGGAGGCCTGGTGGTTGGTGCCCCTGGTGGCTGGGGGGTGGGGGTGCTGGGAGACATGGGTGGGGGCCTGGTGGAGGCTGCCCCTGGTGACTGGGGGGTGGGGGTGGTGGGAGACATGGGTGGGGGCCTGGTGGTGGGTGCCCCTGGTGGCTGGGGGGTGGGGGTGCTGGGAGACATGGGTGGGGGCCTGGTGGTGGGTGCCCCTGCACTGCTGGGGGATGGGGGTGGTGGGGAACATGAGTTGGACATGGGTGGGAGCCTGCTGGCAGGTGCCCCACAGTGCTGGGGGGTGGGGGTGGTGGGGAACATGAGTTGTACATGGGTGGGGGCCTGCTGGCAGGTGCTCCACAGTGCTGGGGGGTGGAGTGGTGGGGAACATGAGTTGGACATGGGTGGGGGCCTGCTGGCAGGTGCCCCACAGTGCTGGGGGGTGTGGGTGGTGGTGGAACATGAGTTGGACATGGGTGGGGGCCTGCTGGCAGGTGCCCCACAGTGCTGGGGGGTGGGGGTGGTGGGAGACATAGGTGGGGGCCTGGTGGTGGGTGCCCCTGCACTGCTGGGGGGTGGGGGTGGTGGAAGACATGGGTGGGGGCCTGGTGGAGGCTGCCCCTGCACTGCTGGGGGGTGGGGGTGGTGGGAGACATGGGTGGGGGCCTGGTGGAGGCTGCCCCTGGTGGCTGGGGGGTGGGGGTTGTGGGAGACATGGGTGGGGGCCTGGTGGAGGCTGCCCCTGGTGACTGTGGGGGGTGGGGGTGCTGGGAGACATGGGTGGGGACCTGGTGGAGGCTGCCCCTGGTGACTGGGTGGGTGGGGGTGGTGGGAGACATGGGTGGGGGCCTGGTGGAGGCTGCCCCTGGTGGCTGGGGGTGGGGGTGCTGGGAGACATGGGTGGGGGCCTAGTGGAGGCTGCCCCTGGTGACTGGGGGGTGGGGGTGGTGGGAGACATGGGTGGGTGCCTGGTGGTGGGTGCCCCTGCACTGCTGGGGGTGGGGGTTCTGGGAGACATGGGTGGGGGCCTGGTGGAGGCTGTCCCTGGTGACTGGGGGGGTGGTGGGAGACATGGGTGGGGGCCTGGTGGAGGCTGCCCCTGGTGGCTGGGGGGTGGGGTGCTGGGAGACATGGGTGGGGGCCTGGTGGAGGCTGTTCCTGCACTGCTGGGGGGTGGGGGTACTGGGAGACATGGGTGGGGGCCTGGTGGTGGGTGTCCCACAGTGCTGGGGGGGTGGGGGTGGTGGGAGACATGGGTGGGGGCCTGGTGGAGGCTGCCCCTGGTGGCTGGGGGGTGGGGGTGCTGGGAGACATGGGTGGGGGCCTGGTGGAGGCTGCCCCTGCACTGCTGGGGGGTGGGGTGCTGGGAGACATAGGTGGGGGCCTGGTGGAGGCTGCCCCTGCACTGCTGGGGGGTGGGGGTGGTGGGAGACATGGGTGGGGGCCTGGTGGTGGGTGCCCCTGGTGGCTGGGGGGTGGGGGTGCTCGGAGACATGGGTGGGGGACTGGTGGAGGCTGCCCCTGGTGACTGTGGGGGTGGGGATGGTGGGAGACATGGGTGGGGGCCTGGTGGTGGGTGCCCCTGGTGGCTGGGGGAGGGGGGTGCTGGGAGACATGGATGGGGGCCTGGTGTTGGGTGCCCCTGCACTGCTGGGGGGTGGGGGTGGTGGGGAACATGAGTTGGACATGGGTGGGGGCCTGCTGGCAGGTGCCCCACAGTGCTGGGGGGTGGGGGTGGTGGGGAACATGAGTTGGACATGGGTGGGGGCCTGCTGGCAGGTGCCCCACAGTGCTGGGGGTGGGGGTGGTGGGGAACATGAGTTGGACATGGGTGGGGGCCTGCTGGCAGGTGCCCCACAGTGCTGGGGGTGCTGGGGAACATGAGTTGGACATGGGTGGGGGCCTGCTGGCAGGTGCCCCACAGTGCTGGGGGGTGGGGGTGCTGGGGAACATGAGTTGGACATGGGTGGGGGCCTGCTGGCAGGTGCCCCACAGTGCTGGGGGGTGGGGTAGTGGGGAACATGAGTTGGACATGGGTGGGGGCCTGCTGGCAGGTGCCCCTGCACTGCTGGGGGGGTGGGGGTGGTGGGAGACATGGGTGGGGGCCTGGTGGAGGCTGCCCTTGCACTGCTGGGGGGTGGGGGTGGTGGGAGACATGGGTGGGGCCTGGTGGAGGGTGCCCCTGGTGGCTGGGGGTGCAGGGGGACATGCGTTGGTGGGCAGTAGTGCACGTTGACATGTGGGTTGGCTGGTGGGCATGGCCATGGTGGATGGGGTGCCTGCAGGACATGTGCTGGGTAGGCCCCTGTGGTGTGATCCTCCTGCAGGGGCCGTGGAGGCTGTAGAGGGAACACCTGGGAGGACCCACACGTGCAATTCACGTGTGCTGCTCCCCGCGCACCCCTGTAATACACGTACCCTGATGAGATTGCGTGTGGAACTTCCCGCGCACCCCTGGAATACACGTACCCTGCTGATGTTGCGTGGGATACTTCCCCCGCACCCCGAAATACACGTACCCTGATCAGATTGCATGTGTGACTTCCCGCAAACCCCCGAAATACATGTAGCCCGCTCAATCGCGTGTGTAACTTCCCGCGTACCCCCGAAATACACGTACCCGCTCAATCGCGTGTGTAACTTCCCGCGCGCCCCCGAAATACACGTACCCCGCTCGATCGCGTGTGTTGCTTCCTGCGCACCCCCGCAATACACGTGCCCAGCTCGCACAGGCCCAATTGCTGTATGTTGCCACTTGTGTGATGCGCTGGGACTCTACCGCCTGCCTTCGTTTGTCGGACGTGTTTCAGCTTGTGCGTGTCTTTGGCTGTGCGTGGCTTTGCCCTATTCGATTCCATGAATACGTGTGGTTCGAGTGCGTGTGGGCGTTCCGTCTGCTTCCCTGCAGTACATCCCCAGTTACGCCCTTATTTTCGTGCGTTGTTCCCCATTCCGCGCGTTACGCCCTAGTGTCCCGCCCACTTTCTGGTATTTGCGCCGAGGTTGTGCGCTTTCACTGTGCGCGTCGCGCACGCCTTTCGGGATGTTGCAGTGACTTGTGTGCCATGCACGGGTTTGGCGCAAATCCCGAGGTGTACACGCGCAGGGACTTCCATGAATCGCATGAATTTTTTTCCGCCTCCGCCTGTTTGCGCCTGCTTGCGCGAAGATTTTCGGCGCACGTTTGTTCCATGAATCGGCCCCTAGATCTCACATCTGGATATTGGTGTGCACCATTGGCAGAGGAGATTCAGAATTTATATTCATTTTCATTTGATAAGACCCAATACGCATGGGTTAGAGTTCCATTCGGGTACGTCAATAGTGGGAGTGAATTTGGAATATTTTTGAGAAAGGCTATGCCTCATGCAGCGGAAAAAGGAAACATAGTTTACCTGGATGATGTCCTGATAAAAAATGAAAGCTTAAAAAACCACTTTGATGACATTATAGATGTTCTTGGCCAACTGCAAAAGGCAGGTGCCAAGGTATCTTTACAAAAAGCACAATGGTGTAAGAAAAAAGTGAATTTTCTAGGCCATGAAGTGACTGAACATAGACTAAACCCACAAAAGAAGAAGGCAGAGGCCATACAAAAACTAAAAGACCCTAGAAGTGTGTAAGGTTTGAAAAGTTTGTTAGGAATGACGGGATATAACAGACAGTTTATTGAAAATGATGCTGAAATTGCTCAACCGTTGACTAAACTACTGAAACTGAATACACCCTGGAAATGGGAAAAAGAGCAGTCTGAGGCAGTGGCTAAATTAAAGGAATGTCTTATAAAGGCACCATGTTTAGCATACCCCATAAAGGATAGGGATTTATTTATAGAAATAGGTTTCTCTGAACATTGTAAGTCAGCCGTTTTACCACAAAAACATGATTTGAATCACAAAACCATTGCTTATGCAAGTAAGGCATTTTCCCAAATTGAAATTAAATTCAGTGAATGTGAAAAGGCTCTTTTGACCACTGTGTGGGTGCTACAGCATTTCCTCCCCATTGTTCAGGGAGAAAAATAATTATTGAGACAAATCATCAACCTTTGCAGTTTTTAGAGAGTAAAAGAATTAGGTCAGGCAACCTAGCACAGTCCAGAATTATTTCATGGACACTGGCATTGCAAGGCTTTCCTGTAGATGTGAGATATGGCCAAAATAAAAAGACCCCCGTTGCTTAAGGCTTGGCAGATCTACATGACTGTGCAGCTGAATATCTATCAAATGAAGTAGATGTGGAATCTAGTTTACATGAGTTTGGGCAATCACCACACACAGCTTTTGATGAAAAGACATGCAAGGATTTGCTAACCATATATGTTGACGGTTGTGCTTTTCACATTGAAAATGACAGTAATAAACAATTGGTGTCAGGAATAGGAAATGTCTGATTGAGATGTGATGGCATTCCCAGTATAGGGATGAGAATTTGGTCTAAGAGCAGTCAAGTAGCAGAATTGGCAGCCATTTATAAAGCAATTACTACTGCAGTTCATAATAAATGTAGTGAAATTGTCCTGGTGACTGATTCTGATTATGCACGAAATAGCTTTGTGGAATATTTGCCTGGCTGGAAAGCAAGAAGCATGATTACATATAATAAAAAGCCTCTAAAACATGGAAAAATGATACAAGCCATAGACAAATTGGTGTCAGAGAATGATTTGACAATATACTGGAGGAAAATTTGTGAACATTTAAAAACTCCAGGAGAGGATAAGGAGGGAAATGAAAAGGCCGATCATTTAGCTAAAATTGGGGCTGTGATGGAGGAGTTGCTACCTATTGAACATCTACTTGGTGAAATACAAATTGATGCAGTTACATGCTCTAAAGCTCCAAAAGAGGTAGTTCAACCAGTAGTGCAATGATAGATATGATACACCAGATCAAGATCTGATTAAGGCAGAAAAAGATGATCCAATTTTGGGAATATATTATAATCATTTGATAGACCCAAAACAAAACCCTTTAACAGAAAATGATTGCGTAGGAAAAGAAGATTTGTGGGTGCTATTAAAGAATAACAAAACGAATCAGACTACAGGATGGACTCTTGATTAGGAAATCCATAACAGGACAAATACAGTGGGTGGTACCCCTTTCATTCAGAGGGCTAATGGTACACCATGCATATGATCAATAACTCCGTACACAGAGGTTCACAAAAGACATTAGAGATACTGAAAGATTATGCTTACTGGCCACATATGTCCCACGATGTGGAAGTATATACTAGGGGATGCCTAGTATGTGCCCAATGTAAACCTGCTTCACCAATGCATAGAGTCCCATTGATTAAAAGAGGCTTAACTCTTCCATGGTCAGATTTGCAAATGGAATATGTAGGGCCTGTAAAAAGGTCGAACAGGGGGAACCGGCATATTTTGAGTGTAGTTTGTTTAATGTCATAATGGATAGAGTATATTCCTGCAACAGATTGTAGTGTGCAAACAGCAGCTACATTACTGGTAAATCATATATTTTCAACATTTGTGTTACCACAGAGAATAGAATCAAGCAGAGGAAGTCATTTCACAAGCGCTTTAATGAGTAAGGTATAAAAATAGTGGGAGTGAAAAGAAAGCTGCATATTGCTTACAGACCCGCCTCTTCCGGTGGTATTGTACGTTGTAATAGCTCTGTTGTGGATATATTAAAGAAGTTTGTAGCAGAGGCAGGTTCCAGCTAGGATTTACGTTTACCTCTGGTTCTGGTGGCAATCAGATCAACTCCTGCCAAAGCAACAGGTATAAGCCCTCATGAAGTATTGACAGTTAGGAAGATGGTGTTGCTACAACACCTGCTATACAGAACACATGAACAGACACTTGTAAGCGTATCTACAGTTCATGAATATATGGAAGAACTAAGAAAGCATTTACAACATGCATTTGCTTTTGTGCAGTGGAATTTGGAAAGAGACGCTGACAGTGCAAAATCATATTATGATAAAAAGACATCTGTGAAAGAGTATTGTGTGGGGGATCAGGTGTATAAATTTCATTTTGGAAAGGGTAAACAGAAAAATTCTGAATTTCTAGCGGCATGGCAGGGGGCATTTCAAATCATAGATAAGGTGTCTCCAGTGGTTTATAAAATTTTAAGAACTGAAGGTGAAACGGTAGCAGAGCAATTTGTTCATGTTAACCAAATTCAGCCCTGGCATCCCAAGCATGAAGTAAGGAGGCTTGAGCGAGTAGAAACAGATCAAATGCCCTAAATACATGAAAAAAAACACATGGGTCTATTTATAGGGCCTAATATCAGAGAAATAAAAACAAAGGTGATTGTTGTAATGGAATAGATGTAAATACAAATAATATATGTGATGATCATTGAAAGGGGGCTGAAGCTAATGAAATTATTTTTACAAAGTTGAAATATGTTAAATGATCAATGAGGCTTTGTATGTTTGTTTTCTCTCTAACATGTGCTTAATTTCAGAAAGTGAAAGAAAAAGGGCGAAATGTTTTGGAATATATATGGATATGTTATTTTTGGTAAAAGGGTGAAATTAGTATTGTGCTATGTACTTAATCTGTTTCTTTTCTATTTGATTTAGAACATTAACCTGTCTTTTGAGGTCGGAGGTCACAGGACCGGTGGACACGGGAGATAATGGAGTCCTCGTGTCTGCGGGATGAAGATCAAGTGATGCCTGCCTCTGGATGGAGGTGAAGACAAAGTAACCGGGATGCCAAAAGAGATGACTCCTATGGAAAAGCATCCAAGAGTGCCAGGATGAAAGAATTCACCAGATGTACCAGATGATGTGATGTCGATGGTCGGGACGTATCAGAGATGCATAATTGAAGAAACAATATTGAACTGAATCGGCAGCATTGTGGGTGCATTAATTCGGATGCATCCTGCAAGTATGGAGTTCCGCATCTTTATTATTTTAATTAATTATTTTAATTTGGTATTTTAATTCTTTGTTGTAATTATTTATTTTATTTTATTGTTTTATGATTGACCTCAAGTATATAAACACTGGACTATGGACACTTCAGTTGGGAAGAAATATGTACAATATTTTATAAGAACTGATGGACCCATTTGAGATGAATTTTGATTCTATGGTGGTTAAACAGTGATTTATTGTGAAAAAGTGAATATTGGTTTTATTGAATTGCTATGATAAAAAAAAGTTCAAGTTGTGTTTCCTGCAATTGTGGCTTGGAACACTGCCAAATTGTCAGAAAAGGAGGGATAATGTAGTAGTACAGAGCGCTTTATAGTGTCTTGAAGATTATAGCTGCCTACTGAATGTGAAAGCCAGTCTATGTTGCCAGCATAACGTGAGTATGTGTCTGGAGACAGGCTGCAGGTATAAAGGTGCACCAGAATGTGTTTTTTTCTCTTCTTTTGAAATACCTCATACATAGGAGACTACATTATTCATTTAACTAACTGACTTAATTGACAATTACTAATTACAAAATACTAACTTAATAACATTACAATGTAATCTCTATGTGTAAATGGGGTAAAAGTACATGTTCTGAAATTTGTTTTCAAATGTGCACTGGAATATTTTTTTTCTTCTCTCTTCTGTGTTTGCAGTAAGCAGAGCCTGCATATCAGAAAATGATATTAGTTACAGTTGCACTGTATAACTCGTCTATTGTATTGAGGGAAGGGTGATGTGGTCTTTCAACTTGATTGGTGCAAAGTATCAGCAGTTGTGTTACGTATGAAAGGGGGAAGGTGCAGAGGTTTGCTGGGGAAAGACTGACAAAGGCAAGGGGCTTGGAGAATGACTGGGCTTCCAGATGGACATGCCTGGCTTCACTTAGCGCTGGCTTGAGAACTCTATGTTTTCGCCACACACTCCAAACATTAGAGATAACAGAGAACACCCTTGCTGACTGGGCCTGTTCGAGTGACAGGTGATCGTGTGGGAGAGGGAACTGCAAATATTTGGTGAGCATCCAAGGTCGAAGTGAGGTTATTCTTATGTGACTGTTTGGCGAACGTGTTCCAAAAATACCAGGCAGTTAGGGTAGCAAAGCAAAAGAAAATCCCTTACATTTTATTTGTCATGTGTTGAATCCTAGTTTGAAAAAGATTTAAGTGCATTTTATCTGTGGTTTTGTTTTTCTCTTCTCATTTTGTTACAGGTAGAGATGAAATGCAAATGGTAAGAACTGTATCATGACTTTGTAATTGTTTGCAATATAAAATATATATATATATATATACATGCTTCTGAGTTTCATTGTTTTGGGTTTGCCTATGCGGATGTTCTTTGGTAATATAGCTGCCCATTTGTTCATGCAGATGGAATAATAGAAAGAATTAGCGGTGATAAATACGTGTGTTCCCCAGTGCATGTTGTCTGGGGAAATCTAATACAATATATAGATTACTGGGGGACTATGAACCAGTAATGAGGCCTATGGATGCATAGTCCACTGGTGTAGATAAATCAGCCACAGGTTATAGGTGGCCATCTATGTGAAAGTGTGGTGTCTCTGAATGTAGGTCCAAGGCCATCTATAGATCACTAAGAGTATTGTAATAGTAAGGAACATTTTGTGTATGGTGGGGTTATAATGTAGGGAAGGTAAATCATGCTCACTACTAAGTAATTTACCACCAGAAAAGAGTGCCAATAGTGTATATTACTAAATTCTCCAATATAGTGTAACCCAATATGGTCACTGGAATGAGGTAAGGCCAAACCCAATCTAGATGCAAGGATAAGTTATCACCAAATTACCACTCTTCTTTTGGCGGTAAGAAAATACTGCCAGACCCCAAATTTACACAAAATATCCTACAATGCCTAGGCTCATTTGAAGCATGAGTGCAGTTGTTAATAATTATCTATCCCCTTTGAAAGAATGATGGGTAAGTACCCTGAAACAGTATACAGAGCTTCTTTTCCCACTAAGAGTCCTGCTGTATCCATCTGGCACTAGAACCAATTCATGAACAAAAAGTGAAAGAGTCAAGAAATAAGCACAGTAAAAAATAAAGTAATGTCATGACACCCTTTATGGAACTTGTCGATTATTTACTTCCACAGTGCATGTGTGTGCAGCCAGCAGGGATCACCATCACAAATAGGTGTGGCAGCAAAAGATTACCAAAGGGCAGTTGAGTTAGCCCAGCCCCTTCATGGGTGTCTCTTTATTTGCATTAATGTGCAATATGTTGGCAGACCTGTAATACAAAACTGTACATGCACAGAAATGTGAGCTCATTTCCTCTCGATACGGCTTGAAGTCACTGCTAAGTGTCAAATGATTCAAGATGGTCCTGTTAGTCGGAGGTCAAGTCTGCTTAAGCCTCTGCGAGTTTCCCACTGGCTGACTCTCTAAATAACTAAACACATAAAGCTGGAAGAAAGACAGTAACATCCAAGCAAATAACTGTGGCCATAGGCCTTCACATCTAAACAGATGTGTAGTGAGAGCCTTAATTATATGGTGCTTAAACCCGCCAGAGCCTCTATAATCCCAATTTGGAATGCCTGAGCTGACAACATTTGGGAATATCTAAGAGGCCTCTGTAGATCTAAAGCCGGGACGACATCTTTGAATTTAGAATTCACTCTCTGTGTCCTTCCAATGATTTGCCTGGACCGCACACCATTATTTTGCAGAAGTACATTACTTTGTGCTAATTTACTAAGACAACATTACTTTGTAGGGACGTATTATTTTCATTTTCTTGCGGATTTGGAGATATTGGGAGTGGGGGAGGGATTGGAGGTGGTAGTAATATGAAGAAATGTTGTCTAAGTAAATTATAACTAAGTAATTATCTTACACTAAACAACATAGAGCCACTGTACGTGCTACCTCTGATCTTATTTAGTATTTATGCAGGTTAACAAGGGAAAACAGTTGGTTGAAAAATTGATCATACACATAGGAATTCAAAGCAAAGACATCTCCTAAAAGGAAATAAGAAAGCACAGCTATATACAGATGCAAGGAATGCACATGGTAACTTTTCCAGAGGGGTCATCTCATTTCTTTGTTAACAAAAGCTGCTATGACACTTAACATAATCTGAAAACTACTTTTAATAAAATGCCAATCCACACTCAAAATCTCTCCACTAATGCACAAGATTTTGGACATATCACGTTAAGATTGTTGTTTTTGATTGGGCTTTTCTGATTATGCCATTTAAGCCTTACCACACCACTTTTATATTATAGATGAATCATGATCATCTACACACGTGACTTAAAGTCTACATTAATATGATGCAAATCATAAACAGTGTTGTGCAGAATCTCTTTTGCTTTAGTGTTAAAGCGCATGCCATTACTTGTGATAAATGTAGAGCAGCCCAATTCACACATGGCATCCAAATGAGCGCATCTGGAAGTGATGCTGAGAATCTGATGACAGAAAAGAGACACACTTTTGAAATATCCAGTCGCACTCATATGATGACTAATACATTTAACAGAATCAGATGGGATTTACACCTGATCTCTCTCGTGACTAAGCACGATTAAGAATGCAACATTTCTGAACAACAATGCAGTATTTGCAGGCAGCTATTTGCACAATGGCCAGCTCTATTCTTTTGAAGGCTACTACTAACATTATTGTGTTGATATGACTAATGATTTGCAAGGTTCCAAGGCTGAGTAGTGGCTAAACCACCTTCTCATCCCTCACACTACTACATTGTTGTGAAGAATTGGATTCTGCTACACAGGAGTACACGGCTGAGTAGGGGTTAAAATGGCCCACTCAGCCCTCACAAATCTTCAAACCAAAACACAACACAAGTATTAAGGTAAAACAGGGAAAGTTAAGAGATAAACCTCCTTTGCCTTTTGTGGTCACATGGGCCAAGGGAAGTCTGTGCTCTCAAGCGGGGTGTGAAGGTGAACCAGTAATGACCCAAAGAACTATTCCAGTCCAAAATAAAGGGAATGTACAATTACGATTCTATATAAATACACCATCTGCAAGTTGGTTGAAAATAGATTACTAAACAAAAACTCACCCCAAGGGAAGAGTAGAGAAGATGCAACAGACTGGAGAAAGTAGCACTCTGAGCATGGTTCCAGGGGTGGTAGGTAAGCTACCATGGGCGTATGACATGGGGGACAAAGGGGGACAGAGGGGGGGCTGCAGCGGGTAAACAAGGTCCTTCCTTCCTTCCTCCCTCCACCCCCCCTTCCTCCCTCCCTTCCTTCCTAGCTTTTCCTTCCTTTTCCTTCCTTCCTTCCTTCCTTCCTTCCTTCCTTCCTTCCTTCCTTCCTTCCTTCCTTCCTTCCTTCCTTCCTTCCTTCCTTCCTTCCTTCCTTCCTTCCTTCCTTCCTTCCTTCCTTCCTTCCTTCCTTCCTTCCTTCCTTCCTTCCTTCCTTCCTTCCCTTTCCTTTCCTTTTCCTTCCTTCCTTCCTTCCCTATGCCCTCCTTCCTTCTTTGCTGTTTACTGTTTCCACTGGCTATTTATTTGCTTGCACATACAGGAAAATCTATCACTCGAACAAGGCCTAACATCGTGCTCTGTCATTCCATCGGTGTATCATGTTTCTAAAGTTTGTTAATAGTTCAGCTCAGTTAATGACCATAATCGGAAACGCTGAGTCATGTCTCAGAGTAAGGAGTTTGTGTATGGTATCCTCACCAGAAGTGGTTGCCTCTTATTGTGCGATATGTTAAATAGTAATATGCGTCTCTTAGATACTGCTTTGAAGCTTCCAAAACTTTGTATGTATTGAAACCAGGAGTGTTTCCTGATTGGTGAACACCTACCATTATGAATTCTTAGATACTCCCAGTCCTTAGCACATCCTGCCCATATCAACTCAACAGAAGCCAAGCACGCACAGAGTCTATATTCCAATAAGAATGTAAACAGGTTCTGGTTCTTTTATCTAATTGCAGCAAAGTCAGGTGAACAGTCACTGAGTATGCTGCTGTGCGAGTGCAGCTTTTTAAGTATCAACAGGAGACCTTTTTTGCTTCACTCCCATGGTTGATGATTCCATTAAGGATTTGGAGACCTTAAATATGTATTTTAAAGCTTAAACATTGGTGTCTCCAGTGGAGCTTGTAGAGAGGTCCCCACCCTAGTGAGTGAGCATGGAGTAGTAGGTGAGTTTAGAGTTATTGTGAGATGCGACTGAGACCAATAAACAAGTTGCTTGTTCAGGTATTTACAGGAAGATGGGCACTTCAGGGAGGGAATCCTGGCCTCTTAAACTGTTTCATGAATTGAGAAACTTGAGGGGCGTACCCTCGTTTTATTTCATGAATCATGATAACAGGAAAAGACAGTGACTGTGGCTCAGGGGAGGTTTTTGCATTACCTTTACTTGTAAATCAGTTTAGGCCCATTGGAGGCAGATTTGTTCCCGCGACCACTAATACATGTTGAAAGCAACCTGTCCTTTTCAAACGTCTCCTACAGTTTTTCTGTGCAATGTTCGCACGCACTTTTTAAAGTCCATACAAGAATTCAAGTCGTTTTACTGTTGTCTCCAGATGTAAGTAACTTATTGTTCTTGGTAACATAAGGGGATCCGTGCAAGTCACATTTGGCTGTGTGGCTACTCCCGCAATGGCAGATGTGGCAGCTGAGACAGTCCCTCCAGTCCTGTGGCTGCAGAGACTGCTCAGAGGAGCGCAGCAGACAAAGCCTGCCCCCCTCATGGCGCAAAATTGGCTGGTTTCCCCCAAGTTTGTGCCCCAGTGAAGGGAGCCTGAGAGCAGGTGTTTTCGGTGAAGACATAAAAGATCTATCGATCATGTGGTCCACAGGTTTGATTGTGAGTGGGAAAGAATGGGTGCTATATTCCTGAGGTTGCCCAAATAAATGCCATTGTGTTATGTTATAATAACCCATGCCGTTTAAACACCCTGAAACTATTGTGTTTGTGTTGTTAAAAAAATGGTGTATACGCCTATAACATTGAAAAAAGTAAACATAGTGTTAAGAGGCACAACAGAATTGAAGGATTTTGTGCTCTGAACTGCTTTTCTTTTTCTTAATTTTCTTCCGTTTTCTTTCTTCTTTTCTCTTGTTTTATACAGTGATGATATATGTGATTTAATACCTACTGCTATTTTCATTTTGTGAAAAGTCGATTTCTTTCACTAAAATGCAATAAATAAATAAATAAATAAAGCACATTACCAAGGTGTCCCCTGTCCCCCCCCCAGATTGTCTGGGTCTCCTATGCCCCTGTAAGGTACTACCATAAAAAGGATATCTTGAAGAAAACAGGAGTGATCATAACCTAACCACTCTCTAGAGTCCAAGTGGCCTGCGTGGGCAGTTCAGAGTCAACAGTACCTGGATTCAGTTTTTGGTGGGGCTGACACAGTCAGAGCTGATGTTGAACGAAGATGCGAGATGATCAGGCTCAGTTTGGGCATGTCTAATTGTGCAGGTCCTGGAAGCAAGCAGGAGATGAGTTGCGGCGAATGCGGGTGCTTCTGCAGTAGAATCATGGCTCTATAAATGATGCAGGATGGTGCGGTCCGATTGATGATTTGTAGTTGGCCATGGCAAATCAGACTTTAGCTATTGGGAGGGTTCAAGTTTGTAGGCAACGGTAATCGAAGTGGTGATCTTGGGTGCATTGATGTGCGATCAATGAGGCGACAGTTTAAGGGCGAACTGGGACATGCCATGGTTGTAATCCCTGCTTAGAGTTGGTAAAATAATCTCTGAAGGTTCTGTTCAGGTCCCGGCATTGGGCAGTTCCATCGGGCCCAGCAGGCGACATGCTTCACGAGGACACAATGCAGAGTAGAGCTGGTGAAGATCAAAGCAATAATTCTTCTGGTTGGAGGAACACAGGCACCAGTGCGGTCCCTCTTGTTCAAGATGTGAGGAAAACCGAGCAACCAGTGTGGTGGAACAGGAAGCTTCAGCTGGTCTGGCCCTTTGGTTGCTGTGAGGCCTCTGCAGAGGCCTCAAGGACAGGATGCTTTCGTTCTGTGTCTGATTCCCTAGATTAGGAGATTTGTTGCAGAGTAGTTGGTCCTCAACCTCAGTTCTGCACACTAACAATGTGCCCTGGGAGTGGGTAGGTGACAGATCCTCCTTCAGTCTTCATCAACGGCCCTTCTTCACCAGAGACTGAGGCATTTGCATTTGGAGAGTGCAACTCTCCCAAAGGAAGTCCAGTGAGTTCTTCAGAATTACCAGTCGGCCTTAAAAGGATCCCAGAGGAAACAAGAAGTATTTGCTAAAGGGGTGGAAAACCCCTTCGTTTAAGGGACAGAGTCCTCAGATGATTGACCTGAAGCTAAAGTGGTCCAATCCCTGCTCTTGGATGGAGTGGACGTGGCCTGGTTGGTGTGACACCAAATGTGCTTTGCTCCAGCAGAAATCAAAGGGACAGGAAGGAGAGAGAGGGAGAGAGAGAGAGAGAGAGAAAGAGAGAGAGAGAGAGAGAGAGAGAGAGAAATTCAAGATGACGGAAGTCTCCTTCCCTTGACTAGAGCCATCCGGACTCTCCTGATCCTGTCCATTCCCTTCTTACTGAGAACATAGGTCCTTAGATATGCAACACCCTGGTGTGAGGCTACTGCTTTGGAATGAGTGTGCTTCATTGATGAGGCTGTCATTGGTGTAGGGTGTTACCAGCCCTCAAAAAGTGATCAAAAGAGTGGCCTGGCCTTTCAGGTCCTTTTCCTGTCATTGTGCACGCTACATCCAGCAGACCAGGACATGCATCACCTTACACAGCTGAGCTGGCACAAAGGAGCTGACAAATGTGCTTAATCAATTGCAATGTGGTGGTTGTGATCATAAGTAGCACCTTGCACTAAGCTTATACATAGGCATAGCTTTTATTTAGAGTTTACCCGGCCACCAGAATGGGTGACCCACAATCACCATAGTTTTGGGGACAAAGGGATATTTCTTAAATGCTGCCTCCATGCCGCAGGGACTTTGATGTCTCTGTGGCAGTCAAGTGGGCTTCTCGTGACCTTGGAACCTGGTCTGTAAAATGAGTAGAGCAGGCACCGTGGATCAGGCTCCTGATGTGGCAGTGCAGGAGTGTACTATCTTTATGGCATGGAGTTGATGGAGAAGGGGAATCTGATGAGCAGATTACCGCTTCTGTAGATGGAATTACCCATATCATTGTATTTATTAATACAAAAAAACAGGTCTTTTGCACCCTTGCCAGATAGCAGTTGCTCACAATTGCTTGATGGGAACATATCATGATGACTATATGATATTCTTATATGTGAGCCTCTTCATATGATTAAAGTCCAGGGCAGAGCATCGCTTGGTTTTTTAAGTTATCCATTTGCTTCTATACATCTCCAGACCCATGAAAAAGTGGTCCTAAAAAATATGACAAGATGGACATTTTCAACCACTGAACTTTATCCAGTAGAGGAAGAGCTGCTGTGTCCAAAAGGATAACTTACATGCGAGCAGCATGCATGAAGGGTAAACATACTGATGATTGCTATGATAATATGATATGGCCATCTGATAATATGCTATGACTTCACCTCATATTTCATAATTGTGGGGCTTATTCATGGAAATGTGCTGTTTTGGCAAAAGTCAAAACAAGGCATGGCAAAATACACAACCTTGTCTTCATTGTCTTAGATTGCGAGGGGCACTGAGAACACGTGTCTGGAACAGACATGACTCTCGCTGATGAACTTGATATTTATTTGTTCTGTTCTTTTCAATTCAAAATGAAAAGATGGTCTATATTTTAGTGTCCATTACAGTTCAGAAGATGGACCCTTTACTACATAGAATAGCAGGTTTGTCCATAATGCTGAGTTCTTGGATTCTTCAATGTTCTGGGAAAGATTGACCCCTGGAAACTAATTGTTTTTGACAGTAGAAGTTGTAAAGACTCTGAATGTTGTAAACCTTCTTAATACGGATATAATTTGTAAGAACTGGTAAATAATGAAACAGGTTGTATCAGTGTGAAACTTCCCTTTGTTCTTCTTAAATGAATGGTTGTATTTTATATGAGTATGATATTGATCTATTGTCTCATTGGTTTTTCTTCTTTCTTCGCTGGTGTTTTTTTTTATTGGAAAGTTAATAATCTTTGTTTGATTTTGTTTGTTTGGAATGATTTGGATTGCCAAGAGCAACCTTTGATGTGAGAGCAGTCTCAGATTTGTAAATGTGATTTTAATGTGTTTGTTAATCTGTCTTTTCTCACTCATTTAATGTGCAAAATGTCTTCTTTTTTCCCCTCAAGATATGTAAAATGTTAATTTTCTTTTTGTTTCTGTATTTGTATTTGTGTATTATGTGTAGCAAGCCAAGATTTCTTCTTTTTTGGCTATATCACAAAAATAAAAACAAAAAGAATAGCATTCTTAGGCAATATTCCTCACGGAAAATCGGATGGTAAAGTACATTTTCCACAGTGCTGCTGTGACAGAACAATGATAGTGTTGCCTCACTTTGGCATTTGTACACTTCGGTTAAATTATTCCATGAATTTCGCAAGGAGGTGATGATGTTGATATGGTAGGCAGAGCAAAGAGTGATATACCAGTCCTGATGGCATTTACCAGACCGGGCATTGGAGTAATCCTGCAACCTTCTGTGGAATGCGATGTTTACAGAAACTTGTATCCTTATATATGGAGCATAAAAGATCAGCAGAAGGTGGGACACCTACTGGTATTGCTATTGCTGGTGCGGGTGAGCCTACACAGATCTCACTGCTAATCTATCAGAATAAGAAACCATAGTAAGGCATCTGTTGTGGTATTATGGGTTTCAAATGACAGGGATATTTGTGCATGGCACATCTGCAGACAAATGATTCTAAAGATGCGTTTTGAAAAACTGCTAAATGTTAGTTATCATGGTGAAACAATTCATGAGTTCAAGCTGAACTCATTTTGCTCAATACCACTCAGACTTGGCATTGTGAACAAGAGTCAAAGGGAACACCCATTCACAAAATAAGTAAGATTCTCACCACGGTGCTGCATATCTATTGAAAAGGGGAGGGGTGGCATTACTGTACAAAGATAGAGTTCCTTACAGCTGGTTCCACCTTCATGTTTCTCACTGCCCAACTTTCCTTCCAGTCCCCTCCACTTTCTGTAGCACAAAGCACTTTGGGTGTGATGTCAGAAGACAAAGCCCAGTCGCTCTAACGGCAGGGATTGGACAGGTAAAGTAGGCTTACTTTTGTCCAACCACCTGTAAACCTGTAGATTTTTACCTTTAAATGAGGGGCTATCTCACTGATTCACTCTTGAGTAACAACCAGAGGAAATATTTATTGAACCTCTGTTGGGAGAAGCAGTCCTTTCCAAGACGCCCACTGTATGTGAAGACTGAGTGTCCAGAGCAGATGCAAGCTCTGCCCCCTAAAATTCTCACGGCATATTGGGCTTTACTGGCAACTGGAATAAGGCCTCCCTCTCTGCTAGTCACAACAGTACCCAGGACCTCACCGTGATAAAGGACACCTGCATTAGCCACTAACGTGTTTGTGGAAAAAAGACACATCATGTCGCTGAGACCTGGGAGTTGGACTCGCAGCATTTGAGAGACAGGACAAGCACGACCCCCCTGCATTTGCTGTTTAACCACTTTGAACTGTGATTCAAACTCATTTGATCTAGTGGAAACAACAGGACCCTCTGATGCTGACTTTGACACTCACCTAATCTACAAACAGCTGTGTTGCATCTTCAAACTAGTTCACCACGACACCATGCTAGCTGCGTGCATCGTTGACTCAGGTAAAACAAGAAGCCACTGCCAGCATCTTCATTGCCGATTTTCAGGCACTGTGAAACAGACACTGTGAGGCTGATCAAACTGCAACATTCAAGCTCCACATTGAACTGCCAGTTCAAACTGTGCATTCAGTCGGTTCTACGTTATTTCGTCAACCACTTTTTCATTGTGGGACTTTTCATCGCCGACCCTTTCAACCCCAACATTTTTATTTATTTTTTTATTTTTATTTATGGGGGGGCTGTGCCTCCACAAACCCCACCCCCCTTACTTAAATAATCATACCCCAACCCGCACAAACACCCCCCCTAAAAAATTTTAAAAATAAAAAAATGTTGGCGATGAAATGTCCCACGTTGAAAAATACTTTACGACGAAATGCGTGTATACCCATCCAGTCACCCAGACTATCGGTCCGATGCTGACGCCCTCGTGACCTGCACTTCATTGACCATCTCTTTGAACTGCAGTGAGCATCAGATCGACGGCATTGAATATAAAACAGAGCCCACTATCTGTCTGGCTCAAACCAACCTTGCATTTGCTGGGGGTCATCTAAAAAAACGGAAAGTATTGAGTTGTGCATCGACCAGATCCAGTGTTTACCAAACAACTTGAATTGGCTCTAGATGCCTCTTCGTCGAACTAGGATCATCGGGTTCCCAGTTTCGAACCATCACCCAACCTCAAATCAAACCACTGGAGTGTCACATGACAGACCCAAACAGCAGTTACCACAAATTGAGCCAGATCCCATCTATGATTCGACTTTGGTTAGCTATCCGAGCTGCATTGCTTGACCGCCTCACTTGAACTGCTCTGTGTGACCATTTCGAACCTGCTCCATGTCCAGTCCCCACTTGGGGTTACATGATCTGCCACACCCCAACATGGCTTGATCGACTCACATAACACCAAGAAGCCTAGTTTTGAGCTGCAGAAATGTGTTATTGACTAATAACTTCACCCTCAGTTCAGTATTAGGCCCTAGAGACTGTTTAAGTCACTAAAATGCCTTTTTGCACCACTATATATGCTTTCTTTAACATTGTGGTTAATATTGACTTTCACCCCTGATTGAGTATTCAGTTTACTGCATTTTGCTATCTTAGTATCTTCTGTGTTCTTTCACCAGGGGTGTGTTTGGGTAGCTGTTCTCTGCCTAGTTATGTTTGCAGATGGTGTGGTTAAATAAAATATATACATTTACTTGACTGGTGTTAGGCAGAATCCTGTGCAGTTCCCTTGGGGAACACTGCAAAAAGATTAAGACTACAGGAGTAAGCAGTAAACCCAATTGGTAGCAGTCTGCACCACCCAGATTTACCTGGTAGCTGTGGCTGAGCAGTCAGACCTCTCTCAAGAAGAGTAGGGCAGTATATAGAGTAAACACAATAGGGCTAAAAACACAGTAGAGCAAACAAACACTGACCAGAACTTTGTATCAAAAGTATACAATTATTTATAAACACACTTTAGCCAATACACTAGCACTCTAAATCAAAAGCAAGTTAAAAACACAGTCAGGTAAAGTATAAACACCTCCCTTGATAACTATTAGACAAGTCAGAGTTAAAACACCACTATTTGTTCAAATAGATGTGAGCGTGTAACCTAGATGGCACTCCAATAATTAAGTTAAAGGAAGAGAAAAAGGCAGGGCATTGAAATAAAACAGTTCCCAACACTTTTAGAAGTTCAAAGCAAGGCAGTAAAGGCAGTATACACTGTAGAGCCAACGTTCATAGGCCAGGCCCACTTTAAATGGAGCAAAGCAAAATGTACCCTAGATCACACAGTTTAAAATGCACTAAAAGTCTTTTCAGAATGTTCAAAAGAGGTTGGGGTGATTCAAGAAGTAAAGTTAGAAGGTCTGGGGCCAACCCAGTTGGAAAGCCAAGGATTTAAGGGTCACCTTCAGCAATCTGTGGAAAGGGAGGCCAGGCAGAACACAGTACCTTAAAGAGAGAGGAAGCTCCAGCGGTGGCAGTTGTTCCTGGAAGTGGTTGCAGTTCATTGTTTCGACCAGGGGAAGAGAGGATCTCATTGAGGAGGACATTTGGAGTTGATGCACTGCACAGGGATGAAACCAGCCGCAGAATTCGTCGGTTAAAAGATGCGTTCCTTTTATTCGCGGTCAAAGTGGTGAAGCTTGGCTATCCGGCCGCTAGGGTGCTTGACACGGGCGATTCAACCAAGAGACATCTTTGGAAGGCAAAAGGGGCGAACTGGTTGATCCCACCAGCTCAAAGGAAGAAGACTCGTCCAGCAGAAGATCTTCTCTTGTCGTTGGGATAGTGGTGAGTTTGTTGCAGCAGGGCTCCACCGGTGGTGTCGTCGTTGCAGATGGCTCAGCTTCTTCCCTCTTCAGATTCTTAGGTCATGTGGCGACTTCTGAAGTTCCAGTCCCAAAAGCCCTGCTTTTCTGCAGAAAAACCCCCATTCAACAGCCTAGCTGTCACTCAAACATGCTAAGTGGTGGGCCAATCCAAATAGAGTGTGACTTGGGTTGCTAAGGCAATGCAGTCCAGGGTGCCAATTCCCCTCCCCACGCATCCTGTGGAACCCAGACAGAGTGGCACCATTTGGAGGGCTTCTGTGGAGAAGCCCGCCAAAAAGTGGAACAAAGGTCCTGTTCTTGGTTGGAGTTACAGAGACGGACACGAACGCCATTTTAGAAAAGAGTTCTGGCAAAAAGACCCAACTGTTGATTTAATATTAAATAAATAAACCAGCGGTATCTTTAACATTGCACCAAAAAGTGGTGCGTTTAAAATCAATGGGAAAATCCCATAGGAAATATTCTGGTGGAATATTTTGCGTGGTAACCACTGCCACCAGCCAGAAACTCGACAAGGGGGGACTGGACAGTGCCCCCTTGAAAACAGACCCAAGGGCAATCGAATGAACCCCTTCACGTACTTCCACAATATGATGGTTTGTACTGGTTCTGTTCACAATTTTGGACTAGTAAACTCAATGGTGACTTTACATGCCCTGGGAGACAGTAGTCAGTCCCTGGGTATGGAGCCTTTGTTTGGGGGTCACTATGGCACCCCTGTGTTACAGCACTGAGGGTGCTGTGTAACACACATGAAAAACAGATGATACCCTATGGAGTAAAAGACCCCATAGCCCATAAGCACATAAAAAGTCAAAGACATACCTCAAATCATGCCTAAGTGTGGGAGGAAAAGAGTCTCACTCTTAGTAGGAGAAAAAAACAAACCCCAAAAAATCCAGCAAAGCTGCTGGGGGACTCGCTAGGTTTGGGAAATTAGCCTTATAAGAGAATTCTCCCTAACAACTGGTCATTCCCGTCATTGTGGACAGTTGTACTATTACTGTTTGGTTTGATACTGGATCACATTCACACCTCTTTTGAAAGTATAGCCTTCCCTCGGCCCACATTACCAAAAAATGAAGAGGAGGTATATCTCTTAACTAAGTCTGTTTTACCTTTTTCGTTGGGATCACCCCTGTTTTGCAGCATTTTGTGCTTTAGTCACTACTCACCCTTGTACTCCTGTGGGGGCAGAATTCATTTCGTCGCAGTTGCATTATTCAAAAGATCCCAAGACCACATGCAGGTGTATATGTTATTGGTAGGATTTGAATCTCATTTAAGCTATCATTTGGAAAATGAAATCTTTCACCTTCATTTCACACTAGTCTCTGCAGCAGGACCCTTAAACATCTTTGCTCTATTACTAGGATTGGTATCTTTGACCAGCTTTATACAAAGAATTCAGGGGACAAAATGACTTAATTCTCTCAGATATCTTACTTGGTTTGGAAACCGTTTCATGCAAGTTGCAGAGTTGTACATAAATTAGAAGCCATACAATCCTAACCAATCCTACCTGCGTTGGAGTCTGTGACCTGCCGGCAATATATAGGCAGGGCAAGTGGGCCAGGGATAGCTGGGGCAGAGTCCCATTAGTCTCCAAAAACTGTCCTTGAACCGGAGTACCGTAAAAGTGCCCTCGTCCAGGAGTAAGCGCACAGCAGGTTTTTAAGTGAGCGCACATCAACAGCCTGAGAGTGCAGAGAGTTGACAGTTGACTAGCGCTAGAAAGGCATGAAATGATTAACATTTTGTGAACGAAGCGCAGGGCAGCCATTCAGGCTCGGACTGGTCTATAAGGCAATAGGCCCATTGCCGAACCAAAAACAGAAAATGCTGGGACAATTCTTTTGGTCAATGTGGAATGTGGGCCAGTTTGATGTGTTACTTCACTATGTGGCTAATATATTTGACCAGTGTTGCTGAAAAAAACATATTATCAAACAACTATCCCTTGGATACTATTCAAACAGTGTCACACACGTAATGAATAGCCATTTGAACTGTGGGCCACTTTTTTCATTGGTGCCCGAGACAATTGTAGGGCTCAGTCAGACCCTGAAGCCATCTACACATTCTCAGTACAGTGTACACGCCCTTGAGCAATGTGGATGCACCCACACACTCTCTCCCACTGCACACACACATTCACCCACACATTCTCACTGTCAGCAATAGAAATCTACAAAATAAAGTAGTATATTTTCCTCAACTTTGCCAGATATGGAATTCCTGTTCTTCCCCCTACATTAAAAACGTAAAACTACACTGATTTACAATATTACTAGTGGTTCTCGGAAATGTATGAAAGATTGACTAAAGTATGTCCATGTCTACCGCTCAGTGGATTCTCTTTCTAAATGTGAAGAATTGAGGCTGAGAGCAAACTTTGTGCATTCATTTGTGTATTTATGTATTTTATTGAGTGTCCACAATGTCTATGTAAATGCCTAATAATAGGCACAGTGCGTTGCTTCCTCAGTCAGTAAATGAGGCTGGGCACAGATGGCCCTTGTTTAGCTGTGACTGATGACACAATAGCTCATTGACCATTCCTTTCAGGATGGGGCATCAAAGCATGGCACTAAATGAGAGCAGCCGCAGTGGAAGTGGATTATGCAGTGTATGCACCAGTGCTAGCTAATGGAAAGGACAAACACAAATGTTCCTGGTTGTTCTGTTATGCTATGCACAATTAGTACACGGCGCGCTGATGCCACGGGAAACACTGAACGTGGATTGGCTCGATTGCAATATTGTGAGCCTCCAAAAGGGTAGGAGGCACAGGAGCAGCATTAAGAACAGGGTTCATGGAAAGGC
Organism: Ambystoma mexicanum; assembly: GCF_040938575.1. Lineage (NCBI taxonomy): Eukaryota > Metazoa > Chordata > Amphibia > Caudata > Ambystomatidae > Ambystoma > Ambystoma mexicanum. The sequence goes on along the minus strand of NC_090929.1, from coordinate 1,529,144,031 downwards.
ACCCCATGCCTGGCACAGCAATGCTGGATACCCAAAAGATGAGGCTGCCGTACAGGGGCACAATCGAGGCAGGGGGTTAACCGACGCAGATTGTCAGGAACAGGTTGCCAGCAGAGGAGATGAAATCCTAAAATGTGCCTTCGTGAACAGCTGTTAAGCACACTGGGCTTGGATCTTGTATTTACAGGTGAAGGTGATGTACTCACTAATTGAATTGCTGTAGACCACGCGCACCACAATGTGGCCATGTCGCCTTTCCAGAGCCCACTTCCATTGTCTATGCCACGTAAAGCTCTGCGCATGGGCCTCTGTGGCAAGTGGCTGAACCCCATGAGCGTCGGAATCCCTGCATAGTTGTCCTAACCATCGAGTTACAGACAGCTAGTGCCCCAACCATTGAGTTACATACCTGATGGGTGTACACAGGCCTATGCAACAAAATGTTTTAACATCACACAATATCGTATTGCCCTTAAAATCAGTAGCATGCACTTTGGATGCTAATCTATGCTGCAGTTGCCACAAATGACTGAGCTAGCATACCAGCAACATGAGAAAGAAAAAGCCATGCGTGTGACCCTGCCTTTGTTCTAATCAGTATGCAGAGCCAATGGCCTGTTTCGACACGTCGGGCTATAAAAATGTCTGCCACATTTATTTATTTAATTGTTATTTATAACTCGCCTAATACCTGACCTGTGTTCGGTTTCTAAGTGCAGGTCAGTCATTCGAACCTCTGTTGCTCTGCACGGTCTTGCTTCTAAGACCAGCACCTACCCCTGTGCTACCCTTCATTCACGTTCACGTTCCCCTTCACATTCGACATTCTCTGTTTCGGAGTTCATCTTATAAACACTGATGAGGAAAACAGTATGGGTGGGGCAGGCTTCACGTGTGACTGCCTCTGCCCGAGTCCTTTTCACTACTAGAACCATTGATATATTATGACATGTAGGTAGATGCAATTAATATGTAGCACAACACTAGAACTCCCACTATAAGCTTCATAAAGTGCTGAGTGTGTCTTCATGCTATTTTAGTTGCTTTTTGTATGCCTGCAAAGCATCCATACTAAGAATCCCCATTGGTACTCATGGTGGCAACTGCAGATGTATACAATGGTGAGAAAAACATGTTTGATATAAGACTGACTTTTCCCTGACTCTGTCTCCCTTTAACAGGCCTAGTTTAATTTACCAACCTGAGTAACTGACACCTGACAGTCCAACTCTGTCTGCCATCCAATGCGACACTCCAACTCGTCTTGCTAAATCAACCGCTAACGTTTAAAGCACAGAGTTAAACACACTTTAACTGTGTGTTAATTAGATTTCCATCCCTCTTACAAACCAAACATTATTCCAAATGTTCCTCAAACATAAAAAGTCTAACAAACCAACCTATTGTTATTTACACACAATCAAAATTAATTTAGAATTGTATAGTATACATTATAGGGCCTGCAGTAGCGGCCCTATAGTTATGGTTGAGTTGCGTAAACCATAGGAAAAGCACCTTTTGGGCGGTTAATAACCCCCCGCCCCAGGATGAATCCTCACAAAACTTTGCAGAAAATGTATATGGCCCCTCCAGATTGATTCTGCAAAGTATGGTGAGGTTTCGTCAATGAGGGTGGGCAAAGTTATATGGGGGTCCCAAAATGTGTGTTTTTTTCCCATAGATGCAGTGGAAACAAATATGTGCTCATGCCTACAGTGCAAACCGCTGGACGGATTTTAATCAAATTCTGAATCTGGAGCAGAGACTTGGTCCTGAAAGCGTGCTTTTGTAAATTTGGTGTAAATGTCCAGTAGTCTGTTTTTAAACAACCAAAAAGTAGGTACAAAATAAATAGTGATATCTGGGTTCGATCTGCAGACTCACTTCCCTGTTTAGTCCACGAACGGGCCTCCGATTGGTCCAGAGGCCGACGTGAGGCCAGCGGACACCGGATGCGCTGGCTGACTGGATGGTGAAAAGCATGAGGTGCAAGGTGCATCACATTTTTGCTAAAAGCCCTCCATTTTGGATTCGACAACAGCCGCCGCTGTCATGAACATTGTGGATAAAACATGTTAAAAAACACAAATTTGCACTTGTCAAACTAATGGAACTATGGCTACGTTGGTGATGGGTGAAGAGGATGGTATGGAGTACAGAGTTTGTGAAAAGCAGTTTTTTGGTGGCTCATAACTTTCGTGCCACTCAATGAAACTGCATGAAATTTGGGAATTTTCGTTCTAGACCTGATACTGGATAGTTTTGCATAGAGTGGTGCTCGAGAGGCAACACAATTAGAGGGGGTTCAAAATAATATTGGCAAGGCTAATGAATATGGTGTCACTGGATATTGATATTGATATTTTATTTCTATCATGCTCGTACACAAGTGTTTTAGAGCACGACAAGGCAAGGGATGGGAACAGGGGAGAACAAAACAACCTTACTAGGCCCAGTGACATTGAGAACGCGCAAGTGCATGGGAGAGGGGGAGTGGAAAAGTGCATGGAAGGGGGGAGAAGTGGAGAGTGCAGAGCAAAGGAGAAACAGATAAAAAAATAATAAATAAATAAATAAATAATAAAGGCAACAAACAGTGGTAGTGCACCCAGCAATTGGCAAGTACTGGGTTTAAGGCAGCAGACAGGGTAAGTCTGATAAGTGCAGGAAGAAAAAAGGGGGGCTGTATGGGTACAGATACAGACCCCAGTGCAAGGGGTGGCACGGAGGCAGTGAAGGAGGGTGGCAGGGTGAGCAGGATCCTGGGCCCAAAGGACAGAGGGTGGTCAGGTGCACAGTGCCAAGAGAGAACAGATCAGCAGGGGAGAGGGGGAGCAAAGAGAGAAGCAAAGAAGAAGGTCTTGAGGTGCTTTCAGAACCAGAGATGGTTCTCCTCATGTTTTAGAGTGGCAGGGAGGCTGTTCCAGAGGGAGGTCCCAGGTGAAGACAGAGATCTACCCCCAGCTTGTTTCTTTGAAAATCAACTGACCCTGGGGCAGTTAGAGGTAGAGGAACAAAGAGCTCGAGAGGGGAGGTATTTGCAGAGGGATAGCTGAAGGTATTTTGGACCCAGGCCCCAGAAAGCCTTTTGGACAATGCAGAGGGTTTTGAATTTAATCCGTGCACCAGTGGGAGCGAATGGAGAGATGTCAGAGCTGGAGAGATACAATCCCAGGGCTTGAGGCCAAGGACAGGTCTTGCAGTCCTGTTCTGGATTAGTGTCAGAGGGCAGAGCGTAGAGTCAGGTATATTTAGAAAGAGGCTGTTACAATAGTCCAACCTAGAGAGAACCAGAGGTTGGGAGACCATGAGCTTCTGGGGGAAGGAGAGGAAATTAACAAGGGGGGTCCTGGGAGTCCCTCTGCCAGACATTAGTCCTGGTTACGAGAGACTTACCCACAGTCTTTAGCTCACTATCTTTCACAGAGAAGAAATATCCCAAACATATCAGTCTTTGTCCTGCCCTGGGGCAGTCCAGCACCGAAATGCTAGGCAATTCTCCTCTGAACAAGAGTACCAACAGCATCCCCAGACACGTGTTTCGGTCTGGTTGGACCTCATCAGTAGGGAGGTGCTGTGCCTCTCTAAGAGTTGTGAGCAAGTGGTCCACTTCTGGATTCCCCTAGTAACTTAGGGTGAGACCCAAAGTTACTTGAATATGCAAATTAACAAGGGGAGTCCTGGGAGTCCCTCTGCCAGACATTAGTCCTGGTTACGAGAGACTTACCCAGAATCTTTAGCTCACTATCTTTCACAGAGAATAAATATCCCAGACATATCAGTCTTTGGGCCTCATTACGACCCAGGCGGTAATCTGCCGACATTACCGCCATGGCGTAATGAGCGTTTACGCCGTGGGCCGATGGCGTAAAGAGTACCACATTACGACTCATCGCGCACGAGCATTACGCCATGGCGGTAATGTAATTAACGCCATGGCGGAAAAGGCCCCTACCGGCATCGTAGGGCGAGCAAGGTGCACTTGCGCCATCGTAAGTAGCGGCCACCGTAATTAGCGACCACCGTAATTAGCGGTGGCCGCAATTAGCGGTCACCGTAAAAAGCAGAACCGGAAATAGCGTCATTGCGGCGGAACGGGAAACAGCACGTCGGCCATCTTTAAAAACACAATCTATTGCCATCCTTCCGAACAACACCAGATCCAACCTTGACACCTGTCCCAACCAATCACCCACCCATCCAACCACCCAAAAATGCCTAAAGTTGTTAAGAAGGCATGTGTCTGCCAGCGCCAGGAAAGATTTAGCCGGGAGGAACTCTGCATGCTTGCGGAGACCCTGCAAGACAACGCAGCTGTCGTTTTCTCGCTGGAAATGACCAGGCCAGCGATAGCAAAAAAGAAGGCCATCTGGGCCCTGGTGGCCGAGCGCATCAGCGCGGTGGGGACCGTACCCCGAACCCCACAGCAGTGCAGGAAGCGCTGGGATGACCTTCGCATACGGGTTAGAGCTGTCATCTCTGCGAACCGCAACCTTGCCCTGGGTACCGGTGGAGGTTCGGAATCCCCACTAAAACTCCAACCGTGGGAGGAGATTTGTGCAACCACGATTGGCATGGAAGGCATTGAAGGCGTCGGAGGGATGGAAAGGGGAGTTCCGACATCAGGCGATGAAGGTAGGTGCCTCAAACAAGACATGCCATAGTCACTGCAGTCCATTCATGTGTAGCACAAGGTTGCCCTAGAGTGTAAATGCAACACATTAGCTCCACACTGCCCATAGCCACATGCGAGCACCACCCTGTATACACTGCTGGCACCCACATACCTGCATCCACATTCCACACAAAAAGGAGACAACCTGCATGGCCCTGCCTGAAATCTGCCTCATCTACTGACCAGAATCATGTCAATCATTATCATTCCAAAGTCCGCAGACCCATCAATAATGCCCTCCATCCTTTGCTCCACCACAGGCACAGATTCACACCACGAGGACCAGGACACCCCTGCGACGAAGAGAGCCAAGAAGGCCAATAATACCATCCCCGCACCCTCAACCTCAGCTGCAGTGAGGCAGACCCCACAACGAGCAGAATCCACTGCAAGCAAACCGGACGGCCCACCGGCAAGCACCCCTGTAGGCAGCAGGCCAGCAGCAGCAGCTCCACCTGTACCAACATTGCCTGCCACAGAAGGCACCGGGTCTGCGGCCAGCAGCAACATGGGTGAAACAGCTGCAGTTGCTGCATGTTCAGACTCTGACATTGAGGAGCACGAAGTCAGAAGCCCCACTGACCTTCTACATTCCCCCTGTTTGTCAAACGCCAGCCCCCATGAGGATCACACACAGGGGCACACAGAGGAAGAGGAGTGGCCTTCTACCCCATGCCCAGTCCTCAGTCCACAGGAGGGGAGCAGCCCCTCCATCACACCACCAGCACTGGGCATGGCCCAGCAGGGGCAGCAGTCCCTCGAGGACATCATAGAACGGCAGCAACAACTGTCCACAATGCTGACTGAGCATGCCGCGGAATGTGTGGGGGCTAGGGCAACCATAGAACAGGCCACGAAGACCCTAAGGGCCGAAGTAGCGCAGAGCACTGCCACCCTGAGGGATGCCATGCAGGCCATGTCTAGGGATATTTGTGGTGAACTTGCCGGGTTGCGTCGTGCGCTCACTGAGCTCACCCACACCCTACAGGACGTGCATGCACGGGGGCAGGCAGGGACATCCTCTGCTGCCAGTTCTGCACAGAGCAGCCCCGTCCGACGTTCCGGACGTAACCTGCGCTCCACAGCCAGGGGTGCCCCGGGGGCCGGGAGAGGGGGCTTGTAACAGCCTGTGGCCACTGTCACAGGCATCTGTTGACACTTACATGGGGTGTGTTGGGGTGTGCAGGGGGGAGGGGGGAGGTGGGAGGGGGTGTGTTGGGGTGCGCAGGGGGGAGGTGGGAGGGGGTGTTTTGGGGTGTGCAGGGGGGAGGGGGGAGGTGGGAGGGGGTGTGTTGGGGTGTGCAGGGGGGAGGGGGGAGGTGGGAGGGGGTGTGTTGGGGTGTGCAGGGGGGAGGGGGGAGGTAGGAGGGGCTGTTTTGGGGTGTGCAGGGGGGAGGGGGGAGGTGGGAGGGGGTGTGTTGGGGTGTGCAGGGGGGAGGGGGGGTGTTGGGGTGTGCAGGGGGAGGGGGGAGGTGGGAGGGGGTGTGTTGGGGTGTGCAGGGGGGAGCGGGGAGGTGGGAGGGGGTGTGTTGGGGTGTGCAGGGGGGAGGGGGTGTGTTGGGGTGTGCAGGGGGGAGGGGGGAGGTGGGAGGGGCTGTGTTGGGGTGTGCAGGGGGAGGGGGGGAGGGGGTGTGTTGGGGTGTGCAGGGGGGAGGGGGTGTGTCACAACGTTTTATGATTGAAATACACTTTTTGCTTTTCCGAAATGAAATGTGTGGACATTTTCATTGCATATGTGTGCTTTATTGGTGTACAGTCCACAGTGTGCATGTCCCAGAGACACACAGTGCCCCAAGTGCAGTCTCCATGTGATACACACCAGCCGTGTGTGCTAGAAGCAGTGGTCGATGATAGTTTGGCGCATTGCACGCCCCTCCTGTGCATCGCCTCCTCCATGGGGTGCCGCCCCATCTGCACCCTCCTCATCCTCATCGTCAGGTGGTTGCAGTTCTGCGTCAGGGGGCAGGGGCACATTCCGTCTGACGCACATATTGTGCAGCATGACACATGCCATGACGATCTTTGCCACCTTCTCATGGCGGTACAGGAGTGCCCCACCAGACCTGCTGAGGCATCGGAACCGTGCCTTCAATAGGCCGAATGTCTGCTCTATGACCACACGGGTACGTGTATGTGCACGGTTGAAGTCCTCCTCGTGCTGGTTCTGCGGGTTCCGGACTGGTGTAAGGAGCCACCTCTTCAGGGGATAGCCTGCATCACCTGTATGTAGGCGAGAATGTATGTGTCAGTCATGACGTCTGATCAAGAACATGATGTGCCACCATGGCTTGCATCCAACTGTTACTTTGGCCCACTTCTACATGCAATAATTAATTCACACAATGCAACCAGTATATGCTCATGGCTCCCATGGCCTGTTTTGCATGCCATCACCCAATGTATGCAGAGGGGTTGAGTGCATTGTGAGTGCCCATCCACTGTGTTCGTTCATGCCATTTGGTTAGTTGGCCTGGCACATGTCCTGTGATGGCAATGCGCACATCATTGAAACATTGCTGTGGGCCTCATCATGACCCCAGTGAGCAATGCTGATGTAGACAGGGACATTTTGGGGGCCCTGCTGTCTGTGTAATGGTGTGTTGATGTTTCTGTCCGTCATGTGCCTCCATCGTGGGCAGTTATGGGGGACAGGCCTATCGGTTGATGGTGTTTGGTGACGTGCATGTAGATGCTTTTCATTGTTGACAATGTGGTCTGATTTGGTAGAATGCACTTGCAGATGGTTGTGTCATGGTTGGGACACAACCTCATTCACATAGTAGGGCTGCATACATTGGGTATTGGCTTTACTGGTGTTGGGTGGAGTATGGGTTGCTTTAGGGTATCCTCTGTCTCCTTTCTCTCTGCTACTCACAGCCAGGTGGAGTATGCATCATTCCCCCTCCCTTTCAGCCAGGTGGAGTACGCATCATCCCCCCCCCTTTCAGCTAGGAGGTGTATGCATCATCCCCCCCCCTTTCAGCCAGGTGGAGTATGCATCATCCCCCCCCCCCTTTCAGCCAGGTGGAGTATGCATCATTCCCCCCCCCCTTTCAGCCAGGTGGAGTATGCATCACCCCCCCTTTCAGCCAGGTGGAGTATGCATCATCCCCCCCCCTTTCAGCCAGGTGGAGTATGCATCGGTACGTCATTCACCTACCCACTTCACATTTCCATGGTCATAACATTGGACTCACCGAGTAGCCAGGATCTTGGGCCTGCATGTCGCTCCATGTAGCGTGGTATTGTGGAGTTCCTCAGGACCATAGAATCATGGGTTGATCCGGGGAATCGGGCACAACAATGTGTGATGATCTTGTTGGAGTCACAGACCATTTGCACGTTGATTGAGTGGAACTGTTTCCGGTTGCGGTACGGTGCCTCCATGGCACGTGGAACCACCAATTCCACATGGGTGCAGTCGATGGCACCAATGCAACCAGGTATGCCGGCTAGTGCATGGAAACCCACTTTGGTGTTTGCAATCTCCTGGGCAGTCCGTGGTAATGAGATGTGGTCGTCTGTGTGCTTGAGGAGGGCATCGAGCACTTGGATGAGTGTTCGTGAGAATAATGGTTGTGAAATGCCATGCAAGTGCCGCACTGTGTGCTGGTAGGTGCCTGTGGCCAGGAAGTGGAGTACAGACACTACCTTCAGTCGGGGTGGGATGGCGGTTGGAGTTTCTATCATGCTGACGATGTCGTTGTGTGTCATGTCTACGATGGCGGTGATGGTGTCCCGGTCCAAACGGTACAGGGTGTGGATCTGCTCAGCAGTGAGGTTGAATGGATTGGCTCTGATGCGTGGGATTGGGGGCTGCCTGCGTGGTGGCACTGGCTGTGCTGGTGGGGCTTGCTGGGCCTGCCTTGCCCTCCTTCTCCTCCTGCGTCTCCTCTGTGCTGCCTGTTGTTGTTGTTGCTGTTGTAGCACTTGCATTGCTATCAGGTCCTCCAGCCCCAACATTGCTAGTCGTATTGGTATCATTGTGGAGTGTGACTGGGTGTGGGAAAGGGTGGGGTGTGCTCTTTTTGTACTTCCTGAGTCTGTATTGCCTTCACCTGTGCTGTTTCTGTGCACCTGTGGCAGCTGCATTCACTTTACATGGCCCTTTACGGTTGGTTCGTGATTGCGTAATTAGCACAATGGCGGTAAGGTACTTAACGGGCTGGGTGATGGTGTTAGGTGCATGTCCGCTTGGGTCGGCATTTGCGTACCTTTCCGCCATGGCGCTAAGTACGGTGTGGGAGGTCGCGTGCGCACGTCCTTGGCGCAGTTAGCGGCAGCGTTAACTACGATGCCGCTAATGGCATCGTAGTTAACGGTCACGGGTCATGATCGGACCTGGCAGAAAACGATGGCGGTAACCATTTACCGCCATCGTTTTTCACTTAGCGCCAGGGTCGTAATGAGGCCCTTTGTCCTGCCCTGGGGCAGTCCAGCACCGAAATGCTAGGCAATTCTCCTCTGAACAAGAGTACCAACAGCATCCCCAGAAACGTGTTTCTGGGGATGCTGTTGGAACAGGTGGGGGGAAAGAAACAGAGCTCCATGAACATGTTCACGAAGACCCCAGCTAAACCAACAGCTGAACTGCTGGATGAAATACCTGCAACATTGTCCACGCCGTCCCCTGATGACTCGCAGAAGATGCTAGAATATATTTGCAAGGGTTTTACCACTCTACACACCAAACTAGATGACTTGAATGGCACCATTTCATCTATAAAGGCTCATATTGGGAAGACTGATGGCAAGGTGGCGGAGATAGAAACCAGGGTGGGAGCTACTGAAGACGAGCTGGGTTCACTACGGGCCACGGTCTCCTCACTTTCCACCCGGATGCTTGCGGTGGAAAAAAAGAACGACGATTTAGAATACCGCTCGAGACGTAATAATTTGCGCATTGTGGGGGTACCCGAGGACAATATAAATGAGCCAATGGAAGACTTTATGGAAAGAGCCCACCGCTTCTTAACTGCAAAACCAAAGCCTGGCACAGCTCCACGCCCCATTATAGCCAGAATTTTTAATTTCCGGGACAGGGATGCGCTCCTGAGAACGGCTAGAATCAAGGGGGAGCTGGGTCTGGGCACTGCAAGGATTCATCTCTATCCTGATTTCTCTGTAGCGGTGTAACAGGAACGGAAAACCTTTGTGGCAGTAAAAAGAAGGCGTTGAGATCAAGGGGACAAATACTCTATTTTATTCCCCGCCAAACTAAGAATTGAATACTTGAATCAGACATTCTTCTTTACGATCCCGGAAGAGGCCTCAACATTCATGGACAAACATTTCCCAGGCTGATCTTCAACTGCTGCGATGGTACTCACAGGGCCCAATCTTTACGCCCCAAGTTTATGCCAGAAGGTGACCCCACCGTCACCCGCATTAACAGTTGAAACTAGATTCCACCGAAACCCATCAACAGTTTGGATCTTTGTTTGTTTCTGTGATATTGATACACTCACCCTTCTCACACTAATTACTGTGGTTATTTGTACGGTATTGAACATTTCTGAATATTTCACCAGTCCAGTGCGTCACCGTCAGGCCAGCTAACAGGCCCCCGGACGTTGTTGCCGATGAGTTTATTGTTGTTATGGTTGGGGGGAGTATCATTCCTCTGTTTGGGGGAGGTATGTGGGAAGGTGGGGGGTTCGGGAGTTATGTTAAAAAAGACTTGAAAACCACAATAGATGACACTCAAGCCACAGTATTGTCTCGCAGACATATGGATGAGATGAAATGACCGCCCCAGTTGGGCTGGTTGTGGCTATGGCCGCTTTAAAATCTAAATGTCAACCAACACCTCCACGTTGATGGCGGATAGTAGCTTAGCATTTATGAGCTGGAATGTAAGGGGGTTGGGTAACCATAAAAAAATGCGGCAGATACAACTTTATGCTGAACGCCATGACATTAAAATCCTGTGTTTGCAGGAAACCCATGCCCGCTCTGAGCATTGCAAAAAGTTTGCTAAACAATGGGGGCGCCAGAGATATTACACAAATTATTCCACCCAAAGTCGAGGTGTCCTCACTATTATACACAGAAGCCTTAAATTATCATGCTCCCACTCACTGTTGGACCCACAGGGAAGATACATACTGATCCACGGCAGGCTGCAGAATCAAGAGGTAGTTATCCTGAATATTTATGGACCTAACATTGATGACCCATATTTTTACATGCACCTGGCCTCTGTGCTTGAGACATATCCTCTGGTTCCTATTTTATGGGGTGGCGACTTTAATACAATCCAAGACGTTAATCTGGACAGATCAGGCATTAGACCGCGCCAGCTATCCAAGGCAGCCCATTCTGTTCTGACAACACTCCCTGGGCTGGCTGTTGTAGACACCTGGCGTCTCATGTACCTCGATTCCCGCTCATACTCTTATTATTCCTCAGTGCACGACTCACACTCTAGGATAAATAGGTGGCTTATATCAGACATACTGGTCAGATGCCTATCGAATCTGGCGATACTCCCTAGAACTCTATCCGATCACTCTCCTGTGACCATCTCACTGAACTGGGGGCACGACTACAATAGAATGAGACAGTGGAGGTTGAGCCCCAATGCGCTACTTGATCAGGTCTTCGCTTCTGAGATTGACTCCTCTATTGATGAGTCCTTTGAGGTTAACACTAACTCTGTGTCATCACAAGCCACCCTTTGGGAATCCTTTAAAGCATACATTAGAGGCATCACCATCTCCAAAAGCAGTGCTATCCTGATGGGGATCCGCTCTGATATCACCAGTAGCGAATCGACCTTAGCCACCCTAGAATCTCAATATGCCCAGGACCACTCCACTGAAATCCTGGCACTCCTCGGGTTGGAACTAGACGTTTTTCGCAGCCTGGCCGAACGCGAGTTCAAATGCTTAGACCGCCCTCACTTGGTGAGGAAGTATGGCGAGGGAGAGTGGCCGGGCCGTGTACTGGCCAGACTGATCCGCCGGGAATTCGGAGCCCCTAACATACTGGCGATAGAGAGACCTGACGGCACGTTGCCCACGTCACCACAAGACATCAACTGGGAATTTATGGTATTTTACTCCTCCTAATACTCTAAAGTTGATGGTCCCCAAATATCAGAAATAGACTCCTATTTAGACAACCTCCCTCTATCAGTCCTTGCCCCGGACACCAGTGCCTCTCTTGAGAGACCATTCACTCCCGAAGAGCTTATGGAAGATATTGAGTCGTTGGCCTCGGGCAAGGCCCCTGGCCCTGACGGCCTCCCCATTGACTTTTATAAAAGATTTAAATCACTCCTAGTCCCACACCTGCTGGCCCTGTGGAGGAGGCATGCAAGGAGGGCATACACCCCCCTCACTTTCTGAGGTGATGATAACAGTCCTCCTCAAACCTGGTAAACCCCCCATCCAATAAGGCTCATACCACCCCCTTTTGCTAATTAACTGTGATGTCAAGATATGTGCCAAACTACTAGCTACCAGATTAGCTGCATTCATGCCTCACATCATTCACCCAGATCAAGCGGGTTTCGTCCCCGGTAGATCCACATCCCTGAATCTGAGAAGGCTCTTCAATGTGATCAATAGGATCGGCCCAGGGGTGCAGGCAGTTGCGGCCACCTCAGACGTGCAGAAGGCATTTCACTCAGTTTCGTGGGAATATCTGTGGCAAGTCCTGGAGAAGTGCAAATTCGGCCCCAACTTCCACACCTGGGTTAAACTGTTATACACCAACCCATAGGCCAGGGTTCACACAGAAGACAGATGTTCCGCCCCCTTCCAGATAGCCAGAGGAACACGACAGGGCTGTCCCTTTTCCCTGCTAATATTCCCAATAGCCATGGAACCCTTTGCTGACATGATTCAACAGGCACACTCTCATAGAGGCTTGCGTACTGCGGCCAATCTGATATTGCCTCCCTATATGCGGATGACACTCTCCTCTAGATCCGCTCCCCAGAAATAAACCTCGCCCCAATCCTGCAAGATGTGGTAAGTTTCTGAACAGATATCCGGACTGAAAGTAAATTGTTCTAAATCTCAACTATTCCCTCTTACAGATTGCACACAACCCCCTACTGACCTAGGGGGATTTAGATGGTCCCTATCCAGCATCACTTAACTGGGGGACCGGGTCACCCGACACCCGGAGCAGCTCCGGGAGGACAACTACCGTAATTACCTGACAAACCTAGTTACAAAAACTGCTAGCTGGACCAGACTGCGCATCTCCTTGGCAGGTCCGATAGAAATTCTTAAAATGGTGGTGCTGCCCCAACCACTTTACCGATTCAGTAACCTCCCCCTGTGGCCAGGTGATGAGTTATTCCGTTCACTACGCCACATAACCAACACCTTCCCATGGCACTCTGGCGCATTCCGACTCAAATCGACAACACTGACCGACCCATTGGAGGTGGGAGGATTTGGTGCCCCCGACTTCACCAGGTATTGGTTGGTGGCTCAGTCCCAATTTGCCTCCCACTGGTTCAACACCACAGAGCTCCCTCACGTTTGGCTAGAGAAACTGACTGTCAGCGATCGTATAATTGGCTCCCTTATCCTCAAACCCGCCCCAGCTGATCCAGATCCAGCGGATCCAGTTGCTAGTACCTCCCGGGCCCTCACCAAGATTTGGAAACTGTTTGACACCCCACACCCTTTCCATGGGGACCTGCCGCTCTGGAACCTCTTCCCTGAAATCCCACGCATCCCACAATCCATTGTATCTCGTTGGGCTGACGCAGGCTTCTTGGCTATCCGCGATATTTTTGAGTAGGGCATCTTTCTGGAACGGGCGGACCTCCAACCGCCCCTTAACCTGAAGCCATCAGTATGGCTACAATACTCCTCGCTCAGGAAAAATCTTAAAGCCAGATACCCCAACTTCCCCTCAATCCCACCTGACAATCCCATGCTTGGCAGAACTATGTTCCTTCAACACCTTTAGAGGGAAAATATCAAGGCTCTATAACCTACTACAAACCAGAGTAGCCCCCTCCTTTACTAAACTGAGACAGAAATGGGAAGAGGATCTCGAAGTTGAGATCACCGATGAGCGTTGGTCCCGAATGTGCGCACGCACCCACAATGTGTCCTATAACTCCCGTTTTAAATTAATACAATTTAAAGTGATATCACCACACTCCTGACAGATTACACCACATGTTCACTGAGCTTCCGTCCAGCTGTCCTAGATGTGGTTCAGACCAAGCCACCTACATTCACATGATCTGGTCCTGCCTGCGGATTGCACAATTATGGTCTGAAATATGCTCAACATTGTCAACCATACTGGATCACACGATAGACCCATCTCCAGCACAATGCCTTTTCCATGACTTCCCACAGTTGGGTCGTGATTCAAGGAAGCTGGCTGGACTCTGCATGATACTTGCTGTGCGCTGCATCTTGATGAACTGGCTTCAGCCCAGGACACCCACATATGCACAGTGGCTCAGGACAGTCACATGGGCGCACGATACAGAGGAGGCCTGGGGTATACTGCAACATCCACAATTGAGACCTAGAGACATCTGGTGGTAATTCTGCACCTATACGTCCACCATTACCTCGAACTCATACGCTGAACCCCCCAGCCCTTCCCCCTCCTCCCACTAGTGCCTGCTGGTGAAACGTGACTCTCAATCCATATAGCTAGAATATCGCCCTGCCCCAATCTTCCTCGTAATGTAACGGTAATGCTGACACTGTACTGAAATGTATGCTTTGTGTAAAAGTTCATATTGCTATCTACATAGTGATCATCTCTGTGTTTTCATGTGTTGTCAAGTCAAATAAAGGTTTAAAAAAAAAGAGATGTGGGCTGAGAAGGAAAGTGTGGAGTCAAATATGACCCTGAAGTTCTTAGCCTCGCAGGTGGTCATAGGAGAAGTGCCAAGGGAGGCCGGCCAGAGAGTGAGGCGAAAGGATGGTGAAGGTGTGCAGATGAGGAGGATCTCCGTCTTGCTGGCATTCAGACAAGGATCATTGGCGGCACACCAATCTTGAATGGCAGTTAGGCAATCAGAGATGAGAGAGAGAGGGAGAGGAGGTGGCCGAGGACAGCCTGAAAATGAGTTGAGTGTCGTCAGCATAGCACTAGAAATGTAAGCAGAAAATTGCAATGTAGTGGGCGAGAGTTCGCAGGTATTAGATGAAAACCCAGGGCGAGAAGTTAGACCCCTGGGGAACACCACAGCCAGAGAGGAAGATAGATGATAGGAAGGGCCCACGTTGGACCTGGGAGGGTAAATCAGAGAGGAAAGAGGTCAGTCAGACCAGAGCCTGATCAGTTATACCCAGGTTATCAAAGAGAAGGTTGAGCAGGATGGTATGGTGGACCGTGTCGAAGGCAGAAGAGAGATTGAGGAGGATGAGGGCAGAGGGAATGTTAGAGTCAAGGATAGAGAGTAGATCTTCACGGATGTACAGGAGAGCAGTTTCCATGCTTCTGTCAGCTCTGAAGCCGGACTGGTGGTCATGGAGACAACCAACAGTATTGGAATGAAGGTTAAGCTGAGAGATGGCCAACTTTTCCAGGAGGTTGCCCAGAAAGGGAATAATGGAAATTGGGCAATAGTTAGCCGGACAAGATGGATCAGCTGTGGGTTTCTTGAGAAGAGGAACCCGCACAGAAGTTTTCAAAACAATTATAGATCTTGATATAAATGTTTTTGCAAAGTTTGGTAGGATTTTGTCAAGAGGGGTCAAAATTAGAGGGGGCTCTCAACATTTTTAGATGAATGTGGACACACATTTCAGAAAGATTAGAGACCCAACCTTGAACATTTGTGCAAGTCCTAATGGATTTTATCAAGTGAGGGCTATGATATATGATTATTGTATGTACCTACATTTTGAAAAATTAAAACATGGACAGATTTCCAGAAAACCTGTGTAAGGAGCATTGGTAAGGACCTGAAAGCATGGTTTGGCAAATGTCTCATAATGTAGGTACAAAACATTGTGATATACCTCTAGTGACGGAGGTATAGCCTGTGGCCATGGGCAGTGGCCAGATTGTTCAGGTCATGGCATAACCACGAGGGACCAGCAGTGGATTTGGAGACTGGTCATGGTTGCAAGCCATGAGCACTGGGCATTGGTAACATTATTATGGTATAGTGGACACTGAACTAGGATGCAGGGTAGGTTTAGTGAATAATAGGGGTGGTTTGGTTCGGCTGGGGTCATGGTGGGGTCATGGTGGAGCCTTATGCTGTAGGCAATTGAACAATGATTTCCATCCCCATGTTCTTTCATATATGTGAATAGGAATTATGAATAACTTATATACAGTGATGTAACACTATGAAACATTTTCCCTAATGCAAATATATTATATTGACTGAAACAATTTTGTTAAAGGCATGTTATGGTTAAGATGCCTCCCACCTTTGGGACTCCTCTGATCCAGTAATTAACCAGTGGCTTCCCTCCTTGGCATGCCTTGGTATATCCCTCCTGGGTAGTCATGACCACTTGCCCATCTGTACTGCCCCTTGTTGCAAACAATATCTTTCTTAAAAGAGCTTTATAGTTCTTTCATATATGTGAAAATAGGAATTAATCATAACTTATGTACAGTGATGTAACACCATGAAACATTTTCAATTATAAAAATCTATTTAAATTGACAGAAAAATGTTTGTTCAAAGGATGGTATGGTTAAGATGCATCCCACCATTGGGACTCCTCTGCTCCAGTAGTTACCCAGTAGAGACCCACCTTGGCATACCTTAGCATTTCCCTCCAGGGTTCTCATGAGCACTTGCCCATCTTTACTGCCCATTCTATTAATGCATTACTCTCACTGCTTAATGCATATGTGCATTTATAGGAGCCTTGTGTACAATTTTTTGGGATAAGTAAGGGACATGTAGATGGAAAAGATTTGGAAAAGATTGTTACATGACAGTTGCTGTGTGGAAGCTGAATATGGTCACAGGGTTCTCTCTTCACCTTCTGCAGGCTGCCATGGAAAGGAAAGATGAGCTCTGTATGGAGCCCCGCCTTCCCTTTCCATGATGGCCATCTTGGAAAGGGAAGGATACACACATCCCGCTTTAGGAAGGAAAATTCTTTTTTTTTAGCACCCGGGTTACCGCTTTGGCATCCCGGGTGCTAATGGCCTTCATGCCACGTTGCAGGGGAAGGAACTGGGGACAATGGTATTTCGGAGCCCTCATTATCCGCCCTTGGGTCGCTTGGGCTGATAACTTGGCTGCCAGGCTGTTATCCCCCGTTACAGTCCCTGGAATGGGGGATGAAAGCCACATTATTTCCATTAGCATAACACAAATGCTAATGGAATTGTTGGAAAATCTTATTGAGTCTATGTACTTTACTGAGAAATGGAAAGTAGATGGAGTCTATAAGATTATTTTTTTAGTTCCATTTTTTAACTGTGAAAGGTGATTCCTAAAGGAACCTTTTTATTGTTGTTTTTTTATTTTGTTTGATTTGTTGCAGGAGAGTTTAGAAAGTAAGGTGGGGAGGGAAATGAGAGAAGAGGCACCAAGCACTAATATGGAGGGGCAGGTGGGCAGGGGAAGATGTTGGCCGGTGTTACATCTAAGGTAGGGGCAATGTTTCTCATGCTCCTTGATTACAGCTTCAAAAGCACCTCAACATTTCTCTGACCTGCAGAGTGGTGTGTGGCAGTATATACACCGGACTGTTGTCTTCAAAAGATATGGATCAACAGCCTCTTTTATTGCTTCTAAGGTAGCTGGTGGGATGTTGTGTCCCAAATAATTAGGCTGTGTGGTTACAGTATTGGATGAGGAAGATGAGGTGGAGGAAGACAGCCTACTACTTGCTAAGAAAGGAACAACCTTTCTGAGAGCATTGCGGTGGATAGATTGGGTGTGGCAGCACATGGAGGCGGTCTCATAGGAGTACTGTCCAGGTAGTCTGTAACTGAGTACAATGTTGCACTGATTGCATTTCACTTTGGCATCTTTAGCCTGTGGTATATTCCCAACAGTGGTAAAGAACTACCACACCCATGATTTTTTCTGGGTGCTCGAGGTAGGCACTTCCTTACCTCACCTTCTTGGTCCTCTTCATTGTCTTTGGAAGTATTGCACATTTTGTGTTGTGTAGGTCCTCCAGCTGGTGGTGGTGGTGGCTAGGGGAGGAGGGAAGTCAATAGCTGGTGCTATTTATAAAATAAATTGCTGTTTTGCTAATATTCTTCCTAGTATGTGCTCTGTACTAGATTGTTAATGGATAATGAGTAAAAATAGGTTTAGGAGCCGTACAAGGGTAAATGTTGAGCTTCAAAGTTCCTAGATCAGTAGAAAATGCAGTTCCGAACTGTCTGCGTAACACGGACCCAATTGCGATGTGCGGACATGTTCGCGAACACGTAATAATGCTGCACGTGTGCAAGACTTCACGTGAGACTGTTCGGAATGACTCTGGAGGAGACGGTCAGAGAGTGAAAGACAATGCATTCCCCCTGTGACACCATTGGTTTTTGATGTAGAAACACATCACGTATTCTTCAGGGTATCATAGTCCCTACAAGAAGAATTGGGGTGACCAGGGAGTGAAGTGCGTGTTGCTGAAATCTACAGTGATTTAGTAGGTCACCTTTTTCATTCTCTGAATTGCGGACTGGCCAAGAAGAGATGAGTAGTATTTTATTATTATTATTATTATTATTATTATTATTATTATTATTATTATTATTATTATTATTAATATAATTATAATTATAGTTAGGTGCATTCATGCGATTTAAAAGAATCAAACTAAATAACATATTTTTAGATAATTGTAAATTTGAAAGTCAAGCCCTCTATTGAGGCTGATAATCCTTGGAATAATGGTTAGACATTTAAAAACAAAGAATTTGTATTTATTTATGCATTTATTTACTGTTCATTTGTAATGCTGTAGAGGATGAGCCAAATACCCCTACCAGAAGCTACACCCCCATGTTGCCTATATGTTGGGAACTGGAAATTGCAACACTTGCAGTACCAGTGGGGCTGCCTGTACCGCAAAGAATTCTTGAAACAAGGTATCCATTGAGAAAATCCTATATACGTTCACAAAGAAATGATGGTCTTTTGGACAGAGTCCCGGGAGAAGTGTGAAAATGAGTGAGAAAAAAGAATGGTGATGTCATGCGAAGCAGAACTGACGCACCCTGAAAAGATACACAAGACAAAAGAACATAGACATTCTATAAGATCGGAAGAGGAGGTGTTAAAGATTAGCAACATTTTGGACTCAAATTAATATGCTCATGCAAAGAAACGCTGAAGAAAATGCAAAGTCATTTTATACTTATAGAGATGCTGTAATGCAAGTAGACAAAGTGATCTTGAGGCTGGCTACGTAGTGAATAGATTGCGGTGATTAACCAATGTCTATACATAGGAATGTATGTAACCTGTTCCACGATACACTTTAGCAAAGCTTGAACCCCATGAATGGAAAAGGTTTCAGTGTGGTGCAGTTGGAAAATAGCTGATGGAGAAGGAGAATCCGAGGAAGGCTGGCTGGCCCAGCACCAAGAGTCGAGGCCACTGTGAGCCTGATTGTCTGTCAAGTAGTTACATGATCATGAGAAAGAAACAAACTTCTGTGTCAGGTGGAATGAAAAAACACTGAAGGTGTCAAGAGTTCACCATGTAATAGTATGATATGCAGAGAAGAGCTCTAAAACGTGGTCTCCAGTCACATGGTCAAATCGAAATAGACTTTGGGTTGAGCCACACTGAAACCAGAAGATAAAACCATGCCACACTCCCTTTTATCCTCAGGAAGAAAGAGCTTCTGCAAGACCAAGTTCAAAGCCTTAATTGAATGGCAGACCGCAAGACTGATGATAGATGTTGGGCTAATTTGATGGGGAGGCATGACCTGGCTGAACCCCCCAAGCACCTGGGGTACCAGCCTGCGTGCTGCTAACTTGTGGAATATTCCAGAATGATACATGCATGCCAACCAATTATAGAGGGCCACATAACAGAGAGCCCTATAGTGTGTGTAACCAATGAATCGTGACATATTTTGTGATGATGAAGACTAGAGGAGGGCTTAGTTCTCCACCTGATGTTAGAGACCCAATCACAAACCACGTTAATATGGAACGTGTACTTAGATGTTTCCTGTAAGCCTATCACATCCCCAAGTAAGTTGTTGTAGTTTGCCACATAGTGTGACATCAATGATGACACATTTGAACTACAACATTTGTGTTTTTTATGAAATTCATTAAGATCATACTGTGCGACGTCCGTTGATGTCCGTTGTAACTCCCTGTTTTAGATAATTGCAAATAAAACAGTACAATGTTTTGTCAACTTCCTGAGGCAGTTTGATTATTGATGTATGAGTAATTCTGCATCCCCATCCATCTCTAAGTATTGCTGCCTCATCTTAAAGGACCAGGTCTATGGGTTCACGTGGTAGCAGAGGATGGTGTTGATCTATCAACACAGTAGGATTTTAAAGGTCTCAGAAAATATTTGATGTCCTCTGACATTTAGCTGGAGGACTGCAAGGCTTCCTGTGGATAATGGCCAAAAATAAGTTCTTGCAAGACACAATGAGACAGGTGGGATGGGTCCCTCTTTCAAAGAATTCCCCTTCCGATTTCTACAGGCATCTGAGCAGATCAAAGGCTACAGTGGCCGGTTGAGGAGGAGATGATCCCAAGGGTCATGAGCTGAAAAGCGAATGGTGAGTAGATTGAGATAGGTGACAAAAAACAATGCATGTATAACAAGTGGGGAAAGTGATAATAGGAAGAAAGTAATGGAGTGTTTGTGGGGTATTTAGTTAATGACGAAGAGTGTCACGTAGAGGTATATATATATATAAGACGTGGAGCATCATAGATTAAGCCTGTAAATCCTACGTCCAAGGGACGTCTACAAGAAGTTATTTCAAAATCCAAGTATATATATTAGACTACGATCGAACAAGGCGCCACAAAGGAGATAATTTACCATCCGATCTAAGTAACTTTAAGGGTAAGAATAGGCAGCGAGAAATGCTGAGACGAGATATATGTTGGGGCCGGCTAGTTTGTCTGTTTGTATATTGTATGTATTATATGCATTAAGGAAATTATGAAATGTCAAAGAGCGAAAAATAATAGATTGTGGTAAAAGGCTGAGAGCAGATAATTTATGTATTTTGTTGTTAATGGTGTCGATTGAATAGTGATGCTGGCTGCCCAGTCTGTGGCCACAAGCGTGAGGACCTTTTACATTTGTTGTTCTTTTGCATAGGCTATGCGGGTATCCGCAGAATGACCCTGGTTCCCGCCCTCAAGAAAACGGAGATTCGTTCACACAAGGTCGCACTTGAGTTTCTTCTGAGTGCCGAGTCAGTTTTTACATCCTGGGCCCTGTTGACCTTTTTAAAAAGAGCGATGTATTTTAGAAAGAACTTATTAAATCTGCAAGGGGGGGGGTAGTTAGTGCTACTAATTTGTACAATGAACTGTGTACGGGGAAAAGTGGTTGAGTCTTGTTTTATGCTTGATTATAATGTATAACTTTTAAATATCCCCTCCCGATTGGCAAGTAAGTGCCAGTTATTTTTTCATTATTGTAGATTGTGACTTGTAATTTTCGGTATCTACTTTTATCTGTCTTTTATATAATTGGTGTCTTTGTAATGTTGAAAACGTGTAATTTATCTCTTTTTGTCGTTTAATGGAATTTTTTATAATTCCGAATAAACTTGTTTGATTGATTGAATAGCTAAATTGGAGTAAAGTGAGACATAGAGGTTTGGAGTGGCGACGATTGGTACACGCTCATATTATATTGTTTTTCTGAGAAGTATTTTCTATGTAAAATAACAGTAAGTATTGACAGTCGATTGTGACCTGTCATAATGGAGGATGTTACTCCGCTCATGCACCTGTGCAAACAGCTGCCAAAACATGCACCCAAGCTTGAGCAATATAGTGCAGAATGGGTTAAGGGCACGGCAGATAAAATATTCATGCCATGGCCCCATGGGGGATCACTGTCAAAAGCAGTTTTGCAACAGATGACCACATACTTGCATGCTGCGTACATGGGAAAGAAATTGGAAAAAAGGTTAGCTAGCCTAGAGCTTTGAAAAATGTATCAGGAAGAACGGAAAGACCAACCTCTTGAAGACTGTATGCTTAACCAGTGTAAAGAGAGGGCTGTTGAGAACTTCTGCTCCTCCTGCCGCACCTGAAGTAAATAGCGATAGTGTGAAAGATGAAGGATTGTATCCATTAAGAGAGCTTAAGGCAGCGACAGTATACAGTATTCCAATACATGAGCCGCCTGCATATAGCAGTCCAGAGAGAACTCTAGAAAAAGATGTGATCTCTAAAGTTCCACGGGACAAAGAGAAAAGTGAACGACCAAGTGTGATGCTAGATATAGAACGAGAAATTAAGAGATGGAAGGGAGAAAAAGACAAAGCTGATGAGATAGCGCTCATATAGAACAAAGGGATGGGTGGTCAGATATTGCTCAAACTTGATTGGGAAGAGCATTGAGGATGTACTGCAAGGGGAAGATCAAGATGAGCAAGATAAAAAAGACAAGGAATGAGAAAAATGATTGAAAGTTTGTATAAAAGAAAGAGTATACAAAGACTGGACCAAATGTATCAGGAAGAACAGATGAGAAAGGAGGAGAGAGCAGAAGAGCAAAGAAAATATGACAACAGGCAGAGAGCAATTGAAGAACGAAATAGGCTAGAAAAGAAAATAGAAGAAGAGGAAGAATATAAATTAGGAGATGAAAAAATGAAAAGACGCAGAGATGAAGAGGTGCGTAGGAAAAATGAGAGAAGAAAAGCTAAAATACAGGAAGAAGAAAGGGTTATGGGGGGATAAAGAAATGAAGAGAAGTTGATGAGGAAATAGACTGAAAAAGAAGACAGAGGGCACGCACCATTAATCACATCGAGAAAGAACTAATGGAACTGAGTCCAGTCATACTATGGGAGGACATAGAGGAGTTCCTACCATCGCAAGAACTGAGGCCAGGACACTCTAGAATAAACCTAGAGGAGAATTTTGAGATATGAAGTAGCGGAGACAGAATCGAGAAGGCTGATCAGGAGATGAGGACAAAAAGTGAAATGAGATTAAAGGGAAAGACAATCAATCTGAAATTGCCCGGTCACAAGGAAAGGAGGGAGGCCTGTTTAGTCTCGAGCATAGAGCCCTGTCTTTGGACAAGCTGACTCTAAACAGAGATGTGAAGGATGACAGTCATACTAGTTGGGGACAAGATATGTCAGATGAAAACAGGGAAACCTTCCGTAGGGATGAGGGTGTTGGTGTGTGTGGTCCCTAGGGGTGTTTTAAAAGGCGACCTCTTAATGAGAGGGGGTCTCGCCACCCTGTGTGAGCAGGCTGAGGTCATTACCAGGAAGAAGGCGATCAAAACCATTGTCCCTACTATGAGTAGGCAGATGATGGGATCCTATTGCGATTTTGGGATTTCACAATTCCCCTTGTTAGAAAAAGGAGGAGCCAGACTGCAGTGTATCCAATGGCCCAGATGGATAAGGACAATTTAAGATGTAAAATTCCCAGTTCAACGTCAGAGGCAGGGAAATGGATCTATGAATTGGAAAAAATTACAGGAGAAAACATGTTAGCTAATGGAGACATTAAGGGTCTTCTAGCAGCTATCCTTGGGGAAATTGCTGATGATATTTGGGCGAGAGTAGGATACTCAAGTGTCACAGTACAGAACGAGGCGCATGATGGAGCGTCGTTTGATAATTGCAGAGCAGCAGTATGGAAAGTACAATATCCTAATACATCAGATATGGACACAATTATGGAATGCAAGATGCAGGAAGGCGAGGATCCGCTAACTTACATTCAGAATTATCAGGAACAGTGGTCTTTGGAAGCTCGTGAGCCTTGGGAGAAATTGATACCTATATTCTACCATATTTTGTATCAGGGATTGCCAGATCAGGTACAAAGATAGCTTAAGAAGCTTGTGGGTATGGAAGCAAAGCCATGGCCAGAAATACATCTGACCATTACGTACTATTGTCGATTGTTGCAAGAGAAAAAGATAGTTGGAAGCTTGAGGAAGCCAAACTAGTACTGAAAAAGCTGTCGGAAAATCCTATAGAAGGGGCGAGGGTGACTAGCAGAGAAGGACTAGGATCACAACAGACAGTGGGTATACCACAAGTGAATAATCAATGGCAGTTTGATCAAGGAGGGAACAGATTTTTGCCGAGAGGCAGGGGAGGCTTCAGCAGAAGAGGAGGAATAATCAGGGAAACTTTCAGAATAACGAAGGTGGTTTTCAAAATGTCCAGAATGATAATCAAGGCATGCAGGGGGGGGGGCAAATTAGAAGACCCCCTCCTGTGGGTTGGACATGTGGAATGACAGGACACATAGCACGATCATGTGGGAGCCAAGGGTATGTACAGAATGGGCAATTCTCAAGAGGGGGGCAGGGCCGGTCTTACAACAGATTGCACACCAGGCGGGAAGCATCGTTGGCGCCCTCCCTCCCCTGACCTGTGATATCATACATGTGTCATGGGCTGAACAGCGGGAGTGGGGACTATGAGTTAACAAAATTATCAATGCTGGCATCTGCTGAATTTCATGAACCTCCGAAAACAGCAATAAGAGGGTCAAACCCGAACAGGCCTGGTTGTGTTAGTCTGCTTTTGCTCTTCATTTTTAGTAACAATTACCAGTTTGCTGCTGTGACTCGGGTCAGATAATCGACAATTTCAGATCTACACTAATGTCATTCGTATGACCTCAAACATTTAGCCACTCTTAAAAGGTGATCAATTGGTCTTGAACAGTGTTACTCAAACCTCCAAGAACAAGCACCAGCAACATACCCACTGATAGCTGTACAAGCCCGTCTATCTCAGCATTAAAATACATGCATTTATGCAATATGTATTGCATTAAATATTTCACGGGAAGTTAAATATATTTAGGAGGGACACACGTAAACAATATCACTACTCCATGTGAGTGGTAAAGTCTATTTTAAACATATGCAGAGAGTTAACATGCATGTACAATTCAACATAGCTCCCAATGTTAATGTTGGAGAGGTGGCATTCTAAAATGATGACATTACAATGTGGACTTTACATTGAAACACACTGCAGTGCATTACCGTGGCAAAAAAATGGCAGTTCGAGTTCGGGGTTTGTTTTACTCATGCTCGTGAACTCTCAAAATTCTTAAATGTTTCCTTCGTGATCACTCATTTTAGCTCCCGACAGCACCATGAAAATGTAAGATCGCAAAGAAAAAACGATGTCTACCATCTCGACATAAAAACAAAAACAAACAAATTCTTAAAGGGTGGAATATGACCTTTTCTTGGGACTCGTTAAGTTTACTTTTTGCAAATTACTAGTCACGTGCTGCTTGAAAAACAGCGGCCCTTGCACATTGTGCAGTGTATAGACAAATTTCATTTCAAGGGACTTGGAGTACTGCGGGTATCAGGGGAAGCATCTTCAGTGTACCCCAAGCATACTGCGCTCGGCCCTTCACCCTCACCCCCCAGCTTTGCAGCCCTGCGCTTTTTCACATTCTCCATTATGGTAAAGAACATTGTCCCCAGCTTGGGAGAGAAATGGACTATGCAGAAGGATCTGCCTCCCCAGGGTGTGTTTAGCTGCTGGTGTATCAAATGCAGAAATGGGTGGCATCAAGAGCCCCACGCTCTGAAACATCTTTTGCGCACTGGTTGGTCACACGACAGAAAGTGTGAGCAGGTGATTCCCCAACACTTGAACCATTCTTTAGAGACCTGGCTTTGATTAATGTGGCGTTGGCTAGTCATTGCCATTTCCCAGCATTTGTGTTAAAGGAGATCGGAAACTGCACCGTGCAGGGTATTTTAAAGGCCATGAATTGATGATACAGCATGTCACCCCCCATGGAACAAAGAAAGTGAAGCATGCTTCCTGCAAGTCTGGGTATTTGCATTATACGGAAGACGGGGCAACCGTCCACGGAGACTGTTTCTATTGTAGTTGCTGAGTCGCTTTCCCAAGCCAGCTGCTGGCAGACTTCGCTCAGCTTTTGGGCCAGCGCCTACATCCATCCTTCACACCATCATTCACAAGGCGCGTTCGTGTCGGTGTTTGTTTATCTCGTTAGACTAGCGTGATTGCTATTCCAAACAAAAGAAGCACAACGACAAAGAAGAGTATAAAACAAGTCTGAGTGAACAGTGAAATGTATGAAACTCTTGCACTAAAATAAAGTCAGCAGTGCATGCCCAGGAAAGAGGGAACGACAAACAATATGCTCAGGAGCGGGAACTAGGGGGGCGTAGTAACCCCCAAACTGGCCCAAGCGTGGTACCGGCCTCCAGGGCCTCGCCCTCGAAGTGATTTTGGCCCAGCCAACAGACCGACCAATCCAACCCCTCTGGAATGTGCAACTAAGATCTGCTGAAGGTGACACTCTGCCCAGGTCTTCCGAGAACCGGCCTTTTGATCTCCTGAGGAGAGTCCACCAAAAGTGCTTGCTTCCTTTTTCATGACTACTTGAGCCGTGTCAAAAGTGTCTAGCTTTGTGGCCTCCAGAGACTGTTCTTGGATGGCCCAGTCATCTCCGCAATACCATTTTAAAATAAATAAAACACCTATGCAGCAATAGCCCTCACCTGCGAAGACGGGAGCAGGAGGAAAGAAGTGTGCTTGCCTCGATAGGCTGTAGTTACTGCCGGGTTTCCTGAAACAAGGCCAATCAGCGAGGTGCAGTGGGCTGTGGGGAGTGGGCGTGCCTTGCAGGGACGCACCGTGGGCCCGACACGGTACAAACGGAGACCCGTTTGGGCCCATGGTGCAACCCTCCAAGCCCGAAAATTGCCAAAATAATAGTTTAAAGCAGCTCTATTTCTTTCATGCCTCTTTTTTTCAAAACTATATATCAATTACACTTTAAACCACTTCCATGGCACTGTTGATGAGTTACTTCACTATGCAGATAATAATTTTGACCAGTGTTGCTGAGTAAATAGTCTTTAAGCTACAAACCAGTTTATTTATTTATTTATTTATGCAATGTTTGTCGGGTACATGGAGATGGATAATTTATTTATTTATACAATGTTTGTCGGATATCTGTATCCGACACACATTGCATAAATAAATAAATATGCAGGTACCCGACAAACATTGCATGAATAAATAAATAATCCTGGTCCATGTATCCTTACAACAGTCAAGACTTTACTGTATCAAAGCTTAAACCTTGATTCCCATTCACAGAATGTTAAAGTGATTGTTTATTAGGTTCAGGTGTCTCCTTGTCATTGCCCTTTTGGCTTAGGTTGCCTCCAAACCCCTTTCAGCATCTTCTGTTCTTTGTTGGTTGTATATACTGCATCCTGTGCCATATTCATGGTCTCTTTGTTGGTGTGCCCAGTCCTCATTATCGGCAGCCTAAGTGCGACTGGGGCATAAAATTGTCTTGGGCACCAGTGAAAAAGTGGCCCACCGTTGTAAATGGCAATTCATTCCTTGTGTGACGGACCATTTGACTTTGGGTAGGAGTTCCTGTTACGCTCACCTGGCTCCCACAGGGGCGTCGATCTGAACTGGACAGCTGCGGTCTCCACCAATGTGACGCGTAGTGCCGAGATGATGGACTGGACTGGCTCACCTAGCTTCGTTTGCTTTGCCCATAGGAATATTCTTCTGCAAATGGAGAAAGGGAATTAACTACCCGTGGAGTTGAGCGTTAACCCCCCCCCACTCCCGCTGCTCTCCCCACTGATCACCTTTGATGCCTCTTCTTATATTCTCACCTGATGGTTTGGAAAGATGAGCTCTCCATTCTGCATTGAGCGCAGGGGCGTGTTGATAACCAGTTGCTTCACTGGGTCGAAGGAATTGGTGAGTTCCAGAACAATATTGACTCTGAGATTCCCGGCAAGACGCCGTAAGTATGCAGTTCGTAAGAGTTCAAATGTCTGACTTTCACTCTTGTCCGATTCCTTGCAGGTTGCAGCTTGATCCTAGCGAAGAGTTCCTCGTGGCAACCGGTAATGTTCAGGTAAGGATTTGTATTATTCAACACAGTTCGATAAAATAATGTCAATATGTAACCTGTTGCTTTCTCCCTTATTCCGGCGCTGAGAGAAAGTATGAAGTCACGGGGAATAATACCTCCGGCGGTAAAATCAGGTAAGTCTATTGTGGTGAGGAGGTTTCCCCTTGTTTGTCCCTTTGTTTCACCTTGCTGTCCTTTTGTTTCCCCTTAGGGGCCGGGGTTCGGCGAAGATGCAGTGGAAGCTGAGCCGACCCGTGAAGAGGATTAGTACCCCCGGTGGTAAAATCAGGTAAGTCTATCGGGTGTAACTAATATTGCCTCTGTGTATTCCCTTGGCTCACCTTGCTGTTCTTGTCTTCCCCTTAGGTGCTGGAGTGCGGCGGGAACATGCAGGAGGATGCGGTGGAATGTGAAGATGCTGTTAAGGCTGGTGAGTTCAGCGCGGCGCTGCAGCAGGCGAGGCGACACGCATAAAATAACTTATTTCTTCCAGTTCGAAGGTGCGATAGATCGGGAATTCAGGTAAGAATCAACGGTATTGCTCTTGTTCTAACCGTTCCTCCTTCTTTCTCCCTTTTTCTAGGAGCTCCAGACTCGAGGCGGGCGTGGCAGAAGACTGGATGCAGACTTGCAGGCGTGGTGAGCGTTACGCTGCTGGATGCAGAATAACGCCAAGCGCGTGCTGCTCTTCGGGTGTGGTTTAAATAGCTCCCGAAGTAGACCCAGGTGAGTATTCCTCCCCAGCCCCCACCTGAGTAAAAAGTAGTCCCTAGATAAAGTAGTCCCTTCCAAGCCTCTTTTGACTTGGAGCTCTTGCAGCATGGTCTGCATCAGGTAAGTTTGCAGCATGGTCTGCATCAGGTAAGTTTTAATCTATGAGCCTGGCGCCTATGGCGTAAGGTCTGACTCTCCATATGAGCCTGGCTCCATAGACGCCAGGACTGCACCCAAATAGCCCCTAGCAGGGGTTGTTGGGCTTGCTTGGGATAACTTGATGCCTGCTTCCGGGTTGGCTGGACTTGGTCTGGGTCCCCAGGGGTAGGCATCAAGACAGTTCCTTAACGGTGTAGTTTGGGAATGGCGCACAGGGTGCCGTGGGAGTGGTGCGCGGGTTGTGATGGGAGTGGTGCGCGGGGTGCGGTGGGAGTGGTGCGCGGGGTGCGGTGGGAGTGGCGCATGGGATGGGTGCCAGGGGGGCACATTCCTAGTGTTTCGCCCTGGGCACCAAATGGACTAGAAACTGCCCTGGCCGAGGCCACAACCTGCAGCAGTGCCATTGGTAGAATACACGTGTAACACGTTTGTTTCCTAACATTATAAAAATGAACAGGCACATTCATTTTTATAATGTTAGGAAACTAACGTGTTACACGTGTATTCTAGCACTGTGGACTACTGGGGCAGCGCCCCCTAGAGGCTGACTGACATCCGGCCCTGGAGGGGGGCAACTTATCCTCCAGCATATAGCCCACAAAGCAGGGACGGGTTTGCCCAAAATCAGACAGTGTATCAAGCACACGCACCACAATCACAACAGGCTTTGCAACCACAGCAACCACCACTGAATCTGCTGCAAGGGCATTCACAGCACAGACCCATACAGATACAGCAGAGGGCAAACACAGGACAATTATTGACTCCTAGAGAAGGAGGTGTCACTATCGAGGGTGGGAATCCTTTTACAGGCACAGGAATAAGTATGTACCCACAATAGGACAGCTCACAAGGTGACTTGATGTGTTTAGTACTATCAGTGATGCCAAATCCTCAAGAGGAACCAAGGGTTGATGTTACCATAGGATGCAAATTATTTTCTTTTTTAGTAGACACTGGAGCAACACTCTCATGTATATGAGAGGGAAAATATTCATTATCAGGAAATGCCATGAATGCTCAAGGGTTCTCTGGAGCTACAAGTAGAGTTAGTTTTACTGAGAAATTGCAAGTCTTTACAGGAGAGTGGGATATGTCTGTCCCATTGTTGTATTCAAGGCAGTCGCCAGTTAATATACTGGGCCGAGATTTAATGACGAAGCTAAATATGACCATTTCCTTCACTGATGAAGGCATAGTGTGGTCAATGCCAGGAATACATTATTTAAAAGTGGGCAAATTTATCATGGCATTTAGAGGGCAAATAGCTCTGCAAGGAACGCTGTTAGAGTCTGAGGTTTTTCACTATGGGGTACGCATTTTGCTAACGTGGTTACCTGGTTTAGTGCACAAGATTATGAGAATACCTGATGAATTTCTGTTCAGGTCACAGATACCTATGGACAAAGAAGGGGGACAGGTTTTTCCCTTGGAATTACAAGCAGCCATAGTGCAAGGGGTGTGGGCCATGTTTGAAGGATTTGATGATTAAGGCAAGCCATAGCGAACAGTGATTCCTATTGGGGATGGCTATAGACTGACTGATGTCACTGACTACGATATGTTTAAAGAAAACCCGTCAGATATGAAGTGGTGATCAAAATGAGCATTACATATTGGATCAGAAAAGAAAGACAAGAGATTCCACAGAAGATGATGATAGTGCGGCAGCATCCCCCATTATTTGATGAGGATATGGAGAAAGTACCAATTTCTTTATGGACTATGGGCCCTTATGATGTAGGCCTGTTAAAAGGGGTGGGAGAAGTTAAAATGAGGTTGAAACCTGGAGAAATTCTACCTTGAGCAGGGCAGTATTCAATGTCTCGAGAGTCAAACAAGGGTATTTTCAAGACTATATCAGCTAAAATGGAACAAGGTATCTTAGTGACGTCAGAGTCACCATGTAATACTGCAGTGTATCCAATTAAAAAATCAAAGGTTGGGTCATGGTGTTTAATTCAGGACATGAGACCAGTAAACCAGATTTTAGAGGCAGAGTTTCCTCTAGGTCCTAATCCTGTGACAATTTTATGCAGCATTACCCCGGAAGCGCAATATTTTTTTTACGGTGATTGACTTGAAAAATGCGTTTTTCTCAATCTCATTGCATAAAGATTCCCAAGATATTACGTCATTCACGTTCTGTCAGACTAAGCTTAAAAGTACATGTTTGCCCCAGGGGTACTCTGAGTCTCCATAGCTCTTCAATAGGATCCTGCAGATGGACCTAAGCAATATTGATTTACAAAGTGTTGTGCTGCAATACTTAGATGATATTTTGGTCTGTAGCACATCAGAAGAAAAGTGCAGCGAGACCCGATTCAGCTAATGATTATATTAGCAGACAAAGCATATAAAGTGGATGAAGAGACGTTGCAGTACTGCCAGGAAGAGGTGTTCTACATTGGACAGAAAGAAAGAGCTGAGGTGATCTTGAAAACATAAAAACCGCACACGGTAAAGCAAATGCAACAGTTTCTAGGACTATGAAATTATGTTAGAGCATGGGTATGTTATTATAGTTCATACAGAAGTCCCTTGTTGCAGGCCCTGAAGAAGGCACAAATGAATAAGGAAAATAACTAAATGGACTGGGGAAATGGATGAAGTGTTTGATGAACTAAAAGAGGCAATTTGTACAGCTCCTGTTTTATGAATTCCCAATTATTCTGAGGAGTTCTCTTTATTCTTGCACATGAACTGGACAGTCATGACAGCAGTACTCACACAGAGAACTACATTGGGGTACAAACCCATAGCATACTACAGTGGGATTTTGGACCCAGTTATGAGGGGTCACTTCGCTTGCAAACAATCGCTGGCAGCAGCCATGTTCGATATCGAGAAATCTACAAGCATAGTGATGGGGCATTCCATGATGTTATTTGTTGAGCATGCCTTGTTTGCTGTTTAGGAAATACCTAAGGGTACACTAATGTCTCAAAGAGCTTCTGCTCATGAGGTGGTTATATCAAACCCATCTATCAAAGTAGTCAGCTGTAAAATTGTTAATCCTGCAATGTTTGTAGCAGAACCACTGGCAGTGGATGAGCAAGTGCATGATTGCTCAAACTATGAAGAATTCTATGACGAGATCCCGAGAGTAAAGGAAATTGCTCTAGCAGATGGGGAGGTTCTCTTTTTTGATGGTTCTTCTAAGATTGATCAAAGCGATGGAGAAAGTCATTCAGGCTCAGATGTGGTAAGAAACAGAGTCAATGGGGAATTTGAACTGGTAGCAAGTGCCAGACTACCGTCTCATTTTTCAGCACAGGGTGCAGAATTGGTGGCGCTTATTGTCATGCAGGGCAGGAAGTAATGGTGTACAGTGACCCCACCGACGTGATGTCAACCGAGCATGCAGGGTTAGCATGTTGGAAAAGGGGCAACCTTCAAGCGGACGGCACTCCAGTGCAACATGCCACATTATTGGACAGGCTAATTAAGGCACTACAACTCCCAGTAGCCATCACAATAGTTAAGTGTGCAGCACATACTAAGAGAACTGAATTTATTTCATGCAGAAACCAAGCCGCAGATGAAGAGGCCAAAAGAGTGGCATATTCTTCTGATATTTTTAGTTTTGATACTCCTGATATGAAAGAGAAAATGGTTGTAATGATGGTTGTGAAAGAAGGGTTTAATCATTTAACGCAAATCCAATTAATGGAAGTTCAATGTGGAGCTCCACAGGAAGAGAAAGAACTGTGGACGCGGATGGAATGTTCTTTATCCCCTCCCAAAGCACTGTGGTGACAATACTGGTAAACCGGTGAAGCCTGTAGCCTTATTAAGATTGGTGTTAGAACAGCTAAAATACCCTGCACATGTTACTAGGGAGAGCCTTGCAGCAACCATTGTGGAGAACTGGTGTGTACCCAACCTGTTAGAACACAGTGCTTTTTATGTAGTAAATTGCATTATATGTCAGATGTTTACTGCTGGGCACATGCTGCAAACATTCAGAGGAGTCATTCCTTGACCAAATGGTCCTTTTCAGCATTTACATATCGATTATGTTGATATGCCTCAGGTTTCTAATAGATATAGGTATATGATAGTGGTAGTTTGCCCGTGTTCGAAATGGATTGCAGCTGGCTCATGCATACATCCTAATTCCACCTGCGCTGTGAAGTTTTTAGTCAAAGAAGTATTTCCTAGATGGGGAGTATGTGAGGTGTTGAGATCAGATAATGGCCCCATTTTGTGAATAAGATATTTGAGCAGATTAGCTTGTTGCTTAGCATTAAACACAAGTTTTCTTCTGCTTATCACCCACAAGTGAACAGAATATGTGAGAGACTCAACGGTCTGCTCAAGGAGAGAATAGCCAAGTTGAAACTGACACTGAAGAAGGGGTGCCTGCATTGCCTGCCCCTTGCAATATATGCATTAAGGCATCGGCCTGGCTCTGCCCACTACCTCACATCCCACAAATTAGTTCCAAGGAGGAGAATGAGAATGCCTCTGACTCCTCCATCGAAGACTAGGAGTGATGCCCAGACAACTGCAGAATTGTTAGGAAATGAGTTACATGAGTTCTTAACATGTATGACCGCTAGTATCTCTATAATTTCAGACCAAATCAAGCGGACAGGGTGTCGGTTTCAGAACACAGATGAAGACCATACAGCAACCGGACTTGAGTGACTATGTGTACCTAAATTGTTTGCTGGAGATAAGATTCTAAAAAGGAACTTCACGAGAAAGTGGCACAAGCCCAGATTTAGCAGCCCTTTCGTTGTGGAGGACATTACTCTGTCAGCAGTCAAGTTCCAAGGGAGACAAGCTTGGATACACCAAGGAGAGGTGAAAATCTACGCTGGAGAGACTGTCACACCCCAAACGCATTTGGAAGTATGTGAAGGAGAAGAAGTTCAGCACGTTCAGACTCGATCAATGACCAGGAAGAAGGACACAAAGACTGTCCAGTAGACAGATGAAAGTGTACATTTGGACTGTGGCGCCCCTGAAACACTATTTTTAGCTGCTATAAGAGTGACAAAGTTACTGTCCTTGAGCAACAGGAGTTTGTTGACATTGAATTATGAAGTAATGAAGTCAATGGAAAAACTCCCGATTTGGACTTTCTGTTTGACGACTGGAAGAGGGAACAAATCCCTGACTCGTTTATCACTGAGTTTCTCTTAGGAGGTGTCCAGGGTGCTGTCAGATGTTGATATACACAGACTACTTCTTGCTGTCTTAATATTTATACTCATAGATTACCCTGCTCTTATTGAGAGGAGCACTGATATACGTACTTTTGTCAAAGTGCCGAAAAATGGCCCAACAATTGGATGATTATTGGCTGCAATCATAGAGCAGATCAGACTATTACCTGAACATCCTTCCGGGCGTGCATATGGTCCTATCTAACAACGATGCCCACACTACTTGTCATGATCTTTTACTATTTGCTTCAATTACACCCTTATCTTGCTGGCGAAACACCAACACTTATATGTTTATGTGAGATCCTATATATCGTCCTGCAATCAGCCGATTAGTTGTGGAGATCATAGAGCAAATTCGATAACTACTGGAGCATCTAACATGATTGCCTGAATGAAACAAGTTTTTCCTTCCTTAAAAGTAACTACTGGCAATCATGTGGTCTATTGAGCACATTGCAGTTCCAGAAAGCGAACAGAGTGAACGACTTGTGGAGAGACATCGATGGTGTAGCCTAATGTATTGGTGCATAATCTATGCCTGTTCAGCATCCATTATCATTTTTTTTTCTCTTTCTATGGATATACACTGTGTACTTTAATGGTTCCAGGAGGAGAGGAGTTCTGTTAATCCTTCCCACATCAGTTACTTTTGCAGAACTAGACACTGTAAGAAGGTCAAGGCCTTATGTGATTGTTGCTACTCCAGTAGCTCATGTGAAGGCACTGATTCATTTGACAAATGTCCCTGTGATTCCCCCAGTAGGGAGAATGCATACTGATGTATTTAATGAGTTTCTTATACAAGCTCATCTGGCAAGACAGAGACCAAAGAGAAGTGCAAGGGAGGATGATTATGAATTTAATGATTATTTAGACAGTACAGTGCATTTGGGGAACAACAGGTGGTATCAGCACATGAAAGAAGAGGGAAAAAGCCTTTTAAGGAGGATTGCTGTATATGTGCACTTCTGCCTTGTGCTGTGGGAAAGTCTAAGATATTCATAGCTATTGAAATAGATGTTCAAACAGCTCATTGCCTCATTCACCTTGCGCTCTGTCATACAAGAGGTCAGTTCCAGGGTCAAATAGCATCCTTTGTATGGGTGACAGAATAGTCAGCCCCAGATGAAGATGATTATGTTCAAGACTTAAAGACAAGAGAAAGATCACACACCAGAAATCATGTGATAAGATATGAACAACCTGGCATGAAGGGAGCTGGAATCAGATGGGAGATAAACAGGAAGCTCAACTGCCAAGGGAAGACTGATGAAGAAGTTTGAAGCTGCAACAGAAACAGGCCAGATGTGAATCTGGGGAGCAGGACTTTCCCCAGACGGCTGTGAAGAAGGCATAGTTGTGTGCAGAGCTGTGGCAGTAACTGGTCATCACAAGCCAGTTATTGAACGAATGAAAAATGGATGCTAGCCTCACTGGCCAAGGCTTGCAACGCTTCTGGCTTGGGCCGAAGACAGAGTAGGCCCATTACAGATAGTGCCTTTGGCTAGTGCAGAACTATGTTTCAGAAATAATGGTACGGGAAACATTAGAGAGAATCAACAGTGTGGACGAATCTTTGATGTACCAGCAATGAAAGACAGGACAGTAGTGATAATAGATCACTATTGGGGCTGCAGATCCAGAGCTTAGATGAAGCTGCCCAGAGACTGGAGAGCAATATGTTCCATCGTGATCGATCATGTTCCAGCATTGGTAATTCCAAAGAGTGATCTGAATATTGGTGGGTTTCCAAAAGCAGATGCTCAGCTGAAGAAAAAGAGATCTGCTGAACTCCTAAATCAAATGAAGAGAAACCATTATTTCTCGGCCAAATCAATAGAGGCTTTTGATGCCATTCCATATTAACCCAGATTTTTCAGCAAGACTTCTTCAGTGTTTACAGTTATCTTTATGCCTGGGATCCAGACAATAGCAAATACCAAATACCAAATGGTTACAGATAACCAGATGGGAGCTTCTGCAGGCGATCAACACCACCATAAAGGCATTTAACAAAGAGCCCTATAGTTTGTGTAACCAATGAATCATTGTGTATTTTGTGACTATGAAGATGACTTGCACTAGTGGAGTGCTTGGTTGTCCACCTGATGTTAGAGACCCAATCACAACCCCATTAGTATGGAAAGTATACTTAGATGTTCCCTGTAAGCCTATCACATTCCCAAGTAGGTGTTTGTAGTTGTCCACGTAGTGTGATGAAATGATGACACATTTTGAGTATAAAAGTTGGGTTTTCTATTAAATTCATCAAGATCGCACTGTGCACCGTCTGTTGATGTTCATTGAAATTCCCTGTTTTAGATAGTTGCAAATACAACAGTACTAGGTTATGCCAACGTCGTAATTGATGTATGAGTAAATGCTGCATCCCCATCCATCTCTAAGTATTTCTGCCTCATCTCAAAGGACCTAGGTCTATGGGTTCAATGCACCTATACATCAACAAGTGTTTCACAGCTCATCAAGGCATGGCAGGGGAGGGGAACAGGGATGCAGAGATGAAATAAACAGAATGTTCGAAATAGGCCTTTAGACATTTGGATCGTGCAAGTGCTATAACATGAAGTGAGAGGGGTAAAGAGAGTGAAGGTCAGGGAAGAAAAAAGGGATGACGAACAAAACAGAAGCGTTCCTACGAGGCCATGAGGCGATTGAGTCATGCAAGTGCTGAAACATGAAATGAGGGGGAGAGGGTGGAGGAGTGTAGGTCAGGCAGGAGAAAAAAAAAAGGGTGACAAACAGAACAGAAACGTTCCTACTAGGCCATGGGGCAAGTCGGATCAGGCGAGTGCTGAACATGAAGTGAGGGGGGGAGGGGAGTGCAGGACAGGGAGGAAGGGGCACAGTGGAGGGAGGTGAGAGTACAATAAGTGCAGGTGGACAGTATGAACACGGCACAAAAATGGAATGACTGAACATTTAAGTATGAAGGTATAGCTAGTTAAATGAACATTTAATTCTAAAAGTGCAAGATCACATAAGCAGATGAGAGGGAGAGCAATTGATTTTGATTTTGATTATTTATATAGTGCACCAATACAGACTTAACTGTATCCAGGTGCAGTTGGAAAGGGAAAGCCTCCCAAATGAGATACTGAGCAGATCATGTACACGCAATATGCCTGAGCTAACTGGACCTAATTGAACAGACATGTTTTTAGGGCCTTCCTAAACTGAACCAGCGACTGGCAAGCTCTAATCTCCAATCAAAGGTAATTCCAGAACTTGGGTCCGAAGACTCCAAATCTTCTGTCCCCTCTGGAGATGCATTTAGAGTGTGGAACAGTCAGCAAAAGTTTATCACCTGAATGCATTGCTTTGGCCGGATGATGAAGACAAACTTTAGAACTGAGATAGTGTAGGGCTAGCCCGTTGAAACATTTGAAGATCAGACTGGCTACTTTGAACTTAATTCGGTCCCCAATGTACCAATGTAGCATAAACTAGTTATACGGGTTAAACCACGCCATGAGGTGCGGGGGTTAGATCAGGTATGCAATACATGAAAGGCAAATTTAGGTAATTTGCAGGCTGGAAATCCACGCCTCAGGAGCAGGGTGTACATCAGGTGTACAGTGTATGACTAGGTTTGTAGCTGAGCAGTCAAGCAGAGCAAGGAATCAATACATACAAAATTGAACCAGGGGCTGCAAGTGAAAAGCAGGAAAATTCAATGCAGTGTTTAGGGATGGCAACATGCAACATGTGAAACACAGCGCAAGGCTGTGAAAAGTCAATCATGTGTTAAGAGTAGACAAGATGCAAAACACAGCACAAGGCTGTACAAATGGTCAATTGAGAGATTATTGGGGTAGGTTGAAAGCAGACACAGCTAAGGGCTGGTAAATGACAGTTGAAAAGTTGCAGGCAGCAGGTACATAATACGAAGTTGAAAAACATTATACTAAGTCTCACCAGGTACTAGGCGCATGGGCAATTACCTTAATTTCCTGCTAGGAACACCTGGAAGGGCAGGCGAGAAGAAGTAAAAAACATGGGGACGGCAGAGCTGTGTGTATGAAGGTGCATGCCGGCATCGCTCTGAGAGGCTGCAGGGCATGACAGCCTCAACGGGCATTTTACGGTGCCAGTCTCACTGACGGCGAATCAAAGCAAAGATATGGGGGAAGGGGAAACAGAGACATAAGGGGAGGTTAGAGGGGGAATAAAAGTGCAGAAAGAGTGAAGAGTAGGAAGGCATTAGAGAGACTTACCTGCCAAGAGCTGAAATAACTTTGGCAAGAATATTATAAAGCAGGCAAGCTCCAGGATAGCAGACACTGGTGACAGGGCCCCTCCACACCCAGCCCAGCCCGGACAGTATCTTCAAAGCAGCCCTTAAATCGGTCCTTGGAGGGGGCTGGCTTTGCCTACCAGCTACGGACACCGGATGTTGAAGAGAAAAGCCCTGGCCAATCCACAATCAGAAGAGGCAGCTTTGTCATGCAAGAAAGTCATCACGAATTCAAAGGCCGAAGAGGCGCTCATGCTGGAGCTGGAAACAGCACTCTGATGCAATAATGCAAGCCAAGCAAGGGCTTACCTCTGGTGACTGCTTCCTCCTCCTCGTGGCCACAATGTTAATAGTGTGCATGACAGAATTTCAAGGGCCCAAACAGGATCTTCCAAGTGGCCCTTAAATGGGGTCTTTGGAGGGGGCTGGCTTCGTCTACCGGCTCCGACATGGGATGTTGAAGAGAAAAGCACTGATCAATCCGCTATAACATCAAAGAATGTTGCCAGGATCCTCCTTGCATAAATTAGGGACTGGAGTGCAAGCGCTAACATTTTGCCATTTAACAAAACTGTTTTTCTGTAAGAAAATGGGTACCATTGATAACATTCTGTCCCCTACAAGCATAATAGAATGTACGTGGGGAAAGAGGACACTACCTCTGTATGTGGCCTATATAGATTATTTGGTTGAATTCGACACAGTGAACAGAGGCAAACTATGGAAAAAAGATAATGCAGGAACATCCCAGGTGGGCTCCTGAGTATGATTACGGCATTACATACTAACACTAGAGTTTGTGTGCAACTGTACCAGGATGAGATATTAGAATTTGTGTTTTCGGCTTCAGCAGAGCAAAATGAACTTTGTACTGTTTCCATAATGTCAACATAGATAAGCATGGATTGTTTGTCCTACACTGAAGGAAACTTGGAGCTAAACAAAAGCCGTACTAATCAGTAATTTAGATACCATCTGTAATAACAGTGTCTTCCCTGCTTAAACAGCAATGTAGAATGATAAATAGCTGAACATGTGCTTTTGCAGAAATCTTTGTTTTCGCTCCTTGAAACTAAGTAGCTGGTAGACAAATATAAGCGAGTAAAATAAGGACAGTTACCTGCGTGTCCTATATTTGGAAAACATATGAAATGTTTAATGAAGTGTTTCATGGAAAACAACAAACTATTCAAAGATGTTTTGACATGAATTAGTTACGTGAAAAAGCTATGAACCCTAGGTAAATGTATTAGACGAAGAGGGCCTGGACGATGTGTCCGGGATTGTGGTAAATCTGTATAAATACTTGTGTTTTTGAAATGTCCAGCACTCTCTCATCTCACTGTGTCTGCTTGCACACATTGCGGGTGTTGAGAGCCAGACAGCTGCCTGTTAATAAATGTACATGGTACCTTTGGACTTGTGACTCGCATATTTCTATTATGTGGTATTAAGCCTCGATATTCTTTAATCTTTCAAACTGGGTGAACACAACAAGGGGAATTAAGCAGGGTTTCCATAAAGATGTAAAGTATTTGCAGTGTCAGCTGCTATCCAGTTTAATTGTAGACTGTATTACCTTAAAATACAGCAAACAGTGAATCATTGGTGTAAGACGCTCAGAAAATAGCACCAGGTTTGGGGCATCAAAATGAGAAGATCAACATGTAATTGGTTGTCTTCTAAGGAAAGCAATAAGTCTCATCCTGTTTGCTAATGACATGCACATAGAGTTGCGTGTCGTCGGCATAATAAAGCAGGCCATTATTTAGAAGATGTTAGGTGAATAAGCATCAATAGTAAAAGTTTAAACTTTCTGTGACCCTGCTAGTTTCTTGACCTATCAACCATCATCCAACTTGGAAACACCATCAACACATTGGCCAATTACATGAAAATTGGAAGAAAACATTATGAATATCTGACACTGGCTATTCATCTCAACCCGCAACAATAAACACCTGCACCGGTGATAAATGAGCAAACCTGCAACAATTTTCAATAACGAAAAGTACAGCTTGTGAAACCTGGGAGTGATGGAAACCTTACATGGTCCCAAGGAACGTTCCCCTCATGAAATGGACCTCAATAGCCAAATTCCTCTCCCACTAACCACTTCAGTCTTCTTTGTGAGCTCCATGTTATCTCTTCCATTTAACAATGTGTACAGCAATCAATTAAGACACACAAAGCAATTGCTTGACAGCTCAATTAACACCCTCATCATGTAAGTCCTGGAGAGGTAACTGGTTTTGTAAACCACTCTTTTGCTAATAATGGTGCGCCCCTGCTCTGTAAAAAAGATGGGTGTGAGGAGATCACTGATAGTAGGGCAGAGGGAAAAGCAGATACGGAAAACTCTTGTGTTCATGACTGCTTGTCCTGTGCTGATACAGGGATGCTCTGTGTTCATGGAGAGAAATCGCTCTGGATGAGTTATGTATGCGCAAGGCGAAAAGGTTTGGAGAGCTGCGCTGGCTGTGGTGAGAATGTTGATAACTGCTGGCGAGAGGAGGAGTCCCTGATGTTATACTAGTTGGACTATCAATTTGGGATTGGGTTGGTGGAAAAATGTGTGAGATTTTACCAGTCAGGTTCTAAGTGACAATGGAAACAGGGAAAAGGAGGAAACATAGTGAGGACACAGGAAAGAGAATGCCCTCAGGTGTAAGGTGGGGTCTGTCCTTGGTTGCTTTCATTGTAGTTTGGTTTGAAATTTGTGGACAGGGGATACGCTTTCAGATAGAAGTATGTAAGTTATGGTCTGCCAAAGGCATGTATAGTCTGCCAACACCTTCCTTAACTTTGGATAGTTGTTTATATCAGTAAGTTGAAGAGCTACCTCTTTGGCTATTTCCTGAGAATCGGATGGTCCTCTTCCATGTCAAGTTGCTTGGGAAGTGAATTTCAGAATTTGGTGGACTAGTACTAAACCTTCATTACTGGTCTTCAGTGCCCTTGATGTAGTGCGTATAAAGTAGAGGTGGTGTAGTATATTCTTTTATTGACTGGGAGCCCATGGAGAATGGGCAGTGCTGGGATAGTCTGGCTGCTGCATTTTGGACTCTCTGAAGTTTTTCCATGAGGTACTTCAGGAGGCGAGAATAGAGGCTGTGTTCAAAGTCTGTTCTTAACTGAACTGGTGATGTCATGGCCAAGCTCCTGTGGCTAAAGGAAAGATAAAGCATCATGCTTGACAGACTGCAACGTTGGAAAAGGCAATTTCTAAAAATGGCTTTCATCTGAAGATCAGGTGACAGGCCACTCTCCATTGTGGCTCTGAGTTTCTTTATAGTGGTGCCGGTCTGTGGCCCATCCCATCGGGCCAATAGAATAGGGTAGTCTTTGATATAGCCACACTGCAGACTATGAGTTCTGTTTTGTTGAGTTAAGCTTTTGTCATTCACACATCCACCTTTGTGAGGCATGCTTTTAGATTGACACTGATGAGAGGTTGTTATTCAGTTTTTAGATCAAGTGTCATTCGTGTAATTGTAGCAGGTGAGGCCAGCCGGACTGATGAGGGGCAGTAGTAGGGGGGTGGCAGAAACTAACGGAGAAAAAAAAGAAAAACACTGAATGCACATTTTGCACACATTCGTTATAGTAGAACATTTCGAATCCCATAAGGCCAAACAAGGGGAGCAGGGGTTTCAGGGGTCTCCCCTGATCCCATAGTTCGGCGTTACAGTTTTCTAAGGTTGCTGGGGTGTCCTTCGCTTACATTACATGAAAATCATCAAAATGCAAAGATGTCAGCTTCGCACTTTTCGGACTCAGGCATTTCGGCTGTAGATTTTTCACATAGATTCCGGTAGGAGTATCTTGTTAATGCTAAACAGACGAGGCAGCAGTACTCCACAGGTTAGCGACAGGTATCTCAGGGGAGCCATGATGGTGGTTTTGGTTGTCCCTGTGAGAAAGCAGGAAATCCAGAAGAGCACAGGCACCTTATTCCAATATCTGCCTCTCTCCTTGGAAGCATGTTGTGGCTGATGGTGTAAAACACTACTGAGATGTCTAGCAAGGTTGTGGTGCTCTCAACGTTGTAATCTCTGTTATTCTTTAGCAAGTCCCAGATTGAGCAGATGGCCTAAAACCATGCTGTCAGTGTCATAGGCTGCTAGGTCTTTAAATACGTTTATGATCTTAAGCCCTTCCTTTTGGCTGTGTTGTGCCATTTCTGTACGAAAAGAAAGTGTGCTTTCTTGGCTTTGATCATTTCAGCCCTGTAGACACCTGAAAGCTGGTGTCAGCTTAGACTATCTAATTGTAGTTTTTTTTATTTTTTTTTTTTATTCCAGTTTGGTATCAAGAGTTTGAGTTTTGTAGTGAACCATTAAGCAAGTTTCTTCTGTGAGCTTTTAAATGTCTTGTTAGTGGTATGTAGCAGCCAAATCTATGACCGAGGCAGTGCAGAGACAAACAACTATATCTATGTTCTATGATCCCATCATCTTGCATTCCCAACCCTACAAATGCTCTGAAGCTGAGAGTTTCTGTATGTGGCATGGTAAAGAACACTGTAATAATAATATTTAATAATAATAATAATAATAATAATAATAATAATAATAATAATAATAATGAATCATAATAATAAAATAGTATTCAAGGTTGAAAAAGTGGTTATTGAGCTGAAATTATTAGAAGCTGTGCAGCAACATTGCAAATACATGTTTCCTCATGTCAACATTAAGTAGACAATAGCCCTCACTATAAGGTTGGCGGAATGGTTTTACCGGCACCGGTAAAGGTGCCGGTAAACCCGTTCCGCCCTGTTACAAGGTCTCCTCGCGGGACCCGCAATGGGCGCCTGGAAAAACCAGGCGTCCTTACCGGGTCCCGCGACGGGACCAGAGAGCTAACAACGGGCCCGTCATTAACGGGCCCGTTGTTAGCTCCATCCCCATTCCCATTGAGCCCTATGGGGGCTTGAATGTGAATGGGGATGGACCGGGTCCGGGTTCCTCGGACGGGGAATTACCGGGTCCGCCAAGGTTGCGATGGCCCGGTAATTCCTCATTCGAGGAATCCGGGCCCGGATTGCGGTATGGAGGGAACCATGCCGCTAAAAGCGGCATGGTTACCTCCAACCTTCTAATGAGGCCCAATGTGCCTAATTACGGGTTCGGCAGTAACCCACTGGTGGTACCAGGCAGGTTGCTGGCGAACTCATAACACCGTTTTTGCTGCCTGATATTCTGGTGCCACCGGGACAGTCCCGGCAGCCCACGATATCATGCGGTGCAAAGTGTAAGTCCCCATTCCCTTGGAGTCAAATAGGACTCCATGGTAATGGGGACAGGAAAGCACCAGCACTGCTGCTAACAGACCTGCTTGGCGCAACGGCGGAGGAAGGCAGAGTTTGAGTGTAGCGGTCCGGATACAGTACCGTTACAGTGCAACCGGCCCCCTTATTTCCAGACCGCCACACCCGGAATGAGGCTTAATGACCGCTGCTATAAAAATTCAAATGTAATAATTATAGCAGTGTTCAAAAGCCCAACTTGCAAAGTAAGTTAGCACTTTTAAATAAATAAAAATAAATCTTAGACCACATCAACATCAATGGGGTTAAGCCAAGAGAACAAGTGGGAGGCAGAGTGTTTATAAAACAGGGGCAGCGTTGATGTTGCTCTGAGTGCTGGTCAGCCCATTGCATTCCTCTAAACTGCGTCTGAGGAAGTACAACCCCCAAGGGTCACATGACACACTCCTCATACAGATAAGCGTATTTCTGACGTCTCGGGGTCGGTAAAGCCACCCCCAATGCACCAATCATGTCTGCGCGTTGGTTCAGCACCCTGCAAAGCATGAAAGGCCATGACTGCAAAGGCGGTCTTCACATGGAAGACTACGCGTAGAAATGCCTAGAGGATCCCAAGCTGCTGGCCTGCTTTACTCCACCATATTCAAGTAGCAGCCAGATACATGCAACACATACACATGGTTTTCTGACAGAAGACCTTATCGATTTGAAATAAAGGATAAAAGACCAAAGGAAAAAGATATCAGAGGGTGAGTGCTGGGATGTAGGTTTGTGTGGGCGAGACTTGCCACTTCCCAAACAGATCCACAGCAAAGAGCGTGCTTATAGAAAACCTATGCATAGAAGGTATGTCCCCCACATTGTCTATTGATCATCTTGTTTAGATGAAATTGTACTTTAGTCTTTTAAGACAATAGCATCTTGGAATGCAAAAAACAAACGGCATTCTTGACAGAAAGGGCGGGAGAATACAACTTTCCTTCATATTTATTTACCCAGGTGTGACACAAGGAATCTAGACAATAAGGGTGTTATTCTGCAGGATGCAAAGACAAATTATTTCCCAGAGGAACAGGCTGAAGTGCACAGAGAGGAAAGCATAGACAAATGCTCATGAACACACAACACACCGAATAGATCAATCAAGCAGCATGTATGCGTATTGTCATGCAGTCATTATGTTTCATTGAGGGGACAACTCTGGGGTTAGGCACTTCTAATATCGCACTCACACATGACTGCTTCA
The DNA here is from genome assembly GCF_040938575.1 of Ambystoma mexicanum. Taxonomy (NCBI): domain Eukaryota; kingdom Metazoa; phylum Chordata; class Amphibia; order Caudata; family Ambystomatidae; genus Ambystoma; species Ambystoma mexicanum. The sequence goes on along the minus strand of NC_090929.1, from coordinate 1,529,099,493 downwards.
ATAGCCATACAGGGCACATTTGCCAAGCTTGCAGGTAGGACCCTAGCAGTCTAATTAACACTATTCTCACAGGACAAGCTGTTATCAATCCTCAGATAGCCCTTGTAGAGCTACTCTTTATTTCCATGCATTATTCCACAGAATGCATTGCATTTCCTTTTCAAATGACAGCTATAGCACCACGGAAATGCACGTTACCTTACACCGGGCATGTGTGCTAATACATACTGCTCTGTTAAGCAGATAGGCCATTATTCCGCATTATTCCGCTGCTTTGTGTTTAATTTGCCCAGGAGTCCAACATTCCACCCGCTGTCCTCATTCCAATGTCAGCCACCAATCGCGTTTTATTCTTGTTTTCAGAAATGGCGATTCATTCGGAACTATTAACATGCTGCCTGAGAAACATGATTGCCTGCTCATTAATTCTAAACTAGCTCATTTTTCATACTTCATAAATTAATATGGTATTATTGAGCCGAGCATTAAACAAAGATCTGCGTTTCAGAAAAGGAGCGTGCAGTATTTACTGGTCTCCATCTGTACTGGAGCCTGCTAAGGTTTCAGGGGAGGCAAACGTCACATTCCCGTACAGAATGGTATATGCATGCTGTGGAATCTAGTGTAATGGGTTCGATTAAAGGAGGAATAACATGATAGGTCCCTGTATGGACATTTGAACTTGTCCTTTATGCTCTAGTTTGAGCGTGGACATGCCTTCTGAGCATAGAACAGGCAGGCGTAAAGCATAGTGTAACATACACACATTGACGGAAGCACTGAACACCTATGCCATAAGTAGGGGTCATGAAAGCCTTACTGATGTGTGTGATGCACTACTCTGAGCTGGAATGCTGTAAAAATAGCAGGTTTACATAATAATCCCAGCATGTGTACCTTGTTCCTTTTTGAAGGCATTAGATGGAAATTGATCAATGAAAAGTCATGATAGCCATCCTGACAACCTGACCTAAATGTGGCGATTGAGGACCACAGTTGTATTGTCTCCCCTAGGGTATTCCATTGACCAAGCAGGAGCATGCATGGTGTTGACAGAGAATTAGATACTATAGGGCCTGATTCATAAAAAATGTGCACAGAATTCCTGCAGGGGCCGCACGCCAAGAAAGACAGTGCACGAGCCTGCGTGCAGATAAAATAATGCGTGACCCATGAATCGACGGATGGAATTCTGCACGCATTTTGTCATGCAAATCCGGTATTTTACACGCAAATACTTCCATGAATCAAGCCTATGTCTGAAAGATGAATTACTAACGGGAGGGTTAATATATCACTCTACTATTCAAGAAAGGAATTGAGATCACCACATACAATCAATTGGAGGTTATCAGAAAGTATTCTGACAATGTAAACTGTGATTTAAGAGTGCAAGTAAACATTTTTTTAGGTGATACACCAGGGGTCTACAACCTGTGGCTCTCCCAATGCTTTGGGCTACCACTCCCAGCAGCACTCAACATTGATTTCGCTGGCAGACTGATGGTAGTTGTAGTCCAAAACATCAACAAAGCTAAACGTTGCTGGACCCTGTGATATACACATCCGTAGGATGTTTCATAATATGTTATCATTCCAACGACCACAGCAGCTTGTGGGATGTTTTTACCCATGCATCCAAGCCCTACAATAAAACTGTGCAGTAATGGCATGGAAAACATCATGATGGCCAGAACTCCCCAGAGAGTGCACAGGGAAAACATGAAGAATAGGCTGCCACCCATTTTTGCCTATGTTGTGAGCACAGGAGGGCACTGCCTAAAACCACCAGTGGGCTACACACACAGTAGCCTGAAACCATTGGGAATGGCAATGCTGATTGCCAAAATAGCAACTCAGAACTGTGGGGAATTCATTTTCTTAATCCCAAAAATGGTTGCATTACCAGTACTCACCACTATCAGAAAGCTGGCGTTTTAAAACCACCAGACTTTTGTGTAAAACTGAACAAATGAAACAAAACCAGACCAAGGAAAGACTTGCTAAGAGGTGGATACAATGTAAAACTATATTCTGAAATGACTTGAAGGAAGTAATTATTTAATGTATATGTAAAAATTGTCAGTTTGATTTGAATGTAGAAAACTGGGAACAAAAAGTGACATTTAGCTGAAACCTGGCTTAATGAAACTGGATTCTGCCTGACAACTACCCCCGACAGGAGTTGAAACCTGCTCAGCCACTCCCCTTGCCAAAAGGAGTTGTCACCTCTCTGATTAGATTAGGGGTGGAGCAGCTGGGGACTACAGGGAGTTGAACAAAGGCCTGTCCTGGACTCAGGCAAATGTTATATTGGGGGGGCGTAAAGTGGCTTCCTCTTAGGGGAAACTGGGAGGGGCAGTGCCTCTGCTAGCAGCTGAGCTTGGGGGAAGTGGATAAACCAGTTATTCCACCCTGTGATGTGGGAAGCCACACCCCTTTTTGACCAGGGCATAATTTTAAAAAGATAGATAACTCATAGTGCGGACTTGTCAGAATTATATAAGTAATATCATTATTTTTGTGATTTTTCTGTGAACATTTTGAGAGGCGTTAGGACCCTGTGGTGTATTCTGGGGGGTTGCTAGCGGAAAATAGGGTCTCACTCCAAATGTCTGCATGTTAAAAATCTGACACTTCATCAATTAATGTCCATACTCCTTGCGCACATGTGTGTAATTTTGGGTAAATGTCCGATATTGCAAAACCAGTTAAAAAGCGCAAAATGTTGTCATTTTTGAATGCAAGCCACCAGGAAGATCAGAGGCGGACAAGCATGGACCATAAGGAATATATAATGTGCACATGTAATTTCAACAAATTGTATATCTGGGAAGGATGTATTTGAATCAAATATAGATTTGTGGACAAACTGACCAGGGGAGGATCCTCTGACCCATAAACAGACTTCATCATGCTGACAATCCATTTCCTTCCCCCAATAATGGGAGAGGGGAGAATTGGGCCAATGACAAGTAGAGAGGGGCAGGCTTAGCTAGGCCCAGGCACACACCCATTTTCAAAACACATAAAAAGAGACTGCTGGGACAGGTAGAGAGATTCAATTCCATTTGCTGCGGAGCATGCTGACCGACGACTTCACATCAGAGATCCAGACTTCAAATCAATCAATCTCCAAAGACCAGAACTTTACTTCAGAACTTAAAGCAAGGGCCTAAACCCACAAACTGAGAACACTTCTCAGCAGGCCTCAGCAACCTTAAAATCATTTGCGAACTATTCCACAGCCGGGCGAGCTGTTTGAATTCTTTTGCCAAGAACAATTGCCAGAGACCAGACCAGAGATCCAGAGTGACCCAGACCGCTGTGAGCAGAACCAGAGAGCTGACCCAGATCACTGTGAAGTGCCGAGACCAGAACCGGAGTCCAGTCCAAAACCTGACCAGATCCGTGGCGAGGCCTATTTCAAATTTATATTGTGAGTACCTAGCAGAACTGTGCAGAACCAATCTCTTAGTTAAAATAATCTAATCCAAACTATTTTAACCTAAGTAGAACTGCCTCCTAGAAATCGTGTCATCTGTCATTTTTAAAGCTGCACAACTGTCACCTGTCAATTCTACTCCTTAAACTTCTGCCATGATCACGATTCACGCACTCGCGAATTTTGCCGCGATTTGCGATTTGGCCTGATTTCTTTACCTGTAAAAAGATAGGAGCTTTTTGCTTTCCTCTGCTAAAAATTTGTTTGCCTCTTAATAACTATCCCTGAATCATTGCTAAAGTGAGCCTGAGCTCATCCCAAGTATCTCTCACTCACCCTGAACCTCCTAAAGGGAATTAAAAGCATTTTCAGCATATTTGTCACTTCATTGCCACCACATTCAAAGCACTTGGGCCTGTGTTTTAAAACTCATACCGGTTTTCTCTAAGCTTGCTGGGGTGAGAATTGAATTTCGTATTGTATTTGATTGCATTCCTGAGAACTGTGTGTGTTACTTCCATCTCCTTCCATTTCTTACATTGCATAAGGGAGGGGGGTGAATTGCCAGAGAAAAAGTGATTATCTTATCTTTTGCTAAAATCATATCAAGTATTTCTGTACTGCATTTTATTCCCCATTGCTTTTCCCTTGAAATCATAAAAGTATTTTTGCTACTTTATCCATCCTACACCCACTCCTCATTGATTATAAAGAAGTGTGCTAGTGTCAGATTACCCATGGTTGATTAACATTATATTTATAAGGGCGATATCGATTATTAATTGATTATAAAAGCGTGGTATCTATATTTTGTTTTATTTCTCAAATAAACCTTTTAAACTTGCAAAACAGAACTACTTCTTGGCTCAGTGCGGTCAGGGGGATTCTAAGAGAGGGGTGTTATATAGGGGTAGTCATCCAGAACTCATAAACTGGACATAAAGATATATCAATAAGGGTTTCCATTCAGTATCCCAGACTAGGCATTGACTTAGCTGTAGTTTTGAATTGAATCCTCTTACAAGATCAACTCTGACCCAGCTAGTTTGTTGGTAGATTTTGTCTTGAGGGTGATTTCCACACCGTTCCTAAAGCAAATTGTAACTTGTGTCATCATTTTAAAATCCTCTGGGAAGAAAGTCAGGCAGAACATGCATGTGCCTCTTTGAGCCACTTCCCAGTATGCTTAGCAAATGCAGATAACATAATATAAGACGTGTGTTGATTAGGAAATGTGCTGTCTTTTCAGACAGCCATGCAAAAAGTACAAGTGAAATATAACATTCCGAGGCATCGTCCATTCGGTATCTGGTCAATGCATCGACTGCCAAACCGTCGAATGCCATACCATTGAAAAAATCATTGAATGCATTTTTTTCAATGGTAAAGGGTTTAGTTTAATTATTTTGGGTTTTAAAGGTTAAAAAGGGGGGGTTAGGGTGGAACTCGCGCATTTTAAAAAAAGTTTTAAAAAATGCAATAGATGCTTTTTTTTGTCGATGCATTTTTTCAATGGTATGGCATTCAACGGTTTGGCAGTCGATTCAATGACTATGAACCGTCCATTCTCTTAAACATTAGCACAACCCTAATGTTATTTCTTTGTAGTGCATTCCAACTACAGGCTATGAAAGCGTAAGGACATGCAGAAATCACCAGCGATGCATAAGGAGCTGGACAAAAAACGTGTAATCGACTGCGCTGCAATGTGTGCCTTGTCAGACTGCTGCATAGACATTCCCATTGTGTATTGTCAATACCTCTTCACTCGCTTTGTGGACGTCTGGTTATCAAGAATATCATAAATATTTGCACAATGCTCTGGAAGGAGCCATATCACATTAAAATTACATTAAGGCCTGACTGGATTATTTTTCATATTGCGTTTCTTGTATAGCTTGCCCTGTGCATTAATGGGTTATTAAAATATGCTGGAGAGTATCGTTGGACAGGCAAAAGTGCTACCGTGAAAACGTGAAACTTCCAGTTATGACACCCTAAATGCTTCTATTTTTTAGAAATGTGTTGTATTTCAAGATGTGCAAAATATACACAGATGTTGCCAGAGGTCAAGACCCCTCTGCACAAATCAACATTCTTTGTGATTTGATGACTGTTCCTGATTATTAAAGGGGTTTGTGTTAACAGATAGAGGCACATAAACAAATGTCACCATCGCATGTTTTCTTGATATTTGCTTAGGCAAGTTCCATAAACATTTAATCAAGCCAATGTGCCATCTTGAAGTATTGCAGCTTTTACAAAAAGTAGGAATTACCCCTCTTTGACTTTGTGATGTTGCCTACACATGACATATGAATGATGCTGATGTGTGTCACTAGGTTCAGTGTTCGGTCACACGAGATGTTCACGTCAATTCTTGAATTTGTATCCCATGTGTTGCTCACGCTGCACTTAACATGTCTTCAAATGTGGTCTTTTCCATCCTTCCAACTCTGTCACTTTCACTTGGTGGTATGTTGAACAGTGGGAGGAAAACATCAGCACTAAATTGTGCCAAGCTAGCAAGTCCAACCATCTTGAAGGGTGATTTAGTTAGTAAAGGTATCTCTGCAAATAGGACGTAATGCATATGGCAAACCAAAGAACATATAATACAATTAAAGCTTGGATACTTTCAAGCTTCAGAGACCAGGATGGCGCCTTAAAATGTGCATTCCTTTTCAACAGCAAATCATGTATTCTCCTATCCTAACAATATATGGTGTGTCGGGTAGAAACAATGGATGTACAAAAGATAAGTAATTGAATAGGGTCTCCAAAGCAGTGCCTGATACAGTGTTCCATTGCCCACTGGAAAATTGCAATATCGAACCCTATGCCAATAAAAGTTGCACAATTTTTAAATACTGTGCCAAGAGTTGTAACTTCATCAGTTTCGAGTACTGCTTCAGGTGATATAATGCAAAAGGTTTAGACAGTATCAAAAACATTAAATGCATTCACATTCCCTACATCATGTCAGGTTGCTGCCACTATGTGTTAATCTATTTCTAAGAAATATGATAATGTTGCTCAAATGTAGCTTGGTTCAGTTATTATCATCGGATAGTTGCGCAAACATTGGAGGACATTGCTAATAATGTGAGCTCATCTTCAATGTGCAAGCCTAATATGGGCATTGCACACATGCAAAATAGTGTTCTCTGATAAGCCACATTTTTATTGCATTAAAGTACTTGTGGTTAAAATCAAAGAAAAATCCTAAACACTGCTTTTTTTTTAAACATATAAAAGAGACATATCAATTTTAGTACACTTACTATACATACTCTCTCTCTCTCTCTCTCTCTCTCTCTCTCTCTCTCTCTCTCTCTCTCTCTTATATATATATAAAACACTTAGGTATGTTTTTGATGAAATTCATCAGTGTTAGGTTGCCCTCTTCTGTTCAAATGGCAAAGTGAACCCACTTCAACAAAAGCTACCATTTCAACTAACAGAATGAACATGGTCACCTTCACCTTCCACTATCACAAACATTCTGAAATAACTTCTTTTCACCCCCACTTCTCTTCACATAGGGCATGGTGGATCCAGTGTCAATGAACAGTTAGTTACTGGCTCAACATTTCAGTCTTTGAAGAGCGAAATGCTGTAGGACATATGCCTCCCCATGAGCTAAAACTGAAAGTAGGTCCTGCAAAAATACTACTACGATATCATATGCAATCACAGGGACTCTGCAATGGATCAAGGTTGACAATTATGTGTCTACAAAGACACATCATGCAGGCCCGTGCGATTGATGGCACACATCATAGAGGCCCGTGTGATCGATGGAACTTAGATTCTGTTTGAAACAAGATTGACAATTACGTGTCTAGAGGCCAGTGTGATCCATGGCACACATGATAGAGGCTAGCGTGATTGATGGAACTTAGATACTTTTCTTATGCCGTGCATACCTCTCATTCCACATGATACGTTTAATCTTTTCAATGAGCATTAATACATTCCTGAAAGAGATTAGTGGGAATTCTGATATTTAATAAGGAGGACAGAAGTTACCTTATTATTTACTGACCAATATTGACCTTGAACATATGCTGGAACGGCATATGTTACACCGGGAACAGCTAGTTCATAATAATTCATTAAATTTCAAACTAGATGTAAACATTCAATCAGCTAAAACATTGCATATGTGATTCAACATTTAAAAGATTCCTAAATTAAGCCTTCAATTCATCGATCTGTCTCATCAAAGCTGCCCCATATAATATAAGTTACAGTTTGAATGTACATGTTCTCCTGAATAAATGTATGCCCAAGATTGGTCTCCTCGTATATGGCCAATTCCGTTGAAACCACCATATCCTTTGCTGTAAATTTCGGTCAGTTTAGAGCAGTCAGTTAAAAGGTGTCTAGAGGTTTCCATCTCCAAACGGCATAATCCACATAACATTTCCTGTTTGGGAATGCTCTGCCAGGCACCCAGTCAAGACCAAGTAGGTAGTTGTTCCATTCTAAGTTGAAGGTTGAATCTTCTCACCCTAACATGTTTTATGTTATTTGTATACTTGGCCACAGTGTTTATTGTAAAAGCTTGTTTAACATAGTTAACAAATAAGGATATTTTCCCTTGTTCTCTCATATTGCAATCTATATTGCAAGTGGTTGATTTTCTTTTTATTTCTTTGGCGGCAACCAAGTTGTTAATGGGATAAATAATCTCAAAAGCTATCAATTCAAAGAATAGCTTAATGTCTTCCATCCATTTCTTCAAAAGCTTTTGGGTGGTATTTAGATCATGAAGCTTACTGAAGTTATTATAGATGGAGGTAGGAAGAACACTTTTAGATAGAAGATGCTTGTCGCTATCTTTTTTTAGGTTGAGGAGAGATATAAGTCCTAACTCACACTGGATTGCTTCAATAGGGGTAGATGAAGACAGCCCCAGTGTGGCATGCCAAACTCTGCACTCCAACTTCATAAGCTACTTAACCTTCTTGTTATTAAATATGTCCATCCCATTAAAGGCACTTGGTATGGTGTAGCTTTTGCATGCCAATGCCATACCCTCATTGGAGAGGCCACTCTTGAATGCAACACACCATTTTATTGCATTTAATTTTTGAGTATTTTCCTATTGATATCAATTTCCACTTTACTAGCACTAAGAGAGTCTGTAATGGGGATACCCAGGTAGATGTATTTCTCACCTTGTCCGATGACCTCATCTTTTATTTTCCATCTGAATTTGTAACCATTTCTTTCGGGTGAGTAATTACTGTGACTATAGTTTTTTTTGTTTTTGTGTTCAATAGATACTTATGCTGTTGGCTTCTGCATGTTCTGTTATTTTCGTTAGGCTCCTCTGAAGAACAATGGGGTGGTATCCAACATCATGAGGTCATCTGCATAGGCTAACCAAGAAATGGTGTTCGTTTTGATTCAGGGAGGAACATTCCTACACTTAGCCATGGCCATTGCTACGTCAGAGGAATACAAATAAATAGCATAGGAGCAAAGGTAGACCCCTGATATAGGCCATGGTTCGTATGGATACTTTGATTAAACTGGCCATCTTGATTAAACCTAAATTGAGCACTGGTGTTAAAATAGAGGTTTCTGATTAAATACAGGATTTGGGGTTGAATGTCCATATCCTCTAGCTTATTCCACAGTGTGTTCCGGATGACTGAGTCAAATGCTTTACTGTAATCTATAAAGCAGATGTACAGTGAGGACAGCCTATCCTCCATGGTTTTACCTATTAAGTATGTCAGAGTCGATAGGCAGGCCAAAGTGCCCACCCTTTTGCAGAAGCCTATTTGCTGATTGCTGAGTATATTGCATTCTTTAATCCAGATATTGAGTCATGCCATAAGCCTTCTCCACATGGGACGACGTCCTGAATATAGTCTATGCCATTGATTGTGTATTGATTTGGAAGGATATTATGACATATAGGCGTGTTCTTTTACTTCCATGCAAAAGCTGACAATTTAGGTGGCCTGCAATAATGTATGCTGTGATAAATTGTTACATTAGACAATCTGCTAAGTATTTATTATTGCAATCAAACATACTTGTCCTGATGGATTATATACATTGAGGAGGAGGAAATGCTCCAATTTATTAGCCTTGGGCAGAGTTATGGTGGGCGCTACAATGTTGAGATTCATTTTTTTTCAACTTGAGGTCTTGCATTGGGAAATGGTTTTTAACCCCTAAGAGTAACCCCCATGAGGGCATTCCTATATTAGGTCATACTGCCTTCCTCTGAAGTGTCTGGAAGTCATCTAGGGAACGATGTGGCGCCCATCCCCTGTTACAGGTGCTGGAACAGGGGATAAAGGCCTGGCAGTCCAGGTTATCGGCCACAGTGAAGCAAGGGTGGATACCAAGGGCTCTGGGCCGTTATCCCTGTTCCAGCCCCTGAGACAGGGGATGAAATCCATTAGCATCCCAGGTTACCAAAGCGGTTACCTGGGGTGCTAAAAAAATGGATTTTCCATCCTCCAACGGGACGAGCGTGGCGTCCCGCTGTAGGAAGGAAAATCCTTTTCCAAAATGGCCACCATGGTAAGGGAAGGCGGGTCTCTTTCCATGGTGGGCGGGGGAAGCTGCGAGGAAGGTGCAGCGGTGAGGGCAGCTGCTGCCAAAATAAGGTAAGTGGGGGAAGGTGGGGGTTCTTAAGACAAAAACAGGTCAGAGGGTGAGGGGAAGATGGTGGTGGGGTGAGCTCGCCATCAGGGAGCTTGAAAGTCAGGCTTGTACTGGCGGTTTAAGCCTGCGTTCCTAGCCACCTGATTGGCTGGCTCCCCCGCCAAGACGGCTAATGATCCATCATCAAGGTCGCTTGGAGGATGCATATATCAGATACCAAGATGAAGTCTTGTCCGTTGGAATTGGAAGTAAAGGACCTGAACCCCATGGTGTTTTGTTCCATGACATGACCTGGATGTGTCAGTTCTATCTTTTTTATGTCATCCACTTAGATTTTCTGGATTGCACTGATTTTTAGCTGAACGTATTTTGTGTGTCAGCATATCCTGATTTTGTAATTCCTATGTCATCTGGTGGTTTCCTGCACTGGTTTCTTTGGCTGTTTTGATTTTTCAAAGTAAGCCAAGCTATCCCCCTAAATTCGATATCATGCACTGTACACGCTCAAGCTCTAGACAGCAGGTCTACCCCCATTTATCACACATACTGTACACTGTCAAGCTTTAGAGAGCCTGGATAGAACCCTAAATCACATGCCCTACATTTTACAAGGTCAGTCTGTAGACAGCAGAGCTATCCACCCTAAATCACACATCATGCACCATACATGATCAGGCAGACAACTAAAGCTAAATCTAATTCCCTGCCCTGTACACAGTCAAGATGTAGACAGCAGAGATACCCCCACTGAATTGCATGTGCTGCACCTTATATGATCATACCTTAGACAACAGAACTTTAGTCCTAAATATTGTATGCGATGATTTAGAAGTTAAAGCTTTAGACAGCAAGCAAGGCCGCGTAATGAAGAGAAGTAGAACATGACTAGGCAACCAAAGGGAGCCCAAATGCCCAAAAGATATCGTTCAGACTACACAGGGACAATTAACTGCCATTCTTCTTCAGACATCAGACCAACATAACTAAAGGTTTCAAATGCAACTGCACAATTCAGTCAGCATGTCAACCTTTGTGCAAAATGGGAGCCTTTCTGCTCCTTTGTTTTTTTTGTAGTATAAAACCAGTTAACCAGCGGGGTGGTACCTCCCTGGCTGCAGGAGACCCCCTTTGTGGAACAGCTCACACCTTGCGCATACACTAATGCCTGCCAGTTCATCCCTTCCCTGAGAAGGACAGCCCTATATGTATGGATGAATATAACACAGGGGTGAATAAAGCATAGCCGTTATTGCACTGGTTCCATCATGTATTTGTATCACAACTGTTTGCAGAGACATCTACCTGAGAACCATACCTCACAGAGCCAGAGAGACTGCAAAGCTAAGATCTTAATGTTTTTGGAATGTCCATCCAAATCCCCACACACTCTCTCCACCCTTTATCGACCTCTTTTGTGTCACTGCTAGCATGCAGCTCCTCACCGTCCTGCAGCCGCCACACCCATCTTAGACGTATGTGCTGCACTCTTGAGGACTCCACACTCCATCTTGTATTTGTTCTGAGCCATGTTTAATTTTGAAGAAACCCGGTGCAGGGTTGCAGCATAACTCTGATGCCAACATCCTTGTGTTGCCTCATATCCTGTTCAGTTTTGGCTGTTGGGGACAGGGAATGACATTTTGGCCTTTGTGAGAAGAGGTTTGAGGTTTGTTGGCGACAGCAGGATAGAAGCCTAGGAGGAATGGGCAGGAATGATGTCCACCATATGGATACCTGGCAAATGCCTTCTTGTCCTGCCCAAAACAGGCCATGCCCATCACAGGCACAATTCCCTGCATGCCATAGCACCTCAGCATACTAGAGTGAGTTTTGAGACATCTCACAGACTTCCAGAAATTATACTAAGTGAGGTAAAATGGGTGACTGTGGCCTGTAATTGCAAGTAGTGCTTTCTCTGAAATAAAGGTTTTTTGCCTGCCACAGTGTGGGCTACTCCACTCTCCCCACACCGCTGTGGCTGATTGGGGGTGATTAGGTTTCTTTCAACAAGAATAATACAGTCACCAGAAGTCCTTGCTGAAAACGTGTATTGATTCCTAACACCTGCACCTATTTTCAAGCTGAGCCTTCCTCCCTGATGATGTGATGGGATTTGAACACAATTGGAAAAGAATAGTGACTGGAAGGTATATTGGGCAGGGAACCAGAGTGGACCCAACCCCTCCTATACTGTTATCGATATGGCATTCTTCAAGGAGAAAATTAATGGCTGGAAGGTATATTGAGCAGGGAACCAGAGTGTGCCCCACCCTTTGGCATTTATGGAGGAGACATCTAGCGGCTGAAAGGTATAGTGAGCAGGGAATCAGAGTGTGCCACTTCCCTCCTGTACTGTTATCCATATGGCATTCATGCAGAGAAAACAAATGGCTGAAAGGTGTATTGAGCAGGGAACCAGAGTGTTTCCCTCACCTCCTGTATTGTTATCTATTTGGCATTCATGGAGAAGACATCTAGTGGCTGAAAGGTATAGTCAGCAGGGAATACCTCTGTCCTTCGGGCCCAGGTACCTGCTCACCCTGCCACCCTCCCACACTGCCTCCGGGCCACCCCTTGCACTGGGGTCTGTATCTGTACCCATACAGCCCCCCCTTTTCTCTTCCTGCACTTGTCAGATCTACCCTGTCTGCTGCCTTAAACCTAGCACTTGCAAATTGTTGGCTGCACTAAAACTGTATGTTGCCTTTATTATTTATTTATTGTTATTTATCTGTTTCTCCTCTGCTTCGCACTTTCCACTTCTCCCCCTTCCATGCACTTTTCCCCTCCCCCTCTCCCATGCACTTGCACGTTCTCAATATGACTGGGCCTAGTAAGATCGCTGTTTTGTTCTCCCCTGTTTCCCTTCCTTGCCTTGTTGCGCTCTGAAACACTTGTGTACGAGCGCGATAGAAATAAAACATCAATATCAACCAGAGTGTGCTCCGCCCTTTGGCATTTATGGAGGAGACATCTAGTGGCTGAAAGGTATATTGAGCAGGGAACCAGAGTGTGCCACTCCCCTTCTGTACTGTTATCTATATGGCATTATTGGAGGAGAAAACTAGTGGCCAAAATGTATATTGTGCAGGGAACCAGAGGGTGTTCCTCTCCTCCTGTACTGTTATCCCTATGGCTTTCTTGGAATAGAAACTAGTGGCTGAAAGGTATATTGAGCAGGAAACCAGCGTGGGACCCTCCCCTCCTGTACTGTTATCTATTTGGCATTTATGGAGGAGAAAACTAGTGGCCAAAATGTATATTGTGCAGGGAACCAGAGGGTGTCCCTCTCCTCCTGTACTGTTATCCCTATGGCTTTCTTGGAATAGAAACTAGTGGCTGAAAGGTATATTGAGCAGGAAACCAGCGTGGGACCCTCCCCTCCTGTACTGTTATCTATTTGGCATTTATGGAGAAGACATCTAGTGGCTGAAAGGTGTATTGAGCAGGGAACGAGAGTGTGCCCCGCCCATCCTGTACTGTTATCTATGTGATATTCTGGAACATGGAAGCTCCAGAATAGCAAGGGTACCGCAGCAGGGTGACTCAGGCACGACATTAGAGTGCCATACTGTGGGCTACTCCCATTGCCCCACTGTGGGTTGTTGCGGGTGAGTGAGTCCCCTGCAGACTGAAAACTATAGCTATCAGAAGTCTTTGCTGCAACATTGAAACCAGTTCAAAACACCTGCGCCGACTGCATGCAGAGACGGCCTCCCTAATGATGGCATCATCCCGGTTCTGTGTGGGCGCATAGCCATAAACCCAGTTCGATGATCACACCCTAATAAGCATAGGCAGTGTTCCGCTTGCACTGCATAACCGTACATTATGCACATGGGAGGGGAGCTACTGCACAGCCGAAGTTTGTTTTTGCTTCTGTTCAGCTGATGGAGTAAACTGCAAGGATTCTCGCATAAATGAGTTCTCAGTCTGCCCAGGCCCGTGCAGTGTCCTCTGTGTCTATACGTCAGACTCATTTACGGAGGTAGACGGAGACAAATGGCTGGAAATGTCCCTGTATGAACCGTAAGCCCCGTTGCGTCTCTCACGGTTCAAAGAACAAAAGACCGGACGTTGCGACTGGGGATTTGTCCTACGCCTGTCTGTCTCTCTCTCTCCTAATGCTCACGTGTTCCCTTCTCAAGAGAGATTTCTTGGAAACCTTAACATCGAAATGAATCCAGTATGCGTCCGATTAGAGCTACTTGAACTCCTGCCCTGAGGGTCAACAGCTCCTGTGCTGGGAAAATAAGCAAAGAACCTGCGAGATGTTGTACAGCGTTTTTGTTCGTTTGGAATAGGGCATTAAAATCAAGGGCATTCAACGTTTCCACGCAGGGGTGCTGTGTTCAAAATGCAAGCACGACAGGCGCGGGCTACTCAGAACACAATATGCTCTGATTTTTAAGCATTGCTTTAGGTCAACTGCCAGAACACTACATCAGCTATGTTTGCACTACTCTAAAGTAGGAGGATAATGTAACTATGGACACACAGGCTGGTCACAATACGGCACACACTTATTGCGGATTTCTCCCCCTGTAGCCCTCCTACTTGCGCGCCCTAAACCCTAGACCCCCTATGCTCGGCAGAATATTCTTTTTTGTGTGCATTTCACAAAAATAATTGTTTTGACAGTCCCATTCTATAAAATTACTTTACTAATGTGTTCAAAAACTAAGCTTTAGCGCACACACCACAAAAGTCTTTAGTGCAAGCAGCAGACGTTTTTGGATTCCCACCTGAGTCCCTTCATTCCATTGGAGCTGGATGTTAAGTATTGATTCACTGAAACCCAGGAATCTACATGTCCCTGCATGAAATGGTTCAATGAACACCTTCAAAAGACATTCTGCGCAGTCCCGAAACACATTATCACCAGCCCTCAGAACTGACCAGTCCTACCTCAGCTTTAGGCGTAATACTGTCAACTGGCTGCGATTCAATGACCTATGATCCCTCTTGGATAAAACGCCGCTATATATACCTATGTATCTGCCTTATGTATGTAACCTACTGTACCATCACACTGACTTACTGTACTTATTCCATTATGTAACTAAGCTTTAAGTATCCTTGTACCTGTTGCGCCCAGCTACCTAAGGGTTCGGTGCACCCTACAAAACCAAAAAAACAAACAAACAAACAAACATACATACATGCGGATGAAAACATGCAGCAAACATGGTTTTGTTCCATGATCTGATCTCTTCAGCAAAGGTCCCACCACTGACAATACACATTATCTACTTTGTTCCCAATTTATTTAATGGTACTTTTTATAGCACACCTAATACCGTACCTGAGTTCGGTTTCTAAGCACAGATGCAGATTCAAACCTTTTTTGCTTTGCGTGGTCTTGCTTCCAATACCAGAGCATTGCCCCAGTGCTATCCTCTGTTGCCTCCAACCCTGTGCAATCTCTCCCTTCTAGCCCACACCAGCCACCTACAAATATCATGTGCTTTTCTTCCAGGTAAATCATCTGGCCTCAATGCAATACCCCACCTGAATGTACACAATCGTGACCTTTCCTTCCATGACTGTATGTTGCAGAATGATTTAGGTAGGAATGAGCACTACAGCACACAAATGAGAATCACCACATGCAAGATGGCTATTATGTCATCCAGCACTCTGCATGGTAGGTTGGGGCTGAAGTCCCATGAACGCAAACCAATCAGTGTTTTTGATCACAAAGAATGGGGTCCTATGGACGAGGAGCTGGACACAGCTTGGAACAATCTAAATCAAGCTTAATTTTGGGGATCTGGCAGTAGAGTGCTCCTGCTCCCTGGCACCGCTCTTGCAACAGTATGTAATGAGACCTGGCGTGTCAATCAGCTGCACTATGATGCCAAAAGAGTGCATCATGGTAAAATCACTCTTTATAGTGACTTGCATTTTGTATATGACTGTGTAACTATGAATGTTGGGGAGAGCTGTTGGGTGTTGACTTTAAAGGAATGGTTCGGTCAGAAATTTTTATTGTCCCTACGGGTCTGCCATGTGTTTTTAAGCCTAAATCGGTCGATATTAGAAAAATTTCCTATGGACCTTACCCGAGTTTTCGTCCATTAAACACACGCGAAAACAGGCAGTAGGGCGCCGCCATTTTGTGATAATCTTATCACTTGCCGCATCGCCCTCTGTGACCTGCTTTTGCGGCACTAAATCATATCCCCTGCCTCTAAGCTTGACATTATCAAAACATTCATATTCCCCGCCTCTCTCTGTGACATTACTGTGCTGCGTAGGCAAACGCGCCCAGTCGTCTTCTACGCTACTTCACACAGAACCCGGAAACAGCAATACGGTACATTTGGTAAAGTACATTTACTTGACATTAAATGTTTAGAGAATATTCAGCAATTGGCATATTAAATCAGAATGGAATTTTTTTTCTTTACTCTCGATCCGCAAATCCTCTAAAGTTTATTGTGAGTCACGCCCTGTTCCTTTATGGTACACAGGGTGTCGGTTTTTGTTAAAAGAAGCACTTTGGTTGCACAGTGAATCACAAGGCTGTTCCATCAACTAGGCACTAGGCCACCGTAAAGGTTTATATGTTGCTTCTAGCCACTAGTACTGCGTAAGGGCATATGGGCCCTTGGTGATCGTCCCATAAACTAGTCAATGTAGGGCAGTTGTTTACAAGAAGCTGCAGCTGGCGATTGAAGAAACCATTGGCCGGGGTCTGGAATAGGTGGCAGTCACAGTACGGTAGGATGTACCTGTTTTGAAAACATAAAAATTGAAATTAGTCTCGCCAGCCGATCTTTATTACTATTATTCATTTTATTTATTAGGGCCGAGGTGAAACTATTTGCTTGCGAGGATAGTGCAATGGAGTATGTTCGGCACTAAAATCAATGCGAAAACTGACGAAATAAATCGAGGTTAACACACAAAGTAATGATTTATTAACGTTTAACCACTGAGAAACGACTATTTGTCTACATGCGTGTCGAATGGGCAAATGAAATGCCATGTGCCCGGTAGAAACACAATCCCACAAATGTTTTACTTGCTCTTCATTGTAATATGCCACACAGAACGAACAAGTACAACTTAACCTTTCTTTAACTGAATGCTATTGTTATTATATTCCGGTATAAAATCGTCTAAAGAGTTACTTACATTATATTTACCATTTCCATTGTCTGAGTAATGCAGTCCGTAAATTGCAATCTGTTTGTGGCAACGATTTTTCATATACTGAACTAACATGAAACTCTGTGTAGTTTCAGAATTTTGAGCTTTATCGTCTCTTACGTTATTGCACCCCTCCTTCAAATGAAGTCCTTTCGGCATGGTCCCAGTCTCTCAAGGTTAAAAAAACAATAGAACCTTATACTGCCAGTGCGAGTTGTGGGCCTCTTCAGCCTGCGAGCAAAAAATCAAAGCTGCTGACCTTCACTCTGCATGAGCATACATTCTTACTTTGCAACATCCTGTGTAAAACCATCTGTGAGAACTTGAATTTTCGACTCCATCTTTCTACTAGGCCTCAATGTGCTAATGTAAACTGGCTTCTCTCCCATTTGCAACGCCTCGCTTGGCGCGTTCTAAGGCCCCCGATTTTGTCCTTGTTGTCCGCCAGCTTTGCAGCCCTAGAGAACCATAACTATGGAGACATTGACTTTTTGGGGGAAGGTCAGGAAAAGTATAAAGTACCAGAGGAGCTGAGTTGAAAGTGAGATTTATTGTTTGTTTGTTTTATTATTTGCAATGTGCATGCCTCCCCTAAGTTAACAGTGCACAACATTTACATGAGATTGCGAAGCTTAGTTACAGCAACAAAAATATATACATACACATATTGACATGGTCAGCAATATGAGGTGAATAGAGAGAGTCAAAGATGACACCCAAGTTGTTTGCCACCCAGGATGGTGAAGGGAGGGGTTAGAGTTAGCATACTTTGTATGTACACTGTACAATAACATTTTTTTTCAAAAAGACAATCAGATTACAATGATTTAAACTGGGATTTGTACTTCTCAACGAGCTCTGCTTTGGCTGGACATGGCACAGTGGCAATGTTTGGTGGCAATGCATCAGTGCTCTGCACAGAATCGCTCAAAATTCCATGTCTGTGCTTCTCAATACAATAAGGCCTTTAACAAAGTCGAACTCCATTTCCTCATATACTGGTTTCACCACCCATTTCTTACTTCTTTTTGCAAAGGCTGTAGTGTAGCGAAGCATCCCTACATTTCCTGTAGTCCTAGATTGTTCACGGCACACATTCTCATTATGGGCCAAGACCGCTAGTAGAGTCCTATGTTTCATGCCCTGTATGCCGAGCCGAAATGCAATCGCTTTGGCCTGTACTTTAGGCACATATTGTGGAACACCCCCAAACCTCCTGTGTGACAGAATTCTGTCAGTCCCCTCAAATCTCTTGATAGAGTTTTATCAAAAACAATCTTCTCAATGGCTTTGTGTGTAGGAGAAGATGGAATCAACCACTTCTTTGTCCGTGCCTCCTCTGGGGACAAAGGGCCATGTTCACATTGGTGGAAATGTTGGTTTTCTGTCCAGTGGTGAACGTTGGTACAGTGGTGCATCAGTGACCGCAATTTTTCAAGTAGGATTTCCACTGACCCTTCACAAGTTTTGGAGCTCCACCAAAATGGTTGCTGATAGACTGGGACCACTGTGAAATACTTCCCAAACCTTTTTTTTTCCCTGCAGCCGAGATTTTCTTATTGATTGATTTAGCAAGATGCCATATGTCAAATTGATGTTTAATATGTGGGAACTGCTCTCTCATTGTCTTGGCTATTGAAACGTGTCTGTCCATGGCTATGAGGTCGATGTGCATTCCCCTCGATTGTAGATATTCCAATGATTTTATAAATCCTAGTTTCTCCATGGCCACTGAGGATTTACATTGGGACACCTGCAAGACCACCAAACTCACAATTCTCTTACTATCCATGTCATGAAAGTGGTAGGTGCAGTACTTGGCAGAAAATCCAGGGCTGTCACACTGTCCATCGCCGGCTAGCCTGAATCGTTTGCCTTCAAATGTACTTTCTAGAGACAATTGTTCAATTTTCCAAACATCACTAATGGCCGGAAATGGATAATCATGTTGGAATTTGTAGTACTGCGTTTTAGAAATGAAATGGAGCCCCACAAACTGAAAGAAAGACTCTAACTTTCTAAAACTGGACCCACTAAAAAGTGAGGCAGCTGCACACAGTAGATTGCCTGCTGTCAGTTTCCCCAGCATCGGTTGTGCAGACCATGAGAACGTATGATGTAATTTACGGGCGGCATGTATTTTGACGTTACTGCCTTGTGTTTGACGAGTCACATGAATCAATGGCTTCCCACATACTTGCCCTCTAACAGAATGCCCACATGTCAGCATACTTATAATATACATCAAACTACTGTCAAACACTATGTATTTGCCCTCTTTCATTAGACTGTCATCCTGCATCAAAGTTGTTTCGGACTGCATCGTTGCGGACATATCACCAGAATTGAAACTAATATCGCTGATATCAGGTTCTGATGTGTCGCTGAATAGTGCTGCTGGTTCATTCTCTGTCATTTCAACATCTATTACTTGAACATTGATGGGAGAACACAACAATATCGACAGCTTTTTGGGTGGCATTTTTTTTTGCTGGTGTAGATTGTGTGAATTAATCTGAGACTACCTCAGAGCTATCTTCAATACATCCAGTATCATCTTCTTGTGGTGGTCAGTCGCACTGTAGCAATGGTCCAATAAAACTTTACTGGATTCTCCGGACACGTTCAATTCATGTTCTGGCCATTGGACATGAGCATCTCGAGTCTGAACATGCCGCGCCTGAATTAATAGTTCCTCCATAGTGTAAATGGTCTGGCAAGCAACATCTCTCATTTGCTTCACTGTCTGTGTATGTATAGTTAGTACACCCACGGGTAACTAGAGGACAGATTGGAAAAGGGATGTTCAGTTTAAACACAAGATAAAGTATACTACAATTGATGGAAAAAATACATAATATAGTCCCCCACACAAAACAATTTCTAAAAATATGAACTGTTTGTAACTAACCTTATTTTTGTTTCTTTTCTTTGCAACTTTCTTGACTCGAACTTCAACATCTGCACGCTGTTGCTCCGATTTGTTTCCGTATGTCTTCCTTTCCTCTTGCGCTGCAACGACTATATTTTCTGGATCCGCATAGACAGCACGGAATGACGCTCTATCGACTCCTTGAAACATAGTACTTTCATTACTATGTATCACAATATTGTAAACATAACACACACTTGGGGTCGACGGCACCGGTACATATAAACAGATAACCACAAATGATCCATTGTCCAAAAGAATCAATGGCTATCCAAATATGATCCCATTTTCTCGACTTATTTCTCCGATTTATTTACATCTGCATCAACTACAAGGGATGTTTTGATTGTAGAGGAAACTCCGTCGTCTCCCTGAAACACAGTACTTGCGTTAATAAGGAAGAAAGTATAGGAAATGGAATCACGTTATATGATCTCGCTCGATGGAACTGTCACTATCCATACCTTGTGCTAATGAAGAATATCTAGGGATGTTTTCAATGTAGTGCACACTTCCGAAAGGTGCTGCATCGATTCGTATACACATGGTCCCGCTTCCACTTCCCCTGGAATTACTTGAATGTCAGGCTCTGCATCAAGTGCAGGGGTTGAAGCTCCATCTACCGCCTGAAACATAGTACTTGCATTAGTAAGGATTACAATATTGAAAACATAACACACACTTGGGGTCGACCACACAGGTACATATCAATGGCTAATCACGAATGAAACATTGTGTAGAACAATGACGCTAAAAGTATACAAGATCCGATGATCTCGCTCAATGGAACTATCAGTATCCATACCTCGTGCTGCTGAAGAACATCTAGGGATGTTGTCAATGTGGTAGACGCTTCAGCATCTCCCTTAAAGACAATACTTACATTAGTATGGATAACACTAATTATAACTGAAAACAAACACTAGGGGACGACAACTAAGGTGTATATCAATTGGAAAGCACTAACCAAACATTTGGTAAAATAATTACACGATACATAAAAACTATTACTTGACATGCATAAAGCAAGTCTGTAGCGGAATAGCTAAGTAAGATTACCTGATACGCGGTAGAAGTGGTTGATAACTGCGGCATGTCACAGATGTATAATGTTCTTGCTTCAGATACAATGGAGAGTCAAGCAGTTGTAAAGGTAAATTATTGTTTGATAATGAAATGCCAATATTAAAAATTGCCATGTAAGGCGACAGAATACTTGAGAATTATGCTATTGAAAATGCGCAAAATAGCACAGTTCCCTGTGCCCATAAATGGATTTCCTTTGAGGGTTATAAAATCGAAAAATAATTTGATAAATGTCATTATTCATAAAGCTATACACTCATATCAATATCGAAAGTATTACAAGGGACAGAACACCTAAAATATCAATTAATCCATTCAGCTACCTACACACTACCACAAGGCCTAAAGCTAAATCCGGACACTTGACTCACCAGTGGCGGTATATGGACGAATAGAGTGGGAATAGCGTTTGCGAGCAATTTTCGCATCATTCGCCGTTTATTCTTCTTTGTTACCCAAGATGTGGCGTATATATTCGAGGGAAAGTGCTGGCTGCAGATGCGGTATCGATCACCCATTTTGCCCTCAAAGACTTGTTGGACTCTACTTTCAAGCTCTTCCGGTGGATATCCGCAATGTCTGACCCATTCTCTGATTCGATCAACAGTTTTAGGGAATACATGCATTGTAGTGCCTTCAGATTTAGCATGGGTCTTCGAAGGGCAACCGCTAATCGAACAGGCAGGCATTGTTGAAAATTCTGAAAAGTAAATATCAACATTATTTTAAATATGACTGTGATACATGGCCTTAGCTTGACCAACAAACAGTTAGATTGAGCAAGCCCAGTAGTTTGAGGCAGGGGAACAGATAGATGGCCACAGGTAGCACACTGACGAGTTTGCTCGAAGCGGTCACAGAGGTTCACAGATGGCACGACGACGAGCTGATTAGCATCAATCTCAGTGGTTCTCAGGTAGCACGTTCAGGAGTTGACTTGCAAAGCACAAAGATGTTCTCATTAGACATATCAAGTGGTTTATAAAGTATTAGAAACAGGGGTGTGTTTGTGAATGAATGACGTGTATATGTTGTGGTATTATGTGGATTGCAGGGGGCGGACAGTGTCAGGGGAGGCCTGCCTGGAGACACGGGGTCTGAGGAGGCGATGTGAGCGATGGCCCCTGGGCGTGGGATACCTTTTGAAGTGTACATGCTGTTTGGCACCTTGGCCGTTTGCGCCCCTGACAGCCCCCCATGGCAGCGCGCATCCACTGGCGCGAACCGTCTTTGATAGAGGGGGGGTGGGATGGATGGGCCTGGGGCGTGCAGATAAGGCACAGGAAGACTGCTGAATGGAGACACACTTATGTGGATTGCAGGGGGTGGCCAGCATCAGGGGAGGCCTGCCCAAAGACACGGGGTCTGAGGAGGCCTTTTGAGTGATGGCCTCTGGGCGTGGGATACCTTTTGAAGTGTACATGCTGTTTCGCCCCTTGGCCGTTTGCACCCCTGACAGCCTCCCATGGCAGCGCGCATCCACTGGCGCGAACTGCCTTTGATAGGGGGGGAATGGGCTGGTGGGCGTGCAGGCAAGGCAAAGGAAGGCTCTTGAATGGAGACACACTTGATTCATTTAAAAAATCGAAACAACCATTGTTAAAATATATGTTGTGTTTTATTTTGTTTCTTATTTTGATGGCACAATCTTTACACATTGTACAGGTCAGGTTGCAGCGCAGCGAGGGAAAATCCCCTGTACTGTCCGCTGTCACTGGGGAAATTTTGTCTTATGGCAGCAACGGCACAGGCGGGTATTACTCTTCAAATGCGGTGTCCAAGCCACCCGTGAAGCCACCATGTAAAGGAACGATAGGCTACCAGCCTGTACCACCTATGAAAAAGAATGATACAAACTGTTTTTAAATGACCAAGATAAGTTTATTAAACCTTTGTTGTCAATGACAATTCTTGTAACTAATGGCATTCTGCTCGGACAAATGCTATCTAAACACTGCACACTATTGAACGACTTTCATGCGTTACAATTAAATGTAGATGTAATTTTGAATATAGGAGACGACCATGAAATAGTAGCGGCATCACAACCAGAGTATACTTACTCGTTACTCGGATTACGAGGAGTCAATTAACTTGCCACACCTGAAAAGGAAATGAAGACACACCTGAAAAAGCAAACAAACACAGCCTCCCTGAAGATTGATGGAGTCATGAAAACGTGCGTTTGGAGGAGAAGCTAATGCAGGATAACCTGACTGGCACAGAGCGCCTGCCTTGTCACCAATTTTTAAACATTGTTCCAGGAGTCCCGGGCTCAAAATGCAGCAGCAGCAGGGCCATCACGCCTTACAATGGAGTGCCACAACCATGGCTTTCCCCCTCCCCCATCAAGGGGAAGATTTGTACTATGGAGGGAGTTGTTTCCAGCCACCTGCAAGAAAAACTAAGTGCGAAAAATACAAGTACCAAAATCCTTAGAGTCAATTAACTTGCCACATCTGAAAAGGAAATGAAGACACACCTGAAAAAGCAAAGGAACACAGCCTCCCTGAAGATTGATGGAGTCATGAAAACATGCGTTTGGAGAAGCTAATGCAGGAAAACTTGACTGGCAACAGAGCGCCTGCCTTGTCACCAATTTTTAAACATTGTTCCAGGAGTCCCGGGCTCAAAAGGCAGCAGCAGCAGGGCCATCATGCCTTACAATGGAGAGCCACAACCATGGCTTTCACCCACCCCCATCAAGGGGAATATTTGTGCTATGGAGGGAGTTGTTTCCAGCACCTGCAAGAAAAACTAAGTGCGAAAAATACAAATACCAGAATCCTTAGAGTCAATTAACTTGCCACACTTGAAAAGGAAATGAAGGCACACCTGAAAAAGCAAAGAAACACAGCCTCCCTGAAGATTGATGGAGTCATGAAAACGTGCGTTTGGAGGAGAAGCTAATGCAGGAAAACGTGACTGGCAACAGAGCGCCTGCCTTGTCGCCAATTTTTAAACACTATGCACAGGAAACCTTCCCAAACGCCTCAATAATTTGTGAACTTGCTTCCCCGAGAACCTGTTCAGCCGTCCTGAAGAATTTACCATTCAGCCTCTTCAGCTTTCTAGCCACAGGGTCATATTTACAACGTGCTATCAGCAAAGCGGTATGCATGAAGACCCACCGAGTTCTGCTGGGGAAGAGCTGCTTAGCTGAGCTTGAAAAACAATGTGATTGACTGATCAGAACACAATTTTAATAATCATGTGTTACTCACATACCCCTAATGCTGAGACCCTTTTTATAGCTGGTTTTCCAAATGTATATATGTATGCTCTTGCTCCTGGTCCCAGAAAGTGAAGCAAGCGTGTTTGTATTGTGTTTTTAAAAAATATATATATATATATCAGTAAAGCACCTGGCACAACATTCTCAAGCTGGCAGTATTAAGTCACCCAGAAGTACAAATCATGATCTTGACTACCCCAAAACAGTACCATGCTCTGTGAATGTATTTGCACATTAGGTGCATGAACAATCTAGAGTAGTATTATTAATGCTGTGTATTACAGAAAACATTGGGTGGAAAAGCTTCAAACATGCAGTGGCATAACAGATACGTGGGCAGCCTGCCACATCCTACAAGCGCCAAGACCACATTCCAAACAATGCATGTTTTGTTGTTGGAAACATCTGCACATCTCCCAGAGTTATGTTGTGTAGTGAACAATACATCTGGGACAAAATACTCAGGAATGTGGTGTTATGTTACACACCAAAAGAACCTGCCATTGAATACCACAGGCACTCTCCATATCTCCCTATATGTAGCGGCAAAATCAAGTGTGGTGCAATCTGGATTGCACTCTGAAATACTGTTGTGCATTCAACAAGCACGCGGCACACACTCGTCAAGCATGCAGTGTTATGTGCCACACCAGAACTGCCCGACTGACATCCACCAGTGCTGCAAAAGTAACGCAATGCTCCCTAAATGAAGTGGAAAGTAAAACACAGAGTGCTAATGCTGTTTCATCAATCACTATGCTAATGTTGTTGAATCAAGAACCTCAAACAGGCAGTTTTACATAAGAGAACTAAAGAACCTGCTATTTCTTATCATCCTTACCTTGCTTTAAGCCTATTTTTGTTAGTCAGCCATATCTCACAGTTAGCCAAATTGTGTAAGGTAATCTTACCTTGTGTTTAGCCCATTTGTGTTAGTCAGCCATGTATCCCATTTAACCAAATTTAAGGTACCCATATCTCGCATTTAGCCTAAAGTGTAAGGTAGCCATACCTTGCTTTTAGTCCATTTGTGTCAGCCATATCTTGCAGTTCATCAAATTGTGTAAAGTAGCCATTTCTCGCATTTAGCCTAATAGTGTAAGGTAGCCCTACCTTGCTTTTAGCCTATTCGTATTAGTCAGCCATATCTTGCATTTAGCCCAACTGTGCAAGGCACATAGCTGGAACCCAGGATGTAGACATTGTTGTTTGTACAGCAAATCCATTTCTCCTCTCCCACCCTTTGCTGCACCCATACGCAGTTCATTTAGACATGAGTGACTAGCAGGGTCTTGGCCATCCTCGCATAACGTTAATGGCTGAAATGCAAACACGCATAATAGCACCTCCTAACTTCTCCCAAATGATTGGACTCCGGTCCTGCAGAGGGAGTTCAACCAAAACCACGTTGGGGCCATAATTGTGGTGAAAGGCGCTATAATGACAAAATGAATGAATGAATCCTAATTACACTCAAAACACGGTGATGCTCCACAAAAATGTTTTGCCAATCGAGCATAAGTGGAATCTAGAGGGTCCGATCTAATGTTGATATGATATGATGTGATATGACAATCATAACGCGCCTCTACACAAGTGTTTCTTATGTAGCTGATATGTGTCCCAATAAATAGAGAACATACTGAAAAATTCTCAAACAGGTGTCATTAAACCACATACCAGAACACAGAGCTAGTCCTAGACTATCAACAAGTGTGAACACAAACTAGACGGCTCTCTTTAATGATTATGTTTAATCAATGAGATGCCTGTTGCAAAATCATCATGCGGGCATTCTTACCTTGGGTCAGTATGAGACATTTAGACAAAGGGAAAAATATGGCATTAAATGCATCGTTGCATTGTTGCCATGCAGCCTAATCCAGGGTAGCATTGGTGTATGGGTGAGGCTGGCCACCTCTACCTCTACCCCTTTGGAGCGCCTTCTCCCCAGCATCAGAAGAGCAGGGTGTCAGATGTCAGAGCGCAGTTCATCGGTGACTCAGCCAGGATGCGTACAGGTTCCAAAGCAATGCTTGGGCTGCCAAAAGGCTTCAGGACAATCTCGAAGCTTGACAATAGCAGAGCATGAGATGCAATATCAGAAGGCGCGCACATCCAAAATGACAAATGGGAGCACTCGCCAAAGATGTCAGCTCATCTAGGGCTGTAATGGGCACTGGGAAACAGATTGGAAGCGAGTTGCCGCGCCATTGTTCTTCTAGAAAGATACACGATTGCAAAAAAATATCAGTGCATCAGAAAGTCCATGGCCAGCGCCAACAAGCGTAAAATGAGCATGTGACCAAAGACGATCACAGTTCTCTTCTAAGTGCATTGTCCCCAGACTCCTGACAGGTTGGCACGTCGATCAACTTGAAATGCCAGCACAACACCTGTAAACAGCTGGCCACGTTTATGGGGTTCCTCTTTAAAAATGAACAAGCAGGTCAAGGTAGTGGACGATGAGCTCTGGTGACAATGTTGTAACCGGGAAATAGGCTTCTAGTCCTGGCTTTGACAATTGACCACAACATTGTGTGCAAATAGGAAAGCACGTTATCATCCTGTGTCTGAGATTGCAAACATTTGCAATAGAAACATTCTACTGCAATGCCAACTGTGCAGTATTTTCCACATGGATGTCATTTAGGGGTCACCAGGGGTTGCGACTGTGACTCCTGAGGTCTCCCTTCCTACCCCTGGGATCTCCCTTGCTACCCCTAAAAGGAATCAGGAAAAAAAAACGTTTTTTTTTTGTTTACATTGAGGCTCATGGGCTGTGGCCAGCAGCATGTGGCTCTTTGTTTCTGGAGCGGCTGGTTTTCTGATAGCTATAGCCGGTAAGGTAGCTCAGTGGGTTGAGCGCTGGCTGCTGCAATGTGTGTGTGATCTGTAGGTTGCAGGTTCGACTCCCAGCAAGGTCAATTCAGCCTTCCATCCTGCTAAGGTTGATAAATGAGAACCAACACAGGTTGGGTGATATTGTATGTATATTGTGCTATAAGAAGCACTTAAGCGTAAGTGCTATATAATAACACATCATTATCGTTTGGCCTTGGACATCTGCCTGCATTCACAGTGATTTGTTAATATGGGCCTATATGCACTGATATATATGACTGCTTACTCTCTGTTCTCTCCTCCCCTCTCCATTTTCCTATCTCCTCCCTTCCTCCCCTTACTTTCTTCTACCCACTTACTCTATCAGAATTGTCCCTGGACCGAGTATGATAGCAACCTCGTCTGTCACTCTCCCATCCCCCCTCCCTCCAGCACTATCTGAAATGTTGTCAGGCCTAGTACGATAGTCGCTAGTTTTGTTCCTCCCCTCCCTTTCTGCACCCCTCTCCCTCACCTTTTGTTTTTCTCCGGCTCTACCAGAAATGTCGTCAGGCATAGTATGGTAGTCGCCTGTCTGTTTCCATTTCCTTCCCACTCTCTCCCCTTCCCTTCTTTATCTATGTTTTAGCTCTTGCACAATCTGAAATGTCGTCAGTCCGAGTACGATAGTTAACTTCACATCCTTACTGTTCATGGCCTGTAAGAATGTCATTGTATTTTCCCTTGTTCCCTTCCCTTGCCTTGAAGCGCTTTGAAACACAATGTGTATAGGTGCTGTATAAATAAACTATCATATCATCATATCATATGGTGATCCATTCTTATATGAAATGTATATCACTTCACAGTGATGTCGTAACCATATTTTTCGTAGTGTACTCAGAGACAATGTTATTTGATGCCACTTCCAGTTTTGTCGAGAGGTGAAAGGTTTTGTTCCATTACTTCCTGTGATGTTACTTCGGGGTGGGGTGATGTCATCAGATGTCACTTCCGCCCGCCCTGGCATTTTGGTAAAATGACGTCCCTGATTTTCCATATCGCACGTTCCCAGTTCTCTGTCCATAGCACCAAGAGATAGATACACATATTTCAATGCTGTAACGTGTAGTCGGTGTGTCGTCAGGTTATCAACCCATTTAAAAAAAAATTAAAAAAACGAAAACACCCATAGCAATCGGGAAATGGCAAACAGTGCAATTTGTCATGGCTATGAGCAATCATGTTCTCCTCAATGTAGCCTCACTGGAGCAAAATATCACACAGTCATTGATCTCTGGCTTCTCGGACTCGCTGCCCGTCACCGGTACAGTCCTCTCCTTCTCCCTGGTAAACTGTGTGATAGAAAGCCTTATTATACCTGCATTTAAATGAGCAATTATATCTAACTGCACCATCACATGATATGATATGGCATTTATGACGCTCCTGTACTCAAGTGTTTCTAGGTGCGAAAATACAGCCCCTGGTTAGTTTTAGCTATAAGGTGACACTTTAGCACCACCCTAAACTGAAATAAATGCATTGGAGTGTAGCTAGGGCGAAATGTTATATGAGGAGGGATATAATGCTTATATGTGTTGTTTGGTTTTTTAGTCACCGATTTATTGCCCATTGCCATGCTAATCCCTATGGCCATTCACACCAACTTTCCGCTCCTCTCTGCGCAAAACACACACTGCTGGAATATGTTTTGAGTTAACTGTATCAAGCCTTAAAATCAAACGTTGCGCTCAACGTGGCCTGCAGTTCTGTTTTCTTCAAATCAGTATTCTGAGGGCTAAGTGCTACTGGCATAATAAACATGTCTTAACTAGTTCTGCATTCAGTATGTGTGTCCTTCACTGATCTTCTGTTAAAAAACAAGTATTGACAAAGCCTACAGTTTTGGCTCGGATATAGGGGGTAGGCATTTGCCAGGCTCAGTTATCATATGCCCAAGTAGGTGCACCCTTTTCAAGCTGTTACTATTAATGACCAGTTAATACCATTACGGCAATGCCTGGCAAATAACTGTCCTAATTGTACACAAAAGCCAAACTGTTGCAACTGCTAATGCTTGTTTTTCGAACATGTTCTCAATCAGACTCCACATACCATACCTTTCCGCACATTGGCATATGGCCACTATAACAACAAATGTTCTATTATATGCAAAGCGCTTGATTGCACATTAGAGATAGGACCCTGCTATTGCAAAGACTTAATCTAAGGCAGTGTCACCACCTTTTATTTGTGACTCATGTGGAACAAGTACATGTTCTCAGTGTTGTACTACCTAGAAACTATTTATAGTACGAGCTCTAGTATATTAATTTGACCTGGGTCAAAGCTTTTTTTTTTCTTTTTTATGAGAATTGCTTCTTGTAAAAATTGTTTTTACTGCATGAGAAAATAATCTCCTTCTTCTAGCAATCACTTATTTAAAGAACCGTGTTATAGGGTAGACATATTTTATAACAATTGGGACACATGTTTTATTCCTCAGAGAAGTCAAGTCTATTTGCTTTTGTAAAGATTTGAATTCACCCATCCCTGGTACTGATCTCTACGAATTCTTACAACAATTAATGAAATACCAATCCATCTGGCTCCAGGTTTCAGTGTATTCTGTGTTGTAATCTTCCTTTGAGGGAGCGGTGTGTGGATTTTACAGGCGGGGGACGCTTCTACAGAAAACACAGAGCCAGTGATAAGTATAACTTCTTCTTTATTCTCCTACTAAAAAACATGTTTCTCTCAACGCCCCCTCTTTCTCCTTTCTCGTCCATGTATTTGCTCTTTCCTCTATCGTTATTTCTTATTCACAACATCTCCCCCCATGTACATGTTTATGCTCTCCAATTTCTTCTATCAGTCTTTTCGGTCTCTTGATGTATCATCTCTGTCTTTCACTAGTCTGGGTTGTTTTGGACTCTTGAAACTCTGTTCTGGGTGCTTGCTCAGTTTCTGCCTCAATCAGTATCTCCTGGTTCTGATCTCATTTTCTTCCACTGACCTGTTGAAACATCTTGCTCAGTGATCATGGTTCCTTTTGTGTGTATTACCATGAGAGGTTCTGTTGCATATCTTGAATCTGTTTTCTTCAGCTGTTTTTGCTATACTATTACCGCCAATTGCAAGTTCTTTGTTCTTTGCCCATCTCTTCGGTTTTGTGTTTCTACTCTTCTCTTTTCCAGATTTCATCATTTCCTCACTGGTGTAAGCTACCAGTTGCATCAGTCGCATCCTCGTTTTGCATTTGACCATGAGCTCCATTGGTGTTTTCTCTATCACTTCATATGGCGTGTTCCACTAGTGGCGCAGCATCTGTCACAGTGCTTGCTGTATTGAAATATTTTCAATAATTGCTTGTTGTCTTGTCCTTTTAATGGTGGCCATGAATCTTTCCACCATTACACTTGCCAGTAAACAGAGTGGTGTGATCTTTTGGTGTTTGAACCCCATATGGGCTGGAAATCTTGTGAATTTGTTTCCATTGAATGGCCTTCCGTTAGCTGTTTATATGATGGTTGGGATGCCCCATTCACTCAATACTTCATCAAGTATTCCTGCTACATTTGAGAATGCTGTGGACAGTTTGCCTTTTTCTATCGGAAATCATGAGTACTTCTCCACTGCCACCAGCAGTTGACCTCCTTCTATAATGGCTCCGCAAAAGTCTAGTGCCATACGATGCCATGGGACCTCTGGCATTGTGCATCAGCATGAGTGATGTTCATGGTGCAGAGGTACATTAGTGTGATGCGCAGAGCTGTATGACGTCTTCCACTATGGCTTCCATGTGTGTAAAGCACACCTGATTTCGGTGTATCTTCTTGGAGTTTACCACTCCTCTGTGGTCTTCATTTGCCAATTTGACTATTGTTTTCCTCAGATCTTTGAGCACCACTAGTCTCCATCCTTTCAGTAGGATGCCCTGCTCTGTCACTCCCATCTGTCCAGATCTTTCCTGTCCACTTCTTTGTGTTGTACCAATATGTTCCTGTAATTTCATCATTTATCGTCCTTTGTTAAGTGTGTTGCTATGCTTATGGGTGGGTCTTCTTTGACTCCTTTGCAAGTGTTGCCATCGTCAAAGCTGACATCAGAGGATGTTTGCTAGGATATACTTTATTTAACATTCTGCTTATTTTCCAAGGTTTCTGTTCTTTTGCCCCTTTGGGTGTCTTGATGTATAGTTCACAGGGCTTTGGTCACTGCCTGATTTCTGGACAATCTTGTCATCGTACTCCTGAAGTCTGATGCCATATCTTTCTATCTGTTGGGGCATTTTTATCCTTGGATTTCCAACCAGGGATATAAATGCTTGGTTGTCTGTGATAAGTGTGAACTGACGTCCTGTCATGTGTTCACAGGTAGAGACAGCCGCCAAGCTTTCCTTTTCTGTCTGGCAGTAGGCAGCTTCAGTGCTAGACAGGCGACTACATGTTTTATGCTGTGTTCCTCTGTTTTCCTTTGGACCAGGATGGCACTGAGCCCAATGGGGCTGGCATCTAGTGTGACCTCTGTATGAAATGTCAGGTTAAAATATACTAGGTAGCATGCTGCTGATATAACTGCTTCTAGGTCTTCAAATGCTTTTGGCATTCCTCATTACACCATAACAGGTCTTCTTTTTGAGTAGTCATTGCAGTGGTTCTGTCGTTGTAGTGTGGTTTGGTAGGTGGCATGCGGAGTACCCTCCCATCCCTAGGAAATATCTATGTTCAGCCACTTGCATCAGCAGGGTTAATGTGGCAAAAGCTAGTACTTTTTCAGGGTCCGCAGTCATCCCTTGTTTGGAGAAAATGTGTACAAAGTACTTTAAGTGTCTCTTATTTATATCACACTTGTTTTCATTTGGTGTCAGTCCTGCTGCCTGAAAGGTCCTGCGGACTTCCTCTGGCGCTTAATTGTGTCCTTTATGGGTTGTACCGAACACAAGGATATTGTCACTATAGTTGAAGACAGAGGTGAACAGTAGGAGGTGGCGTCTTATTGTCTCTTGAAATATCACTCCGGATGATGAAATACCAAAGTTTATCTGCTTATATCAGAACAAACCTTCGTGAGAAGAGAATGTGATGATGGGTCGTGAGGCAGGGTGGAAGACAAGTTGGTGGTATCCTTGATTTAGGTCAAGCTTGCAGAACCTAACTGCTTTGTTGAGTCTGAGAATCTTGTCTTCAATATTTGTGCCCAGGTGTCTCTCTCTTTCGATGGCCATGTTGGTGATGCACATGTCTACGTACAGACGGATGCAGCCATTGTCCTTTGGTACTAGGAATAGTGGTGATATCCACAGGATTGGGTCTGATGCTCTTTCAATTATGTGATCTTGGAGGAGGAGGCGTATAACTTCTGACACCATTGTTTGGAGTTGAAAATCAACCCTTATAGGGCATTGCAGGACCGGTTTTATTGTTTTGTCTACATGAAGCTTGGTGATGGTATCTTTTAGTTTTCACAGCCCTCTGAACAGTTCTGGAAATGTGGTGCATACATGGGTCATTGGCATTTGTTTGTTGCTTATGGTGCATATTGTTTCCAGGGTGAATGAGTGGCACTGCACAATATTAGAGCTGTCATAGTGTATGTCAAGGGGGGCAAGTGCCCTCACTGTCTTGTAGTTTAGCAGGCACCAACGCTCCAGTGGGCTTTCTAGAATGTGTATTGTTGCTGAGATCATCATATCTTTATGCGGGAGCTGACAGGTGAATTGTCCTGTGGAAAGTAATGGATGAGTAGCTCCCCGTTCGTATAACCTTGCTGTGGACTTCATGAGGGAGTATGTTTCTCTGATGGGTTTATAGGCACATACACTCATGACATTGACTATTGCACCGGTTTCAACAATAAATTGGTGATTTTTACCTTATATTTGTAGTGTCACTCATGGTGGTGCAGTGGCATCTTCTAGTTCCTTGCTGATCATACATATGTATTCTCTGGAGTGATGATCTGTTGGGTCATCCTGATTCTTCTTGACTTGGATATATACCTCTTCTAACACCCTAACCATTCTTCTCGGGAGAGTTGGGGGAATTTGCTGTCTGAGGAATGCCATCATTCTTGATGTTTCAGAGTTGTGGATGTGTTTGTCCAAGTCCCTGCATGAAGGACACCCCTTTTCTGCATACTGACTAGAAGTGGTTCTCTCTCTCACATTTAAAGTAAAGTTGCCCGATGCTTGGACATGATCCTCTGTGTGGAAATGTCAGACTGCACCTGTAGTTTAAGTGTGGCCCGTGGTTCCTGCAGGTCACTGGTTGGTATGGAGGTTGCCTTGCACTACTGTGCTGTGTTGGAGGTCGCCTAGTGTGATGGCAGCAACTGTTTCTCCTTTATTTGGTCCCTCGATGGGAGCCGCCTGGACATCCACTGGTTTGCAGATATGTGGCAAGTCTATTATGACTTTTAGTGGTATAAGGAGTTGATGACACTGATTGAAGACATACCTCTCATAATCCCTATTTGGTTGTATCATTAGTTTCCTGTTGAAGTCTATGATGGTCATATCATATGAGGTTCTTTTCCCGGGATCATTTTGAGGATTGCCTTGACTTCTTTCCCTGCCAGTTTAGTGAACATGTCTAGTAATGTTGGTGCTTGTTGTCCCCAACTGCTTTGATGAAATCATAGAATTCGTCCAGCCATTCTTCCCATCTGGGACCTCTGTCCTGTTGGGGTTGTAGTTGAAATGGCTGTGGTCTTCTGGGGAAGGATGCTCTGGATGCGGGCGTTGCTTGTGCAATTATCTGGGCAGTATGTTGTTTCTCCATGTTGTAGGCCCTGTTTTTTTAGGTGCCTGGCTTTGACTGCGGCTTTGTCAGGCTGTCACATGGTGGACCTTGTCTGGCTTTGTCGGGTGGGATTTCAGGTGTGATATCTGTGGCAATATGGATCAGTTTGTCATGGGCTGCGCTGGGCATGAAGTGGGTTGTGGGTCCCTGGTCCACTTTGGCAAGTGGAGAAGTTTAGGAAGCCCTGGTGGGCCTTGGAGTAATGCTCTTGGAGCTGTGTCCCTGGTTGAATGGAGGTTTCAACTGTATGTAGGCTTGTAGAGGGCATCAAGCGGGCTGTGGAGTTCCCTTGGAGTAGTGTATGTGGCAGAGTGGTGGGGCTAAGGCCCTGGAATGGTACCCTTGTGATGATGGCATCAAGTGGGCTGTGGATGTCTGTGCCTGAAGCTCAAGCTTTGGAGGAGTGGAGGAGGGTCAGAAGCGGCCACCCAGGCCTTATGGTGGAGGAATGGTGTAGGTGGGCCCGTTTGATGCTTTCGTCAGTGGGGTGGTGGGAACAGCTTGCAGAGTGGGACGGCAGAAGTGCTCCTCAGGGAAGTCTCGGGAGCTGCATGGACTGCTTGCCTCGAAGGGTGGCGGCTGTTACCTTCTCAGGAAGCTACTCTCTGTATGTCTGGTTGCCCTCTGGGAACTTTGGAGCAACTGGCTATGGCGCCAGCCATCGCTGTCTGTGCTGGGGCGTGGGATTGTTTCTGCCTCGTCTTTACTTGTTGTAATCTCCCTTCAAGGGAAAGGTGTATGTGGATTCTACAGACGAGGAAGCTTCCACAGAAAACACGGAGCCAGTGATATGAATAACTTCTTTATTCTCCTACTAAAAAAAACACCTTTCCCTCGGAACTCCTCCCCTTCTTCCTTTCTCGCCCATGCCTTAGCTCCTTCCACTTTCCTTCTTAAAGGTGAAGCTGCTTAATTCTTATACACAACATTCTGCTTTTACAAAAGCTATGCCACATAGCTCCCTGTAGGTAATCTCCTAATCATTACCCACTCGTGCAACTAGATTTGTTTACCTGAGATGGGGAGGTAAAGGGTTGAGTCAACCCAATTGTTGTATCAAACCTATGATGCACAGCGTCACCCTCTTTCCCTAGTCAACCACGCTATGCCTGAATGAATCTCTTTCCATGTATAAAAAAAAAATGT
The DNA here is from genome assembly GCF_040938575.1 of Ambystoma mexicanum. Taxonomy (NCBI): domain Eukaryota; kingdom Metazoa; phylum Chordata; class Amphibia; order Caudata; family Ambystomatidae; genus Ambystoma; species Ambystoma mexicanum. Next base: position 1,529,064,226 of record NC_090929.1, on the reverse strand, counting down.
TTTTATTATGTTTTAAACAACCAATAAACATCACACATAAGCAAAAAACAAAGGAATAAGGGAGGAAAGACAATGAGCACCATAATATGCGTTACTCCATCCGCCCCATCCACTTAATTGTCATAATTGCCTCAATATGTCTATACCAATCTTGTGGTCCGTATCTATCCCCTTGCCGGATCCGCTACACGGTCCTTCTTTACCGGGGCACAGTTTATAGGGTTCCAGTGTGATTCCTGAGCCATATTGACACATATCTGTCTCTGGTTAGTACATGGATCCCCTTGGTTGTTCTATTACGTCCCTTCTTTTGAGTCTATCCTGACCATGGTCGCTATGTGCGTTGTCGTTGCTCATTGTCCAACGAAGGGCCTTCATGCAAACTCCCTTATAACCCCATATACCCCCTGCCCTCCCAACCCCCATCACTAATCTCCCCATCCCCAGATACCCCCGACCCCCTGCCCCCAACCCAAGTGCTGCGTCTTCCCATTGCTTCCCGTAGCTCCCCTTCACTGCCCCAAACCATTGTGAGTAGAGAAACCCTCCCACTCCAACCAGTTCCAGTGTTTCCTTCTCGCTCCTGCTGTACTTACAGCCCGGCGTGCGTTTAGCGTGGTTTTAGATCTTGTGTGAATGCCACCTCATTCAGCAACTGACCCCAGTTCACCACTAATGTATTCAAACAGGGGGAAAATAAATGGATATAAAAGGATAGCAGTGTTTGGAGTATGTTATCTATACACTACCAGACACTAGATCTGTGCACATTATGCATACACTTTGAGGGAAAGGGATATTACATTAAGGGATTTTCGCAGAATTGCACAGTTTGTGGTAAAGTTCTGAGACTGGGCTTAGAAGACACATTTCCAGCTTCCAAGGATAAGCACACATCAAAATGTCTTCCAATTACGCAACGACCATGCCATAACTTGTGCGAGTTGGTCAATTAGCAGAACCAGGTCTGATATCACCACTAGTTATGACACATCCTTCAGAGTTTACAGAGATGACATTGTGAAATTAGTTTTTTTAAATATATATTTCAAAGTCATATTCAAAATATAAATGTGTGAAAACAGTGAAGCATACGTGAACAGATCAAAGGAGCTGCACCACCACATTGCAAGGTCTTAAGGTCTTTTCAGACTTGAACGATGTAGTCCTGCCCCACGCCCCCTCCATGCATACAAACCATTTAATCATAGGAGTACTGCCTGCTGATCATTAGATGAATTCTTGCTCGCAGATGCAGGCCTCGTCTGAAGGTATCTCCTGGAACTATGCATTGCTGTTTGAAGTCTGTTCGCTGGAGTCTTGTTACATTTCAGTCATTTAATTCGGCCTCAGCAGTGAACTGTTGCTTTCAAAAGCACCATCAAACAGTTCATCCCTCAGTAGAATGTTCTGCGTCCTCATGCTGGTGTTTCCCACTAGGATAAATGGGTGGGGGTGGTTTCTGGCCTGGTTAAACATTCAACGCCCCCCTATTAATTTCTTCATGAATGGTTTGCCACTGGAAAAAGTGATTGACTGCAAAGTATTTCATGGCCGATATAAATGACAATTAATCAATTACAGGCCAACATTGTATTTAGTTTCTGGGTGCTTTAGATTATCTCATTTGGACCTACATTTGAAAAATGAGACATTATTTTTAATGAATAGGCATTGAGAGGAGGATATACTTCAAACTATAGTAATACAATCATATTTAGCCACTTGCATTTCATTTTATTAGCATTCCATTCCCTTGTTTTTATTTTTTTGTGCCTTTGCAGATGACAACAAATAATATACACGTCAATCTTGACCGGCCCCTGGTTTTCTAAGTGAGTCCTCCTCATTCAGAGTGGCTATGGCTAAGCATATATCCTGAGTGTTCTGTGCCTTGGACGGCAGTAGGCAGGCTTACACATGCCAGGGGATGTGTGTCTTCCTATTCAGGGAAAATAGAGAAACCTTTTCCCAAAACCCTTTAGGCCAAATTTCTGTCCCTGGTCTACAAAGCAAAATCTCCAAGAATACCTTTATCCAGTTCTATTTCCCCTTCATTTAGTACTGGCTTATCAAATGGAACCATTGAGTGTGATATCCTGAGTAAGCTGCATCCGTTGACATCAATGGACTCCAATTCCCACAACCATATAAGCACTGGGACAAGGAGGAAAAGGGAACGATGCAGAGCAGAAGGAGCTTCAAGCTCAATTATGTTTTCAGAAGGCATCTGTGCGCTGGACATTTAAAGATGGGAAACAAACTATTGCAAGCTGCTGTTCAGGAGAAGACGTCACATCTCTCTCTGAGGTGTGTGAAAGCTCGAAGCACAAACCAGTGTGGCAGAGCTGAGGAGCTCGCCAGCAAAGATGAATGTTGCATGACCAGGGTGTGCCACAGAGATGCCAGGAACCAAAGGAAGATTCCTGTGCATTCAGCAGTTGGAGAAAACAATGTTACACCTACCAAGACCTGAAGGAAGACAGGCTTGTGGAAGTGGCGTCGTGAGAAAAATCAGAAAGCCATGGAAGCAGTATAGAGTGGAAAGCAGGCGGCAAAGCAATGCTGCCGAAAGTACAAACTGGAACAAAGATGCCACACAGAGCTGGCGAGTCCACACCAGCAAAGTGGGGACCCTGAGGCATTTCAGCTACCGCACCAAACACAGTTGATAAACTTTAAAGCAACAGAGACAAAACCAGTTGGAAGATTGTTTGAAAATCAGGAAAGCATATTGAAACAAGACCACCAGTCAAATATGAGTGCATGGAGTGGTGACCTCGGGGACACTTAAAGAAAATGTTGAAGCGATTTGATATACAGGGTTCTAGGTCATTTGGTCGAAAATAAATGGTCGACAGGACAAATGGTCGACACTAAAAGGTGGACAGGTCAAATGGTCGAATTTTTTTTTTTTGTTTATTCACATATTTTTTTATTTTTTTGGGGGGGTCCCTCCCAACCCCTTTTTTTGTTAAAAACCCCTTTTTTTCCCTAAACGAAAACCTAAAAAATATATATAAATAAAAAAAAAATTCGACCATTTGACCTGTCGACCAAATTGTGTCGACCATTTGTCTGTCGACCATTTGTCTGTCGACCATTTGACTGGACACCGATATACAGAGCTAAGGAAGATATGTGGATATAAAAGATAAACTGTTATTAATGGAAATAATAAGTTCTGGCAGGCGAGTAAACCAAGTAGCTACAAGTACACGAGAAGTCCTGGAGGAGGAGTATACCAGGCAGTTGCAAGTGCATAAGAAGTCCTGGCAGGGGAGTATATCCGGACATTGGAACTGATAAGAGGTACAGGCAGGTGAGTTTATCGGGCAGTTGTAAATCTACGGGAAGTCCCAAGGACTGCGTGTGTTAGACAAATAAGGAACCTTTTGAAAGAAGGAACAAGTCTAAGTAGCAATGTAACTAACACGATTGTGGGTCAAGAAAGACACAAAGAACTGTTAGACCAAGAAACATTGACATAGCATTGAAGAATCCAGGGGAAGGGACTCACCCACTGGTACCAAGGTTCTGTTAGCTTCGAGAACTTTAATGTTGGAGCTGTTCTATTCTTCATTTATGAACAGTTTTTGCAATCAGCAGGTCAAAGAAATGTCCCTTCTCACCTTATTATTGGATTTGTAGTGTGAGGGTCACGACAGAACGTTTGGACACAAGGACGGTTTTGATTTTAACATCCTGGCACAGACTGATTCTTATTTTTTGGTTTTAGGTAGGGAAAGTCCTCTTAGAGCAGGGTCAGAGGTTTTCTTCCCAAACCATTTATGTTAACAAATGTCTTCAATCAAAAACATGGCAACTTTGTGTCTGACTTTCATTTCTAACTCCTCACACCCCACACTTCACAATGCATGCACACTACGTGTGCTGCTGTTGTTTGAATCCTCAAGAAGAGGGCAGAGCCAAGAATGCCAAGAACGCCAGAGTAATCCAGGTATCAGGTATGCATCTACAAAGCCTCTAACATGCAGACTGAACATAGCCCTGCACTTCACAGCGAGCATGTACTATAACCCGTCATAGTTCTTTAAATCCTAAAGAATGGCGCAGAGCAAAAATAATCCATCCATGCAGCCTCTAAAATGCAGACTGCACTTAGCCCCTCACTTCACCACAAGCATGTGCTACTCATGCTGCTGTTGTTTAAATCCCCAAGAAGGGGGCAGAGCTAAGAATGGCAAGGACACCTAACTAATCCATGTAGCAGTAATACGTCCACACAGCCTCTAAGGTGCAAACTCTACTGAGTTGCACACTCCAGCACATGGGGTGGTTCCTTCTGCTGTAAGAACGGGTTCATGCTCTGCTGAAGGGGAAGTTTGGGATCAGTTAAGGGGTAAGAGATTTGGTTTATCAGCGCAGTTGGCTGTATCGTGGGTCATGTTTGTGCAATTTGGAGGTTTACAGGGGGTGTGTTGGGGGTAGAATATCTTGAATAAAGTTAGGTGCTGACAGATGCTTCTTCTGGGTAGAAGTATGGCAGAAAGGCACATGGGATAGGTGCTGGCAGGAAGAGGGGAAGGGAATGGGGATGGGCATGGGGGTTCAAAAGATATTTGGCAATTGAGAAGATGGAAGTGTGGAAGCTGGGGAGCTTGCATGAATCCATTTTGATGAGGCTGGAATTGGGTGGGGGGAGACAATGAAGTGCATGTCTTGAAAGTCAATGGGCTGGCGTACAAGATAGGATGGGTATGGTTTTTCAATTTCTGTGACACCATTGTAAGCGATATTCAATCAACACTACAGCTAAGTCAATGCCTAGTCTGGGATGCTGAGGAAAACCCTTATTGATGTATTTTTATGTCCAGTTCAGTACTCTGGATGACAACCCTTGTATAACACCCCCCTCTTAGAATCCCCCTGACCCCACTGAGCCAAGAAGTAGGTTTGTTTTGCAAATTAAAAGGTTTATTTGAAAATGTAAACAATATATATATATATCACACTTCTATTAATAAATTGATAATGGATAGTACACTTGTGAATATGAGCAGTAATCAGCAAGCAGTAACTTATGAATAGGAACAGAAGAATAAGGTGGGAAAGAATGCTTTATATGGTTCAAGGAAGCACAATGATGAATGAAATGCAGTACAGAAAATAACTTGATATGGCTTCAACAAAAGACAATGTAATCACTTTTCCTTGACAATTCACTCCCGCCCTATGCAATGTAAGAAATGGAAGGAGAGCACACAGTCTTCAAGAATCCCAACAAAATGCAATACGAAATGCATTCCCCCCCAGCAAGCTTAGAGGAAAACAGGTCGAGGTTTGAAACACAGGCCCAAAATGCTTTGAATGTGATGACAATGAAGTGAGAAATGTGCTAAAAATGCTTTTAATTCCCTCTAGAGGTTCAGGGTGGGTGATATCTAGTTTATATTAGTTCAGGCTCACTTTAGCAACCAAATTCCTAGCCCAAACGGTTACAGAGATAAGGACGATTTAATAAAGGTATATTTTTGGATTTAAAGTAAAACTCAAAATGACAGGTGACAGCTTGCAGCTGCAGAATTGACAGGTGACAGTTGTGCAGCTTTAAAAATGACAGATGACACAATTTCTAGGAGGCTGTTCTAATTAGGTTAAAATAGTTTGAATTAGATTATTTTAACTAAGAGATTGGGTTCTGCACAGTTCTGGCGGATACTCACTCCTAATTTTGAAATGAATGGGCCTCGTCACGGATCTGGTCAACTGGACTGGACTTCGGTTCTCTCTGCTCGGCGGGTCAATCAGGTACCGGTTCTGCTCACAGTGGTCTGGATCTCTGGTTCTGCTCACAGCGGTCTGGGTCAGCTCTCTGGATACAGCGGCCTGTGGTTCTCTGGATCTCTGGTCTGGTCTCTGGCAATTGTTCTTGGCAAAACAATTCAGACAGCTCGCCCGGCTGTGGAATAGTTTGCAGATGATTTTAAGGATGCTGAGGCCTGCTGAGAAGAGTTCTCAGTTTGTGGGTTTAGGCCCTTGCTTTAAGTTCTGAAGTAAAGTTCTGGTCTTTGGAGATTGATGGATGGAATTGAATGTCCCTACCTGTCCCAGCAGTCTCTTTTTATGTGTTTTAAAAAGTGGGTGGAGAGACTAGCATCCCTAAGCCTGCCCCTCTCTTGATTTGATAGGTCAATAGATTCTTTGGTCCCTGATTTGGGAAGGGATAGTGTGTCAGAGTGATGTCATTTTTATGACCTGCAGAAATGACACTCCCCTGGTCAATGTGCACACAAATCTATTCCTGATCCAAATACATATTTCCCAGGTACACAGTTGTTTGACATCACATACCCACATCATATATTACTAACGATAGTCCCTGTCCCGACTCTGGCGTTTCTAGGAGCTTACATTCAATAATGGCAACTTATGTTCGATTTTAGTGGGTTTTGCAACATTGGTTTTTCATCAAAAATTATACAAAGGTACATTTCCCTTCCACATATATCCCAGTAACTTTCCATGTCTCTAGCTTAAACACATTGTCTACAATAATCATAATTAGGGGGGTTTTGCCCCAGAACATGGTACAAATTGGAGTTTGGACTCAAATCGTGAGGGCATTTTTCAAACTAAGACTCTGAAAGTTGTACATTCCTGTCATTTGCTTACAATAAATTATCACTGTTTCTATAAAATATATATGTGTTGCAATTCAACTCCCCCAAGTGTTTGGGTCCGCCTCCAGGAGTCTGGGTGGGTCAGTGATCACATGTCTCTCCTTGCTGGCAGAGGGCTGTTGACAGGAAACACTCAAAATTAACATACCCCATTCAACAGAAAGAGCCTTTTGTGTGGGCTCCAGCAGGCTGCCTGGAAGTCTCTCCTCAATCAATCAACAGGGTCATGTGATATCCTGCCTCCTGGTGTGGAATCTCTGAGGTGTTAAGGTTTCCAAGCCTCTTGGCCTATGGGAACAGCAGGTGGCTAAGATTTCCAATTAACCAACAAGCTTTGAAGTCCCTGCCCCTCTTGCAACTCCTAAATACAGTTTCCCTGTCAGAGTTCAGACCGCTAGAGCCACCTTGGGGAATTTGTTGGTACTGCATCCATTTTTGAGTTGTCTTGAATTACTGCATTTCAATAGAGTGGTCTTTTGTTTGATAGTATAGGACCCTTGCTTAAACTTGTTTTGATGGCATCCTTACAGTAGAGTGGTGATGTGGAACCCCCCACAAGAAGTTTGTATCTTTGGAGTGGTCTCGTGCCAACTGCACAGTTCTCCTATTCTGGCGTGAATATGGGCGGCGATAGCTCATCCCCACATCCACCCAGTCTATTGATTTAGTTTGTTCTGGGATAGAATAATGGGCGGCGACAGCTCATCCCCACATCTACCCAGTCTATTGATTCAACATGGGTCAAAACCCTTGACAAATCCCCCTGCCCGACTGCGCTTTGATTCAAGTCGAGGGGACGTCGGGTGCAAAGGAGGTTTTGAGCGCTTGCGCTGGTATGTCCGCATTATCTTCTTCCAATTCTGTAGGTGGCACAGTTCAGCATCTTTTCCTCCATCCGGTTGGATCGATCGTTTCTCCTCGCCGGTCCTGACGGGAATATTGGGCAGTACCCCGGGCCCCTCGGGTCTCTGCTCCCGGTCCCCGGATCGTCCTCCTTGGCCAGTCTCCAGGTTTTCTTTCTCCTAGGACGACAAAGGAAAGCGGCAATACCTATTCGTAGACATTTCTTCCCCACCATTGATATAGTGGCATATACATTTTATAGTCAAAACATTTGCGTTCTTATTTTAACAAAAAACAAGATACAATTATAAGACATTTTTTTTTCCAAATCATAATATTTTAGAGACTATATGTGGGATATTTTAGGGTTGGAATTGAATTACTCTGGAGCGGTCCCCTCTGGTATTGCAGAGGACTCCTCCAGTTGTTGCAGAGTGTGCCTGAGATGGCAACACTTTAGCTGATTCATATGGACCCACTTATCTTCACCCTCTGCCAAACTGCCTTTGGGGATGCAGATCTTATAGGCAACAGGGGAGATCTTGTCTATAATTTCAAACGGTCCCTTCCATGTAGGCAACAATTTTCGCTGTTTGGCCTGGTTCCTTTGGAAATTGTATAGATAGATCCGATCACCCACCTTATATTCCTTTCGGGTAGTTTTTAAATCATAGTGGGTCTTCATGCTCTCGGCTGATCTTTCTAGATTCCGCTGAGCATAGGCAAAAGCATGCTGAAGGTGTTTCCTTAAATTCTCCACATACTCATGAGTTGTGGAGGCATTTATCAACGTTTGCTCTTGGGTTCTGTAGAGCAAATGCTGGGGAAGCACCATCTTGCGTCCAGTCATCAACTCAAATGGTGACATTTTAGTTGCAGATGACGGGGTAGATCTGATGGCCATTAGGACCAGAGGTAATCGGATATCCCAACTTGGCCCAGAATCCGCCACAAACTTTTTTATTATGATCAAATTGTTCGGTTGTATCTCTCCACTGCTCCAGAAGAAGCTGGCCTGTAAGCAATATGTAGCTTCCTTTTGACCCCCAGTATCTCCCACATCTTTGTCATTACTTCACTGGTGAAGTGGCTACCCCTGTCTGACTCAATCCTTTGAGGAAGACCAAAACCGGAAAAGATGTGGTTAATCATCAGGGCAGCTGCTGTTTCTGCCTTGCAGTTTGGGGCTGGGAGACATTCCACCCACTTGGTAAACAAGCATGTAACGGTCAACATGTACTTGTTTCCTCTAGACGAGCGAATTACAGGGCCTACAAAGTCGATTTGCAAATCTGACCATGGCAGTGTCATCCCCCTCTTTTGGAGAGGCGCACGGTGTGTGAGGGATGATGGCTGAAATTGTGCACACACAAGACACCCCTTCAAGTATTGGTCGAGGTCCTGCCCCATGTGTGGCCAGTATGCAACCTCTCTTAAGATTTCCAGTGTTGTGTGAAACCCCCTATGACCGGCGGTGGCTGCATCATGGGTGTGGCTTAACATCAGGCTTCGGAATGAGGTAGGGACCACCCACTGATCATGGCCAGCTTGGGATTTCCTTACCAACAAACCGTCTTGGATTCGGAACCTTTTTGGACATTTCATCAACACTCTTAGGTCCTCTTTCCCAATGTAATCGGTATCCATCAGGGGAAAGTTCTCAGGGTCCTCAAGGTGTTGGTAAAACTTACCAATAATTGGATCCCCCTTCTGAGCTGTAATTAAATCAGCATCAGGGGTCTCCTTACTCCATTGTGCAGTTGAAAGATCATTGTGAGCATTTGTCTGGGACCTAGTGATAGCAGTGACCTGGATTTCCCCCAATAGGGACTCTATTTCTATTAGATCCCCTTGGATGGCCCCGGTTTTGGCCAGCTGATCAGCTAAGTCATTTCCAGTTTTGTCTGGTCCCTCTACTTTGGAATGACCCTTGATCTTTTTCCAGCAGATGGTCATCCCATTCGATGTGACCAGATCATCAATGTTTTGGATTAACTTCCCATGCTTCAAGGGTTTGTTATTAGCACATAACATGCCTCTGGTTTTCCAATTAACCAGGTGCTCCATGAACCGGTTCCGTACATAATCCAAATCTGTGATTATGACCAGTTCGCGGAGTTGATGTTGGACAGCAGTGAGGATGGCCTGATGCACAGCCATCAATTCTGCCACCTGACTACTTTGGGGACCAATTTTGTATCCAGCGGAGGGTTATGGTGACTCATTCACCCATGCATTCCCCATGCCGGCTACCAGATCTTTCTCCCCGTTGTCGTCAACATGGTTCGAGCATCCATCCACATAGACAGTGGGCATTCCCTCACACTTGTCTTCTTCAAAGACTTTGTGGGGGGAATTAAGGTATGCCTCCATGTTGTCCTTGGTTTTTAGACTTTCGTCCTCGAGACAGTTTTCTCTGGCACAATCATGCAAGTCAGCCAGACCTTGCGCGAGGGGACTCTTCTTGTTTTGGCCATATCTGATCTCTACAGGAAAGCTTTGAATTGACAGAATCCAGGAAGTAATTTGGGATTTACTCACATTTCCGGCCTGGATTCTGTCACTTTGGAGGTATTGCAGAAGCTGGTGTGGAGTCTCCACTATGATGTGTTCCCCCTGGATAAACGGGCGGTAATTCTTCAATGCCCACACCGTTGCCAGGAGTGCCTTCTCACAATCATTGAATTTTTCCTCCACAGAGGATAAAGTTTTGCTCGCAAAGGAGATTACTTTATTGACCTTGTCATGCTTTTGGTATAATACTGCCGTCAAGCACGTATTAGAGAACCCTGTCTCCAGGAAGAACTCCTTGTTTCTGGCAGGGTAAGCGAGGCAAGGCGCTTGTGAGAGGCTTCTCTTGAGTTGTCTTACTGCCTCGGATTGTTCTGGACCCCATTCCCACTTGACACCCCCCTTCAAGAGATGAATCAGGGGTCTAGTGATCTCTGCGTAGCCTTCAATGAACTTTCTGCTGTAATTAGTCAGTCCAAGGAGGCTCCTTAGTTCCCGCAGAGTTGTGGGATCCTTCAGTTTCTGGAGTGCTTCCACTTTCTTTTCCTGGGGACAGAGACCCTGAGGAGTAATCTCATGCCCCAAGAAATTAACACGGGTTCTACACCACTGTGCTTTCTGAAAGGAAAGTTTTGCTCCGGCGGCCCTCAACTGTGTCAGAACATAACGGATCTCCGCTATGTGTTCCTCCACAGATGAACTTTTGATGAGGACATCATCTACATTAGCCAGGTTACCCCTCGCACCCAGGTCGGGCATGGCCTTATGTAGGAAAATGTTGAATTTATTGCCGGAGTTGAGCTATCCAAAGGGAGTCCGGGTCCATGTGTACTGCTGGCCCCCAAAGGTAAAAGCCAGTTTGTATTGGTCCTCCCTACTGACAGGCACGGTCCAGTATCCATTGGTCAGGTCTATTGCTGTGAATACCTGTGACCCCTGAATCTGGGCCAGCCCTTGGTCAATGTAGGGCAGAGGCCATCGGGAAGTATGGACCCATTTGTTGAGCTCCCTAAGGTCGGCGCAGAGTCTCCTCTGGCCATTTGGCTTCAATATTCCCAGCACCGGATTATTGAAGGTGCTGTGTACTGGACGAATTATTCCCCGGGACTCAAGGTTCTTAATCATTTCAGTAAAGGACTCCATGGATGCGAGAGGCAAGCGATATTGCTTCACAAACACTGGAGTCATGCCAGGGTCCGTGGGAATTGTTGTTGTGTGGATGTTGGTGCGACCACAGTCATATGAGTCTACCGCAAAGAGATCTTGGAAATCCAAGAAAACTTGTTTCAACTTTTGCTTCTGTTCCAGAGTCACACAGGCATCAGCTAGGTTGACTCTCTCTTCCACATCTGCCTGAAGCCTGGAAAGACTTCTGGTTTGGCTATCTCAGCGGCCTCCTCCAGCTGGGTGGAGAAGTCCCTGGTCAGAGTGCTGATTTGGACTGGAGGCTTCAGGTGGGAAAGGGAGCCCTTACGGACCTGGAAAATCACCTCATCCCTCCTGAATTCACAAGCCACATTGTAAGAGGATTCAATTCAACACTACAGCTAAGTCAATGCCTAGTCTGGGATACTGAATGGAAACCCTTATTGATATATCTTTATGTCCAGTTCATGCGTTCTGGATGACTACCCCTATATAACACCCCTCTCTTGGAATCCCCCTGACCCCACTGAGCCAAGAAGTAGTTCTGTTTTGCAAGTTAAAAGGTTTATTTGAGAATGTAAACAATAGATATATATATCACACTTTATGATAAATTAATACTTGGATATCACACTTAATCTGAGCAGTAATCAATAATGGATAGTCTGGCACTAGCACACTTGTGAATAGGAACAGAAGAATAAGGTGGTTGAGAATGCTTTATATAAGTTCAGATGGATGTAATGTTGAATGAAAATGCAATACAGAAAATACTCAATATGATTTCAACAAAACAATGTAATCACTTTTCTCTGGCAATCCCCTCCCCCCTTTATGCAATGCAAGGAAATGGAAGGAAAGCACACAGTTCTCAGAAATGCAATCAAATGTAATTCAGTTCACCCCAGCAAGCTTAGACTACAGAAGTTTGAAACACAGGCCCAAAATGCTTTTATATGTGATAGCGATATATTGGAAAATGTGCTAAAATGATTCTAATTCACTCTGGAGGTTCAGGTTGAGGATTAGTTGGTTTAAATTAGTTCAGGCTTACTTTAGCAATGTTCTAGGAATGATTGGCAGGTTAAACGAATTTTTGGCAAATGAAAGCAAGGAAGCTGCTGTTTTCACACTTGGAGAAATGTGCAAATCGCGGCAAATTCGCGAGTGCGTTTTTCGCGATTGCGGCAAAAGTATAGGGAGTAGGAATGCGGTTCTAGGTTCGTTGAAAAGCCAAGATTCCCAGCTTTCAGCCCAGCTTTCAGAGGAAAGTTACTGCAAGTCTCTAAAACAAAGGGTCACGGAGATATGAGCGATATGGCAAAGGTCGTTTTTCAGATTTGATATTTTAAAAGTTCAAAGTGACAAGTTACAGCAAGCAACTAGAAATGACAGGTGACAGCTTTGCAAATGACAGGCGACAGTTAGGAGACAGTTCTGGTTAGATTAAAATAGATTGAATGATATTATTTTAACTAAGAGATTGGTTCTGCACAGTTCTGCTAGGTACTCACAATATATTTAGAAATAGAATGGGCCTCGCCACGGATCAGGTCAGGTTTTCTTCACTCGCCACGGACGGTCTCTGCGCACAGTGTCTGGGTCAGCTCTCTGGTTCTGCGAACAGCGGTCTGGGTCAGCTCTGCTCTGCCTCTGGTTATGGATACTGCTCTGCTTTCTCTGGGTACAGCACTGCTTCTGGATCTTTCTGCACAGCTTTCTCTGGACCCAGCGCTGATCTGCACGGCTCCTGGATGCTGCTATCGCTGTTAGGTTTGCTGGATGCTGAGGCCCGCTGAGAAGAGTTCTCAGTTTGTGGGTTTAGGCCCTTGCTTTGAGTTCTGAATCAAGTTCTTTGGAGTTTTAAAGTCTAAGTGTTGAATCTGGTATCTTCTGGATGTTGTGTGGTCCGGCAGAGCGCGTTTCAGCAAATGGAATTGAATGTCCCTATCTGTCCTGACTGTCTGCTTTTATGTGTTTTGAAAGTGGGTGTGTGTGCAGCATCACTAGCCAGCCCCTCTTTCAACATGTCATTGGCCCAATTCTCCCCTCTCCCATGATTGGGGAAGGAACTGTGAGTCAGAGTGATGCTGTAGGTTTTATGGGTCAGAGGATCCTCCCCTGGTCAGTTTGCCCACAAATCTATATTTGATTCAAAATGCACATTTCTCAAATACATAGTGGTTTGTCATTGCATGTACATATTACCTATCACATGAGGTAGTCTCTGTCCCAAATCTGCTCTTCCTGAGAGCTTGCATTGAGAAATGGCAACTTTTTGTGCTTTTGGTCGGGTTACCAATATCGTATTCTTACTCAAATTTACCCAAATGTGTGCAAGGCATGCAGGCATTAATTGATGAAGTATCAGACTTTTCACATGCAGACATTTTAAGTAATACCCTCTTAACTGCTAGTTTGCCCCCAGATCATGCCACCGGTTCTAAAAACCTCTTAAAATGTGGGCAGAAAAATCACAAGAATTATGGCATCATTTAAATAATTATGACAAGTCCGTACTATGAGTTATTCATCTTTTTCTAAAACCATATTCTGGCTACAGGGGTGTGTCTTTTCAGGTCACATGGTACAGAAACCAGTCTGTCCACTTTCTTCAAGCTCAGCCTCTGTCTCCAGTTTCTCCCCCTCCCAGTTTCTGCCAAGAGGAAGCCATTTTTATGACACCCCCAATAAAACATTTACCTGAGTCAGGACAGGGCTTTGTTCAATTTCCTGCAGAGCCCAGGTAATTCAATCAGAGAAGTGTCATATCCCTTTTGGTGGGAGCAGCAAAAGGCAGCTAGGCCTGGGAACACAGCTGTTGTGCAAGTCTCAACCCCTGTCGGGGGTAGCTGGTGGGCAGAATTCAGTTTCATTAAGCCAGGTTTCAGATAAAATGTCACTTTTTGTTACCCAGTTTTCTGCATTCAAATAAAACTAACCATTTTTAGATATGCAGCTAGAATGCTGATACTAAGTTTAAAACTATGACATTTAAACAATTTCAACCTATGTGACACTCAAAAGTAGGTCACTCATTTCTTTTAAACATTTAGATTTTTAGTGTCTTTCAGTCCAAATTTACTTAAACTGCTGAAATCCACAGCTCAGCCAGTCTTGTTATAAACCTTCAAGTCACTTCAGAATATAACTTTACATTGTATCCACCCCTCAGTAAGTCTTTCTTTGGCCTGCTTTGGGTTCATTTATTCAGTTTTACACAAAAAAAAAGTCTGGTGTTGTTTTAAAACGCCGGCTTTCTGATAGTGGTGCGTACTGGTAATGCAACCATTTTTGGGATTTTTCTTGGATTAATGCATTCCAAACAGGAATGGTTCTTACATGGTAGTAAATCCTTGCTTAACATTGTTTTGATGGGGCTCCTTACAGTAAAATGGTTATGTGGAACCCCAGAAAAGGGTTGAATCTTTAAAGTGGTCCGGTGATCCACGATTTCAGCAACTTTTTGACATTAATAACAGTGGATTTTGTTAACAAAGATCTTTCTTTACACTGGTGGGTGGCAAGTGAGGTAACCATTTTGGTGTGCGCACAAACTGCGTGGTTCTCCTGGATTCTGGCGCACTTGTGGGCTTTTTGGCCATCTTGGATTTTCTAAGCCCACAGCACCAAATGTTGCAGCATGATAGCTCAAACGTGGGTCAGGACACCCAACAACATCTTCCTTACCATAAGGGCAAGAAGTGTACACCAGGAAGTTACCCCCATGCCGGGTGAAAATCCTGTCTGGTGTTGTATTTTCCTCACTGTCACTGTCAAAACAGTCCTTGGGGATCAGTCCTAACAGTTCATTTCCTAAGTCAATGGAGAAATGTCGGTCATCAACCGCCATTCCAATAATGGTGCCAGCGGCTAGACTAATACTCTTTAAGTCGCTGTTATCCACCTCTATTGAAATGGTGTCATGTTCTATGTTGACTAATAGAGTTGGGTTTATCCCCAACCCTTGCTGTTGGAGAGAAGCATTTAGATGTATATAAGCATCAGGGTTTTTCAATTTTTGTCCTCTTTTAACTTTCACTTCCAGGGAGAATTGTCGGGTCCTTTCTGGGATGGTGACTTCCTCTTTAATCTGAATTTCAACTGCATAAGGTAGCAATTGAGCTGAGCTAAATGCTTTTTCTGAATCATCAAAGCCCATGAATCATCAAAGCCCAAGTTTGAGGGAGGCAGGGAGGCTGTTCCAGAGGGAGGTACCAGCCGAGGAAAGAGATCTACCACCAATTTGTTGCTTGGCAAAGCGACTGGCCCTGAAGGAGTTGGAGGCAGATAAGCGAAGAGCTCGAGAAGGAAGATATTTAGGAAGAAAGAGTTGAAGGTATTGAGGCCCCAGGCCCCAGAAGGCCTTGTGAATGATGCAGAGGGTTTTGAACATAATCCTCACAGCCACTGGGAGCCAGTGCAGAGATTTCAGTCCTGGAGAGATACGATCCCTGGGCTTGAGGCCAAGGACAAGTCTCGCAGTCCTGTTCTGGATGAGTTGCAAAGGGCGGAGAGTAGAAGCAGTCAGATTTAGAAGAAGGCTGTTACAATAGTCAAGCCGTTCCTAGTGATAGAATCAAATGCAAAAGCATTGAATGCAAAAGCCTTGAAAAAAAATGCATCGAAAAAATAGGGGGTCCCCCAACCCCTGTTTTTTTACCCCTTAAAACCCATTTTCATTAAAAAAAACTTTACCTACAAAAAAATGCTTTTTTTTTAGGCTTTTGCATTCGATGCTTTGTTTTAGATGCAATGACTGGATACCTAGTCAAGCCTAGAGAGGACCTGAGCTCTGGAGACAGTGAGCTTCTGGGGGAAGGTGATGAAAGGAACAATACCTCTGAGGAGGTGCAGCTGGTAGTGTGACTTCTTAGAGATGTCAGAGATGTGAGGAGAGAAGGAGAGTGTGGAGTTATAGATTACCCTGAGGTTTTTTGTCTTGCAGGTAGGAGCAGGAAGAGGGCCAAGAAAGGTGGGCCAGAGAGCTACAGGGAAGGAGGGAGCGGGTGTGCAGATGAGGAGAATCTCAGTCTTACTGGCATTAAGGCAGAGGTCATTGGTGGCACACCACTCCTGGATAGCAGACAGACAGCCAGAGATGAGGAAAGGAGGGGAGGAGGCCGAGGGTAGCCTGAAAATGAGCTGAATGTCGTTCGCATAGCACTGAAAGGTGGGACAGAGAGCGGCAATGAAGTGGGCAAGGAGTGCCAGGTATTGGTTGAAAAGCCAGGGAGAGAGGGTAGACCCCTGGGGGACACCACAGGTAGAGAAAAAGATTGTGGAGAGGAAGGACCCAAGTTGGAGCTGGGAGGGTCGACCAGAGAGGAAAGAAGTCCCACGCCAGAGCCTGACCAGTGATACCCAGGTCAACATGGAGACGGTTCAGCAAGATGGCATGGATGACAGTGTCAAAGGCAGAAGAGAGATCAAGCAAGATGAGGACGCAAGGGGTGTTAGAGTCAAGGTTGGAGAGTGGTTTTCACGGATGTTCAGGAGAATGGATTCCATGCTTCTGGCAGCTTTGAAGTCAGACTAATGGTCATGAAGAAAATCAACAGTTCAGTGTCGAGATTAAGCTGGGAGATGGCCAGTTTCTCCAGGAGCTTGCCCAGGAAGGGAGTGATGAAGATGGGGTGATAGTTAGCTGGGCAGGTGGGGTCGGCAGAGGGTTTCTTAAGAAGAGGGTGCACAAGGGAGTGCTTCCGGGGGGATGGGAAGACTCTAGTGGCGAAGGAGTGATTGCAGAAATCAGCCAGGGCAGGAGCCAATGAGTCAATGTGGTCCTTGATAGTTTTGAAGGAACAGGGGTGAACCTGTTTCGACAAGACTTTCATAGATCGGACTTGTCTAGAAACCTCGTCAGCGGAGAACAGGGGAAAGGCGAGAAGGAAGGAGGTGGGGTGGCTGCAGAAGGGCCAGAGGAAGAGCAGGGAGTGGGGGGATAGGAGGAGAGTGAGGACAAGGTGTCCTGAGTTTTAGAGATGAAGTGAGAAGCCAGTGCCGTGCAGAGGGCCTGGGAAGGGACAGGAGAGGCAGAGACTGTGGCAGGATTGGCCAGTTCCTTGCACATTTTACAGAGTTCAGCCAAGTTGTTAGATGCCACAGAGACGCGGTCTTAAATATGTGCTTTCTTCTTGGTGAGGACCGATACTCGGTATTGCATATGGAGCAGGCGGCAGGCCAGTTTGTCAGTGGATGTACATGAAGCACGCCATTTCCTCTCGGCCACCCTGTACTTGCATTTCAGGGTGACGAGGTCTAAGTCATACCAGGAGTTGCACTTGGCTTTGGGCTTCAGGCGGATTATCATGACAGGGGCAAGGATATCAAGAGTATCAGATATAGCAGAGTGGAGCATGGAGAGGGCTGCTTCAGGGTGTGAGGCAGCCAAAGGTGGAGGGAGGGGTGAGAAGGTGGTGGCGAAAGCCTCAGCTGACACGCGCTTCATGGGTCAGATGACCGAGAAGGTGGGTTGCAGTGATGGAGGTGGCTTGGCCTGAGGGGTAGGGAGGGTGAGGTGGGAGGAGAGGAGACAATGTTGGTGTTACTCGTAAGGGGACATTGTAATGATAGGATGAACACTGATATGGACCGCTGGACAAGGGCCACATCTTGGAGTACTTGAAGACTAGGTTGGGCCGCTGGGCCTTGTTGATGTTTGGATGGAAGAAAACCCAACCAGAAAGTGTTTAATTTCAATCAGGGGCACATGTCTCACTGTCTCATCTTGAGAACATTTGTACTACCACGGATAGTGTTCGTCGGGTCAGTGGGGTTGAACTATTTACCTAAGGTGCTTCCTGATCACTCGTCACTGTTATTGGAATGTTGACTGGGATTGGCTAGCCCACAAAGGGTGTGACACTTGAATGCATAACAACTGTTGTCACTAGACCAGGGCGACATTCTGTGGGTCACCATGAATAACTACTTCATGGAAAATTAGGGTGATGCAGGCCACTTTATGG
The DNA here is from genome assembly GCF_040938575.1 of Ambystoma mexicanum. Classification (NCBI taxonomy): domain Eukaryota; kingdom Metazoa; phylum Chordata; class Amphibia; order Caudata; family Ambystomatidae; genus Ambystoma; species Ambystoma mexicanum. Next base: position 1,529,046,111 of record NC_090929.1, on the reverse strand, counting down.
GAAGCCTAAAAGTTAGTCTTCAGGGGAACGTCTATGACAAAAGTCATGAAAGGGAAAGGGACATGATACATTCTAAGGGGTGCAAAGGGAGCTGCACAGGGCAGAATACAAGGTGAGAACACTAGCATTTAAGGATGCAAGGTATTCAAGTTGGTTGAGTAGAGAAAGGGTATGAAAACAGCAAGATAAATGTGGAAGTCTTCTTCCCTGGATAGCCGAACAGAAGGAACAGGATAGATGGATATCACAGTTAGGCATGAATCGGGAGCACTTAGGGTTAAAGACCAATAGATTGTGGATACCTTTGACACGTTCAATGCCAAATTGTATCCCGGAACTCCGGTCAGGGATGAGCGAGGGATGGTAACATATGTGGAGGCTCTCCCTTTGAATGGTATCTCAGTAGCCCAGAGGGAGGTTCTGGAAGAGTACCCGCCTCTCTCTGAACTACAGGGTAGCATAGCTTAATTGTAGAGCTGTAAAACCCCTTGCCCCCATTGGTCTCCGCATAGAGGTTTGGAAACATCTGGGTGAGTCACCTTATGCTTGACATGTTGCAGGAGAGTAAAGCCACAGGTAGGTTACCCTCTGACCTAAAAGAACCTGAAAGAATCTGCTCTACTGTCATTCACAAAAAAGGGACAAGGAATCATGTGAATTGTATAGACCAATCTCTCACCTCAATGGCAAGGTTAAAATATTGGTGAAGGCACTTGCAAGTAGACCATTGATGGTTCTCCCCCAATTTCTCCACAGAGAGCAGAACAGTTTTCTGCGGGGAGATTAACTTGCCTTAACTTAAGGGTGTTGTTTATTACTTCGGTAGATTGGCTACCGGAACAGAAGGAGTCAATGCTGTCCTGGTATTCCGCCAAAGCCTTTGACTCTGTGGATTGGGCTGTCATGTTGGTGATTCTGGCGATTATGGGCTTTGGCCTGATGTTTATTGACTAGATATAATTGTATGATTCCCTGACAGTACAGGTTCGGGTGATTGCACGACACTGGGGAACAGCTAGACCACGTTCCGTGGAGGGGAGCTCAAACCAACTAGAGACCCGTTCAGTTACCTATATGTCATGATCACAGGTTCCCGGGAAGAATTCTTTCAATTAAACTGGGATCTGCTTGCTGCCAATTTCCTTCAGGAGGTAGAGAGGTGGGCAAATTTTTCACTTGGACAAGGTGGCACTGTTTAAAAGGATAAAGTTTCCAAAATGTCTCCACAGGCTTCAACATATGAAATACCCACAGGGGTATTCAAAAAATTGGATTAGAGGTTGAGACATATGCCATAGGGGGCATCTACCCCTAGGATAGCCGTTGATATATTAAAGAACTCAGTCTGGGTGGGGGGAGGGAAATCTCCCAAACCTGTGGAAACACTTCTGGGCTATCCAGATGTTGGCATCAAATTATTGCTTTTCCTGGAGGAAGGGGTCCAGCCATTGGAAGAACAATGAAATGAAAGTGTGGGATTTAAATGAAATTCCCAAAGGAGTTCCCTAAGACAGGCAAATAAGTGGCCAAAGTGTGGCATACCTTAATGGACAACATGGGAGATAGAAGGAGGTTGGCCTTGGACCAACCATTACGGGAGAACAGCTTGATCTGATAGTTAAAAGATGGGCAGGGTGAACAGAGGTGGGCGAAAAAAGAGGTACACATGGTGGGGGATGTGGTGAATAGGGAAGGCATAGTGTTGTTTCTGGATTAGAGGATCATGTTTGTGGTTGAAACCCAATATGCTTTACCCAAATATGCAACTAAGACCTGCCATACGGGTTTGTCTGAGGTAGGAACGGGATCTTCTTCAGGACTCACTGCTGTTGCAGCTTCGAGCGGCTGACAAATGGAGTGGAGAGCCGATATCCACAGCAGATAATGGATAGCTAGTACCACATCTAAGCCACTGCCAAAATTCAGGGAGCTGAAAGAGGGATCTGAGTGCGAGGGATGATAAGGATAGGGATTGAGAACATGCCTTGGGAACCTCGAATGTGGTGGCAATATATTCTCAGTTTAGGACCATCCAATACAAAATATACCATTGGATGTTGTATACCCCTCAGAAGCTTTATAAAATAGGTAGAAGAGAAAATGCAAGGTGGAAGGGGAGACATATTTGCATATGATCTAGATGTTTCCTAAAATGAGTAGCCTATGTAGAGAAGTGACAGAAATGTTTGACTCTTAGTGGATGATGATTTGGGTATGAACCCACATATTTGCATATTGGGGTCTGGGAGATTCCTTCCTCACAGCACATGAACAAACTGTGTCAGGTATGGCTATGGCTGAGTGAAAAAAGTATTGCAAAACGTGGGGAGGAGAAGATGACCCTTCTATTCGAATGTGGGAAGATTGGATGCACAGATATTTGGAAGTACAATATTTGGATAAAGTGGACAGCTGTTGCCAGACTGATCGTCAACTAGGGAAAGTGATCCTACCCCCACAATCCATACAGAAAGCATCTCACGGATTGGACCTTTAAATCGCTCCCATTTCTATGGAAATGTCCTTGTCTTCACCTTCTGAAGTAAGCAAGCGATTTCTGGTACCTAATACTTTACCTCCAACTACCGTAAATAAATATAAGCCAGTTCCGTCAGGGGTTCATAGATCTGCAAAGGCTTGTACACGCCTGGCTATGTCAAGACGTTTGCGAGTAAGAAAATATTGAATGCCGGCTCCTGTGGAGAAGAATACTAGAGACTTTGTCATGGACCATAGACATTTTATTATTACCAACATTGAGAAACCTGGTGGAAGAGAGCCGAGAGAAGCCTTACGGAATAAAGTATTGGCTTGGCTTTGCCAAAGAACGTAGCCTGGAGTGGTTGGAAGCTTTGATTTGAAGATCCTACTGGGACTCAAGACAATTGGTGTGCTCAGGAGAATAGATACACTGCATTGGTAGGATGGGGACTAGCAATTTGCCATACTTTCTCAGTATCTGTCGATATCTATCCTCGAATCGTAATGTCATCACTGATTAGATTTGTTTACATCCTCTGTAAGTTGCTCCTTATTATGTTTTCCTGATTTGTTTTGTTGCTACGTCTCAATAAATGTTTGTGAATTGTCTTTCTGTTGTAGCGCTCTGATGCCTGTGGGCGTTTAGCACTATATATACATGTAAAAAAAAGAAGAAAAAAAAACAGATTCACGGGAGAAATTGGCTTACATGAATAGGGGATGCCTGAAAAAACATGAAAAGGTGCGGGGGAAATAGATGAACAGAGAGAAGGAACTGTCAAATATGCATGGAAAGGGAGATCTTCAAAAGGGGGAAAGGGAAATTGGAGTGACCGATTGCCGGATGTGGTGTAAGGTTAGGCAAGGTATGAAATTTTGAGGTGTAGGGGCTGGGGGAGTTTGAATTGTTAGTTGTCGGTTCATTTTCCAGGGGGTGTTCTTTCTGCAAAGAAAGGGGGTGTGAACTGAGGTGCGCATATATGAGTGTTAGGTGTTAGTAGTATAAGGAAAGGGATCATTAATGTGGTTTCCAGCATAATGGATATGAGACCACCTAGCAGACTGACCATCTGTATATGTAACTTGACTCTTGTAAACATTAATAAAAACAGTTTTATAAAATACCAAAACACCACTGCCTGTTCCATTTGCAGTCAGGAAGGCAGATGTAACCTTTGAATTTGCCCTGTGCCACTGCAAGGCAGGTGCTAAGTTTTCCTCTAGGATGTCTTGCAAAGGCACATTTGTGCACTACACTTTTGCCATGGAGCATTTGTACAAGGGGTTCTGGTTAGCAGACCTCCCTTTCAGAACTGAATTGCCCGCATCATGTTATACTAAAAAAATCATTAACAATGCTTGGGCTTTAACACCCTTGTAGATGGCAATTCATCATATGGCATTATTGGTCCAAAGGCATTTAAAGGAAGTCGGAGGGCCCCCAGTGGCCCACATTGCTCCAAACTGGGCATGATAAGGCTTTTTGCACCAGCTGACAGCCATGGGGGGCATATGAAATGGCGCATGTGCGTCGACATCCATGAGGTGCAGGCGAAATGGAGCAGGACAGGCAAATAGATTGTCAGGCATTACCATAGTAATATGACACCAAGTTAAGTGGAGGATGAACTAGAATGATGTTGCACCATCGTCAGCACAATTCAAAATAGTACGGAACTGAGGAAGTCTGTGGTGAGGCCAATAGAGGCTCAGAGCGGCGAATGGCAAACAAAGAGGAGAAGCAGCTCCCAGGAGAAAGGTGAGTGACTGCAGGACTGCAGAGAATGTACAGTACGGGCGAGATAAGGGATGGCAAAATTCCATGCACGGTTAGAGATTCACTATGAATCACATCACACTGATTGGCTGGTCTGAACTCAACATTCTCAAAAGAGTGCTAGCTATGATTTAAGGCATTTTTTTAATTTATTTTTTTACAACTGTAATGCTATTACCATGGTTGTTTGGGATTCTTTCTTTTTGGGCTGGTTGGACACTTTATATTGTCTATATTGTCAATATATCTAAGATAATTATATTTAAAACACCTACTCGAAATTCAAAAATTATGTATGGGTTTATAACAATTCGACAACCACTATTATTCAATATACAAAAAAGATATATATATATTTTTTAACAGAAAGAACTGTGTCTAGTCTATGACAAATGATCTTCTGTCAGTTAGGCTTAGGTTTCCCAGACTTACTTAATACATCAATATGAGTTTCTCTCTTATGCTTCGTGGCTCATCTGTTGAGATTTACAAACAAGTCTTTCAAAATGGTCACACACATGAATTACAAATATCAATGTGTCAGTATCAAGCTCTCTTTTATGCCAACACGTCTTTTGAGCACCCATATTAAGTGCGTGATGTTAGTAAAAGTGATACATTGCCAAACAACCTTTCACTCACTATTGTGATTCATTGTCGTTGCAATGTTTTGAATTCTCGTATATTACGTTATCGGCCATTATTATCTCTAAATATAATTGTAACTTTTTATATGTGAAGGATTCCAATCGGGCTTCACACAACGGACCAGGACACTTGGTCTTAGTCTAGGATGTAGCACTCAATAAGAATGCTTTTACTTTATTTTCTACGAATTTGAATTGAGCCGATACCCAACCCGTCTCAGACCAGCTTTTACAAATACCCCCCGTGAACAAGGCTGATGGGTGCTAACACAATATTTATTTTAAATTCATGACAAATCTAAGACAAATGATCTTCTGTCAGTTAGGCTTAGGTTTACCAGACTTACTTAATACATTGATATGAGTTGATCTCTTATGCTTCGTGGCTCATCTGTTGTGATTTACAAACAAGTAGGGCCTCAGTCCGAGTTTGGCAGCGGCTGCCGCCAAACCGGCTCCTTTACCAGGTTCCCAGAATGGGGAATTACCGGGACATTCTGAGTTTGGAGGGCCCAGTAATTCCTCCCTCTGGGAACCTGGGCCCAGACCTTCCCCTTTCTCATCTGAGCCCCCATATGGCTCAATGGGAATAGGAGAGGGAGCTAACAACGGGCCGATTACGACCGGCCCATTGTTAGCTCCCTCTTCCCCTCGTGAGACCCAGTAACGACGCGTGGTTTTATCAGGTGTCCTTACCGGTACCGCGAGGGGACCACATAATTTTGCGGAACGGGTTGAACGGGTCCGCCTCCGTTAGCGGAGCCCGTTAACCCGTTTCGCAAAGGTCGTAATGAGGCCTATAGTCTTTCAAAATATTCACACACATGAATTATAAATATCAATGTGTCAGTATCAAGCTCTCTTTTATGCCAACACGTCTTTTGAGCACCCAAATATTTATTTATTTTAAATTCAAAGAAAATCACACCATTTTTATATTGGGCGCCAATCACCAATGGGGTGATAATTACAATGAAAACCACTGAAATATCCTTGGTTAACCTTCTACAAGAACATATCCAAAGCACAAATGTTTAGGAACACTTTTTCAATTAGGATAGATAGCACCCGAGTTAAGGTTTCCCCCTGCAATGTTCCCTCAAACCACAATTAATCGAATTCTGAGTGGATAGAAAGAAGCAGCACAGAGTCGGGAATATGGGGGACCAAACAGAATTAAAATCTGACCTTCCCTCACAAAATAAGAGATTTTAAAACCATTTGCAATTGCATAAAATGACACTCGGATTTTCACATATAATTAATTATATGTGTGGTTAAGTAATGAGGTACATATGTTTTATCATAGTATCAGGGAGGTCATATCCCTAGCAACTATTAGGTAGGTATCACAAAAGGCGTACAGTTCACAAGCAACTGGAAATTAAGATCAAAGTGCAGTAAAATCACACGTCAAAAAGTTGCAATTTACCCTTTTTTCAGCTTTATATGTCAAAACTTTTTTTTTTTTAACTGGTGAAATAAACAGAATCAGAATGCAGTCTTTAGGCTGGGGAATAGATGCACATCACAGGGTTAGAACAGAAGTGAAATAGTGACTGTAGCTAAATAATTGGATGAGATTTTCAAGGTGAAAGAAATTCGGTTTTGGTGAAATAAAGCAGTTAAAATGTGAAAATCGGTTTAAAAAGAAAGAGCAAGTTTTACTCAAACTATATTATCAATATGATAGCGTGACCCATGAAAACAGGTTAAGCAGCGGCATTAACCCCCATCATGCCGCATGTCACTTTATGTGGAAATTAATTAAATTATTCAAAATATTGCTAAGGATTTATGCAAGACAGAGGCCTCATTCGGAGTTGGGCGGTAAGGGTTTACAGGCGCGGGTAAGGATGCCGGCTCAGATAAACCCTTACTGCCCTATTCCGAGGTCCCTTAGCTGGACCCGCAAAGGACGTGTGGTCTGACCACACGTCCTTTGCGGGTCCAGCTAAGGGACCAGGGCACTAATAACGGGCCTGCTATTTACGGGCCCCTAATTAGCGTCTTCCCCATTCCCATTTAGCCATGACCCGGTAAGTCCCCATTCAGCCAGACCGGACCTGGGTTTGGAGGCAGCCATGGTGCTAATACACATGTTTACAGTTTCAGCATTTTTGCAAATAAGAGAAGCAGATTACATATTGCACGCATCGCTGGCACTCCAACTCTCCAGTTTGTAGCACTTTGTTTCCTCCGTCTAATGGTTTTTCGTCATTTTCAATGAAATTATTTTACCTAAATTTCTATAACTTTATACACAAGTATAGATTATCATAAGGCATGTGATTATTAAATGTCAAAGTTGCATCATGTATACTTTCCTCAGAATATCCAATTCGCTGCCATTTCTGTCCCCAATATGCCAGTAAAGGCTACCATGTCTTAAATTAAAGTCAACAAAATTGCATCTAGTTTGTGAGACTTTCACATTTCTGCGTTGTCCAATTTCGGAGATAAAAGGTCATGAAATGAATTAATAAATAATGGCCCGCATTGTCTTCCAAATAAGGGCATAGCTTACAAGACTGCTCTGGAGTTGGCTTTGAAGCTCCTCAGAAGAAGTTGAGGGGAGGTGATTTTCTAAAAGTCACACGTAAGTGTCCCAGAATCTTGTGTCACAACCTGGAGCACAGACAAAAGGCTGACAAGCATGTGATAGGCTGCTTCCTGGTCCATTCACAGTTTCAAAGGGCATAATTAACATGTAGGCATCCCAGAAATCCCTTGTGGCTTCTCTTGGGAGTAGGACATTCCTGTGGTCAGCCCCCACATGTCCCTTTAGCCATACTAACAACCCTGTTTGGGCTGATTTCCCAGTCCAGCTAAAACATGTATTTCTTTATTTTATTTTATTTTGTTCTGAATCAAAATCAAGACTGTTGAAATAAAACATCCCATATATGTTTCCCAGCAAAACCCCATTTACATTGCTAGGCCAAGACATGGCCTTATTCAACATTACACTTTTAAAACAGGTATTTTTCCTTATTTGCAAAAACACATTTTAACACATGGTGAAGTCTGCTGGTGTGTCCCTTTCAAAAGGTTTTCTCTTCCATCTGACTTCCCAACATTATATTGCAGCTCTAGTCAGTTTCTCTAACACATCAATCTGTTCAGGACACAGGTCCACTGAAATTGACATCTGTCCTTAGAGCTAGGGTTTCTTTTGAAACATTGATTTTTGACATTTTGTAGCCCAAAAGTCAAGCATTTTTCTGTGCGGCTGAATGTAAAGCTTCTGTGGATTTCCCAGATCTGGCCTGACACAGCCTGTTATTCAAGGATAATGCTCTCTTCTGCTGGGGCACAATCTGAATGTGGATGGGCATGGCAGGGTCTCACTGATAAAAGCAGTGTAATGTAGAACAGGTGAAAAGAGCATCAGAGCGGCATCCTTTTAAATGTGAAATATTTCCCATTTTCACAGGGGAAAATTTGGCCTAGCTGCAAAGCAGTGCTGCTTTTCACTTTGCTTCTTTAGTACATACAAGAATACACCCTGACAGCCTTTCTCGGTGTGCTCCCTTTTCCAACTTGACCAATGGTGCTTGACAAAACAGTGCAACCATCATTTTGCAGCTTCAAAATTCAGTTTTGATGCACGGCAATGGTGCTCAAAGGAGCCAGTGCAGCCATTTTGTGGTTAACTTCTGAAATGCAGCTTGGTTAGGGATGGACATTCTTCTGAGTGGGTCAATATCCCAAGCATAGCTACTCTAATTTTCCTTTCTAGTATTTTTCACCTTCATCATCACTTTACATAGGAATTCCACAGCAATGAATGAAGCAGACATGGCCAGAATGCACATTGCGTTATATAAAAACACACATCTTAACAAATAAAAATATTCGTTGTACAGCAATATTTGTTCACCTTTATGTTAAGGAATGACAATTATAGTATATGCATGGTCAGTAACACTGTTAAAGGTTAACAGTAAATTTCACATCAATGTGGATAGTAGAATATACATCTCAAGATGGCGAGCATATGCATCAATGTAAGGTCACCACAAAGGTTGGCCTGCTTTCATTTTTAGATGAACAATAATGTCAGACAAATTCTAGAAAGGTAGCAGGGAACCCCACCTGGCCATCTGTGTATTTTGATGATTTTACAAGGGTTTGTAATAAGGGCAAGACAAGCCACTCTCTTGTTTATCAACATATTACACAGTTTATAACTTTAGTATTTCACATCACAACACTTTGATTACAAAAAAAGAAACATGTAAGTAATTTTAAAACCCCTATGTCTTCTTCCAAACTTAGGGAGGACGACTCATCTCTTAATACCAAAGTGGACCTACTATCCATCTTTGCAGGCCCTTCTTTGAATCAGATAAAGATAAATGACCTGCATGCTACACCGGAAAGGCAATTTTTGAATAGGCCTAACCTCCTTGAATGTATCCACCACCTTCCCACTTTAAGTAAGATCATCTCAATGGAGTTAGAATAGGTTGAAATTATGCACTCAATTTGGGAACCTAATTGGGAAATGCTGCACTTTGTCTCACCTATCATAACAGAATTGGTGATGACACAGGCCCCAAGATTTCTTGCGAAGGTATATGAATTTACTAGATTGTTAAACCCACTTGTATGTGGAAGATTAAGGCCAATAAAATTACAGCTGACAACAAAACCCTTTCAGATGAGTATATGAGTGACATAGTCATACCAGTGAAATCAGTATTGCAGACAAGAGAATTAGCCATAGAGTGTCAAGTCAGGGAAGAGTTTGAATACATGAAACACTCTGACTGACCTTCAGAGGTACTTACTTCTCACTTAGTGATCCGTACCTAGAAAACTAGGGGTTTCCACTCTGTTATGACAAATCCAGCTGGTATGGACATTTTGTTGCCAGCTGACATTGCAGTGTTACAAGAAACTTGGATTAGTGAAACCTTACAAATTGATGGATATGTTTCCTACCAGAAGCCTGCTGACAAAATAGACAGGGCAAACCATTTGGGGGTTTAATTACTGCTGTCAAATCCCACCTGAAAACGAAAGAGCTTTTCTCCGGCCAGCACTCTGACTCGGTATTGGCCATTGAGATATAGGTAATAGTAGAAAAGTCAACTTGCTGGATTTTGCTGATGAATGTATATTGCCCACCGGGATGTGACACTATAGAAAATATTGCCAAGCTTATTGATGGAATGATAGAAAAATTGAGAGCTATATTTAAAACTGGAAACTGTTATGTTGTGGGAGATTTTAATTTGCAGCGCCTCTGCTTTCGAGGCAGAACAGCTAGCTTTTTACAAGAGCATTATTATGTTATGAACAACTTGGGCATTGGGCAATTTAACCAGGGGAAGAAGAAGTAGCATTTGAATCAAGTCCCTGGCTGTCTTTTATAAAATCTCAACAGCTGATAGAACTTGGTCAAATGGCCGATCCTTCTCTTGGATAGACGTCATTTTGACTAATCATCTGGGATTCGAAAGAGTAGTACCTCTAAAAACCTAACTGCCATCCAATAGCCAGAGCAACCATTGGAGCCAAACTGGACTATTGCAATGCCCTCCTAGCAGGCACATCAGCAAAAAACCTAAACAGACTACAAGTCATACAGAACAATGCTCTCTGGGCCACTCTAAGCATCTCAAGAAGAGAGCATATCTCCCAGGCCAGACACTCTGCCCGTTGGCTCCCGGTTAAAGAGCGGATCACACTCAAAATCCTCATCCTCACACACAAATGCCTCTCTCCGCCCCTTCCTACCTATCAGGGACCATCTCCAAACCCTCCTCCACAAGTCCCACCAGGACGCAATACACCAACCTACTCCACATCCCACGCATCAATAGAGCCAAAGCCGGTGGCCTAAGCTTCCCCTACATTGCTGCTAAATCCTGGAACGCACTACAAGCAGACATTAAAGCGGAAAACTGAGTCCCGATTTTTCATAGGAAACTGAAGATCTCCTTCCATGCAAAATAATATGTAACTATCACTAACCTATGTAATTATTTCACTGTAAATGTATACAAATGTCATACTTGTTCCTGTAACTCTATGGATTATCGTGTATGTGCAACTAAGATATGTCTGTAACAAGCACCACGATGCCCCCGGGCTGATGTGTGCTCTACAAATCCAAATAAATAATTAAATAAATAAATAAATAAATAAATAAATAGTATGTTTTAAATTAATTCCCAATAACCTGAGAGACCTTGTGATTGATTTCCTCATTAAGGCAAAAGCCAACACAAAATGTGCCTCTATGATGGGAAAGTTAATGATAAATGTCCAAGGAAACTGAATTATTTGGTCTGAACCCAATATACAAAAAATGTATCAAGTGGTGCTTACCGCATTGTGTGTAGATTCTGTCCCGGTTTTTAATGATTTCGAAATGTATTACTGCACCATTCATAAGTTCCTTCAGATGTTTCCATCAGAAAAAACATACTTTTAACCATTTCTCTCATAAAAATATATACAACAAAATGATTTTGTTAAGGAAAAAGGAGCTGAGATCTGACATATGTTGGGTCAAGAAATATGTACATGCTGTTAAATGCTTGGAGCTAAATACATGAAAAATGTGTTTTAGGAATTGGCATAGGGGCACAGTTATCTCAGACCAATGGAGGAATATTTACTACATTTTAATTAAGAAAAACAAGCAACAATTCTGTCACTATTTCAATAAATCCCTCGCTGGAACTCGTAACATAAGAGAAATTAACCCAATATCAAACTTAGTATGGAAGGACTATATACTGTCCTTATATCATAGGCAGGAGATTGTTGAAGCCAAAATGGGTTTCCAAATCTTCTGGGATAATTTCTTTTTTCACTTCTCAGAAGAAGACATTGAGAAAATGATTACTGAATTAAAAGCATCTAAAGCACTTGGCCCAGACGGCCTTTGAATATTCTGTATAAAACGAACCCTAAAATCTGGGCTGAATTATCATATGTAGTCTTCAGTGAGATTTTAAACGCTGGTTTTATCCCTAAATCCTGGCAACATTTGCTGCTAATCCCAATATACAAGGAAGGTACTAAGGACTCTGCTGCGAATTACAGAATCCTTGCTATGATTGATACAAGTGCTAAAATATTTTGTAATCTCCTCCTAGCTATATTAATTTTTGGACCACTGAGAAGAATATATTTAGTAACCAGATGACAGGTTTTCACAAAGGTTTTAATATTTTGTCAAATATTTAGACTCTTAAGTATTTTATTCGCAGCACCCTTTTATCAAAAGATAATGTTTTATATATATATGTTTTATTGATTTTACCAAAGCACTTGACACGGTCGATAGACAGATACTCTGGAATAAAATGGAAATGTCTGGCATGCATCCTCAAATCCTTCATTTCTCTAAATCATTATATTGTAATAACACCACACAAATCCAAATGAAGCAGGAGGGTATGCTTAGTGAGAAGATTGCAGTTAATTTCGGCCTGAAGCAAGGCTGTAACCTGGCCGCGACATATTTTAACATCTATATTGCTGGGCTGGAAAAGACCTTTAGGAACTGTGACAACAATCCTCCACCGGTGCAATATTGTTCTATTACTTGGATGTCCTACGCGGATGACATTATTCTTTTGGACCAAACTGCCATAGGATTACAACATAGCCTTCCCGCTTTGGAAATGTACTCTTTAGTTCATAACTTGCAATTAAATTGGACTAAAACTAAAACAATGATAGTTAAATCAAATTGAAAGAAGATAAAGAGATATAACTGTTCAATTCACAATGAGCGGCTAGAGGAAGTAGCTAGATATGTATATATACATAGGTGCATTGATATCTAATAAACTGGATAGAAAGTGTCTCTCAGCATTTTTTATGTCAAAAGCCATGGCCAAATTTACGGCCATTATGACTTTTATCTCAAGCTCGGGTGGCTACTCAATGGAAGGATTGGTAATATTGTATAATGCGTGTGTAGTTCCAAGTAGTTTTTATGGCCTAGATTTCTTTACTATTAGGGAGACTGTATGAAGGGTGATTGTGGAAAAATGCAATAGGCCTTCCCTTAGCTGTGCCAATGGAAGCACTTTGTTTTGAACTAGGGCCAATGTCTCTATCAACCAGGAGAATGGTGGCAGCATGCTCTTTTCTATGTTAAACTGTTGATGAGTAGAGGAAAGTCAAAATCCCGTATGCTCCCTTTCTGGATGAAAATGGTATCTGGATCAGCTCCCAGGGTTAAAACAGTAGCATGAAGAAATGGTTTGCTTCTTGGAAGAGATTGGTTGTACATGCCACCCGCAGGAGACTTTAGCCTTCAAATTTGCTGAAATAAAAAAAAAAAGCAGGTATTGGGATCGAAATAAGGGCATGACACATTTAGCAGGGAAGTCTCATTATAATTTATATTCTAATCAAGCCTTTTGGGTGAATTATATCTGTCCTTATATGACAAACATACAGAACTGCAAAGTAAGAAGATTCATCCTTTGCCTGAGACTTAAACAACTTCCAACCTTAGCCCATAGAGGAGCATGGCTTAAGATTCCTTTTAAGGACCATCTTTGTAGACTGTGTGCTTTGGAGCCTGAAACCGATCACCATTTAATTACAGACTGTAATAAACTGATTATGGTCTATGAAAAGGGCTTTTCTAGTCAGGTTCAGGATATGAATTTTATCAACACTGATCAATTTTGGGCATTGATATATGCAGGTGATAATTTGGTGATGAATTGTATTCTCTTTTATATGTGGCAGGAAATTACAAAGGTGCTAAATGGACTTTAATCTGGCTCTTGATTTTAACCAGAAGCTTGTAGAATATCCAATATGAATTGTAGGGCTTTCATTAGTATTTGTATATTGTTAAATAGTTGAAATGTTATGATTGTAATTATTTTTATTGCGGGGCTGAGATTATTTTGTATTACGTTTATGGAAATGTGTGCCGTAAATTTGCTCTCAAGTTTGTACAAATGTGTAAAATGTTATATTTAACCATATACAAATGGGTTAAAGATTATATTTAACCAATAGAACACAATAACAAAAAAGAAAAAAAAGTTATAAATTGTGTGATATTTTGATAAACATGGTATTGCTATTTAGTCTTGCCCTACCCACAATGCAAACCCTTGTAGAATCCTCAATATATGCAGATGGTCAGGTGGTGTTCCCTACTACCTTTCTAAAATTCTTTAGAAAGTACCCTGATTTTAGTAGGACCCTTAAGAGTGGGTTTACCCACAGTGTATACCTAATACAGTCAGATCTAACATGTCGGTTTATGTTCGCAGACATGATGGGGTTTTTTAGCGTAGAATTATATGAGGTTAAAATGTACCTATTACTTATTACTTAGGACTGGAGTATGATCCCTGAAACACTAAGGAAACTAACAAAGCTGTTATCTACTCAACATTCCAAGAACCTATTGTTTACTAAGAGTGTGAAGATTACCAATCAGGTAACTAAATATAATGATCTATGAAAATAGAATGTCATTATTCCCACATAAATGCTGTATCATGATGTATATTTAGTATGACAAGCAAAGATATAACCAACAGATTACCGGACTAATTGCATATTTTTATTTCATATGTCAGGATAAGAATAATGGACACAGATCAATATTTATTGAAGATAAAAATTGTACAATTCCAAACATAGAACCAAAGGAGGAATGTCTGTCATACTGATAGAGACATGTGGCTAGTAGACAGATTAATACATAACAGAATGCATGTAAGCGCTCATACTAAGAGTGATTGAGTTTAGTTTGCTCATTTCACTCCCTACTCTCCTCCTCGCTCGTTAAGATCATCCTCAGCTCATCTCCTAGAGAACACTCGAGCCCTCTGTGCTCCCTGTCAATTCCTCTCGCTCTCTCTCTCTCTCTCTCTTTCTCTCTCTCTCTCTACTCCCTCCCCTGCTCTGGAATTCTCTTCCTCTCCCTCACCGTACTACTGTAACTCTACCACTATTAAGATCCAACCTCACAGATCTCCTTCTTTCTCAAGAACCTATTTCCTACAACTCTGCTGATGCATCGCCCTGTTTTCCTCTCTCCTTACCCTTCATGGACAACCCTACTGTATTTTTCTGCCACCCTTTCATCCTTAATTCAGCTGTTTCTCCAGCATCCTGTTCCTATGCCATGTTGTCCTGTCCTCATCCCTGATTTATGCTTCACCATCCCCTGCAAAATCTGTTCTTTCAATGGTAAATTCTGTAAGTGTTGTTGTGCCAAAAATGCATTGCTTACCATGTGATTTGTATTAATTAAAAAAAAAACACAAATTAATAGTAAATGTAATTGATTTTCATCTATAAAAAAATATGCTTAGTCAAGGTTAGTGCAGTCCATGAAAAGGTTGCTTAATGGAAACATGACTGTAATAATCTATGACCACATTAGGAACATTAGGCACTTGTTTTTGTGAGATTGGGTCCCATTGATAATTAGTAGGATGGAGTTTGAATAATTATTTTTTAAATATATACTGGGGGAATTTTATAAATATGAGGCTTAGTGAACAAAGACAGATATGCCAGGTAAGTGCATGTTTCCAGTATTCCTTAGAGATTCAATGCTTACTTGTATTTGTATCTCACTTTCTATTTTTCTACTCAGTGTTTTTTTCATTTGATGAAGATATATTTTTAATCAATCTTTGTTGACATGCTATTACACACAGCTTGAATGTATCACAAGAGTAACTGAAATGTTGTTTGGAAATGTGTCATGTTCACTAACATCACAAAAACATGCCCTGAGGAAGAGTGGTGTTCAAAACACTTGTTGGCAAAAAAGAGAGCTTGGTACTGACACATTGATATTTGTAATACATTTGAGAGTAATATTTGAAAGACTGCTTGCTTGATAAAACACAGCAAAAGAGCCATGAAGTTATAAGAGATAACTTGATATTGATGTTTTAAGTAAGTCTGGCCAACCTAAGTGTGACCTCTAATGACAAGTGATATGTTGTCATAGATTAGGCCCAGTTTTTCTTATGCAAAAACATGTATTATCATATATAAGATTTTCTTTAACTGTGCATCTATTGCGTTTGTTTCCAGAGCACTAATAGAACAATATCATCCCAAAACATGGAAACTGTTACTATCATTCTATGATGAAACCCAAAATCGGGCACATGTGACTGTACCTACTGTGTACCATTGGGGAGCCAATGACACTGTAACTGGCACTGTTACTGACACATCCTTATAGGTGCCTCACATAAGCAAGATCAAGCCTTATTTTTCGATGACTGTCTTTTGATATAAGCAGACATGTGTCAGAAAGAGACTTCTTGCATCCATGAACAATGGACTGGGCCTTAATCGCAATTAGATATTCTTTCGCTTTCCCGGGAATCCCCAGCACACTTCCGCCATCGGTTTTGTGGACTACTGAACGAGACTTACTAAAAAACATATTTAACTTCCAGGTATGGAAGATAGCATGGGTACTTTTGAAGTTCCTCTTTTTGTCTAAGCGTAGAACACTCCCATAAGCTTTCAATATTGTATATGGCCTCTTCACTTTGCACTTTGCACAGAGCAAGTTTCCTAATGCAAATTTTGTATGTGAGACCTACCATGTTAGTTAGTGGTGGTGTCACCAAACTGAAAAGAGCAGCATTTCCATTTCTCGAATTAATAGATACAAATTATAGGGAACATTTTCTCAAATCTTCAATAGTTTGGGGGAACATCAATGAACCATGCCTCAGCAAAGGAGGCTATTTCTTGAAAGAAATTAGGCAAAACATCTAAATCATGTTTTGTTGATGCAATTAAACACTCAATCGGCCTGGCTGGGGTTATAATTAAGTATGCACAAAGGCATTTCAATTCAGCATTATCAGAGCATTAAACATCCAGGCCAACTAGAGTGCCAAAGTTAAACAGAATAAGCATATCAATCATGAGCCTTTGGACTGGTGTCATTGTGCTACCGACATAACCATAAGTATATTTGGCTGGGAAGAGACCGAAATGCTGTGCTTTCATATACAGTTTGTAATATGCACACTGGTTTGCTGTCTTTCATCCTTCCCCATTGATGGCACACTTTAATAATTTCAAAACCTACTACTATAAACTAATACACTAGGCTTCTCTATTCTGATCATGAAATACTAATATGTGAGAAACAAGAAAAGATTTTGCCTCTTGAGACAACATGACATCTGGTCACAAAAAGGACAATGGCATCAGCCTAACATGCATGATCTTCTCGGGTCATTGATAGTAGGGTTACATGTTCTATTTGACATAAGGAAGGCATAGAAATGAGATGCATGCAAATTAACTAAAAGGTGGTCCTTCACACATCCGTGCTTGATTCAATGTGTTCCTTTTATTCAATGTTGTCGCTAGTACCTATCATACAAAGATTCAACAACACGACATATATAAGAAAATACAAATGTCCTGAAGGGATAAGGAACATGCATATTAAATGTTAAACACAAACTGGGAGTAAATAGAACCTTGCACACTAATTTAATTCAAATGGGACAAATTATTGGGATCTTGTATATTCAATGTAATATTGGATTGGGAAGATAAACAGCAATACAAGGTGGCCCAAATCATGAAGAGAAAGTCCAAGAAAGGCCATAAACAAAACTGCAGAAGGGGCAATCCCGAGACTGGAAGAATATCACACAGCCCAAAGTCAGATCAGATAACAATAACCAGTAGGGGTTGACAACTCTCTGAGGGTCAGACTCTTCTCCAAGCAGAGAGTGAGGGGTAGATCTCTCTCCTCTGCAGATGCCTCCCTCTGGAACATCCTCCCTGCCCCTCAGACTTGAGTCGGACTACCTGATGTTCCGGAAGTGACTCACAACCTTCCTTTTCTCCTTTGCCTTCTCTCTGCTGGTTCTTTGCTAAATAACTGGACCGACTGGTTCCATGGTACACTCAGAGTTTCACTGGGTACCAGACTCCTCCATGACCAGTCCTCTTGCACTCTATCCTGGCCTACTGCACACTTAGGGGCTGTAACTGTAACCCCTTCAGCCCCCTGCCTCCTTGCCTCCTTGCACTTAACCAGAGAACTGCACTGCCCTGGCTGCACTTACTCTTAGCCTGCTGCACTGATTGCACTTTCCCCATATCTCACCCTTGCACTTCCCCCTGCACTCCTTGTGTCGTACTTACACGATCGGAATAACACAAGGCCTAGTAAGATTGTTTGTCTTCCCTTTGTCTTCCCTCGTTTGTCTTGTGGCACCTAGAAACACTTGTGTAGATGTGTGTTATAAATGCCATATCATATCATAAGAAGCCTGGAGGCGGGTATACAAATATACAGAAGGGATTGACAAGCGATTTGCAAGTTTAAGATGGGGATGGCAACCTAGATGGTCCAGCCCAAATACAGAAGTGGGAACATATGAATCATGATTGATAGTGAGGCCCTCCAGAGTCTGAACAGCACCAAAGTATGCAAATGGCAGCAGGAGACTCCAGGGAAGGAGACACCAAATGCAGAAGGGGGACACACTCCAACCAAGGTCAGTAAAGTGAAGACATGTAGACAGTAAAGTGAAGACATGTAGACAGTAAAGCGATGATCATGGGTTGTGGGATGACAGAGTCAGAAGGGGCCTGTAAAGTCCAGATGTCCAAAGTGCTATGAAAAGCGTGGCATATGTGCGATCAGTCTTCAGCGGTCATAGTTATTTATTTTCAAGGTGCCCGTTCTGGAGCTCTGAGTGAGCTGTGGAGCCTTGAGTTTGATGTGTTTAGGATTATGGGAAATGTGATCTCACCCCTAGAGGCAGGGTGAGGGTCCCAGATTGTTGCTTGATTCTTGATCTCTTTACCACAGTTCACCCCCCCCTTCTTCTGCTCCCTATTATGGCAGAACACACTGTTCTTTGGTACTATCCTCATTGACTTTCAGGTGCATAGAACATCTCTAGAATCCACACTCCCCTCGCCCCCACCACATTAACCCTGGGTTGTGGTGTTGCGGTGTTGTGTTGTTGGCATTCTCTCTTCTTCTCTTATCACTGTTGTATGATATCTGGCATGATGGAGACTGGCAAGAGTAAGGTAGACAATGCACAGATCGGATTGTGTACACATCACCCGTCCCTTCCCCCATTCCTGAGGAGGCCAGCTTAATGAGGCACATATTACCAGAGGTATAGTCACGTGAACTGGTGGTTCCGGAGGGCAAATGGCAATGAGGAACCCGTGTTGGATCAGCCCACTGTCAACTAAGAATTTTAAAAGGCTGCATGAGCAAGCTGTTGTGAGGTTTTCCAGGATACAGCAAACAACCCTGGGGCATACACAGTAGACTGATGTTATAGGTAAAACAGATAGCAAGCACCACACTGTCGTTTCCTCTTGGCATGAAAGTAAGTATAGCCCACCTGGATGCATGAGGAAGGACAGAGGTGGAGAGAAACCATAATCACTTCTTCAGCTAAACTCAGGGCCAGGGATGATCCAGTGTAGAAAATGTAATGCTATATCTGAGCGGATGGAGCTATCTCTTCTTCTAACCCAGCCTACATCTCCTGCTCAAAAAGAACTGGTTCCAAGATTGTCTAAGCTCTATAAAAACAATGGTGTCAGGTGGCAAGCAGGTATCATGCTACAATGTATTGCATACACAGATACGAATCATGGGGGCAAATACCCTGTTCTATGTAATTTCTCCCACTCAGGAGGCTTTACAACCACGTTTTAGGTCAATGTACCTTTCAAAGAGGAGAGATATCAATTTGCATATCAGTGTGTTCCCACCCAATTGGGAAGACCAGCAATGAAATGCTAGGCAATTCTCCTCTGAACAGTACCATCCGAACCCCCAGACACATGTTTCGGCCTTGCTGGGCCTCCTCAGTGAGGTGAAGCAGAGCATCTCTAAAGCACAGTGAGCAAGAGTTCCACGTGTGGACTACCCTGGGTCACTTAGGGTGAAATCCCAAGTTCCTAAACATACAACAAGTGGTTGTAGACCATGTGGTAGGAGAATTGCCTATTATTTTGGTGATGGACTCAGCAAGTTGGAGGTACCAGACTGATATGCAAATGTACATTTCTCCTCTGTGAAAGGTTCAGTGAGCTAACATGTGGTTGTAGATTTTCATTGGGTGCCTTCCCAAATAACCGGTCCTTTGGCCATGTTCGTTCTCGGTAGAGGGGCTCCCAGGCCTCTTTTTGCACAAGAGCAACGAGCAATGCCATGTGAGATAACACATGCACATATGATCACGCTCTGACAGAAGATTGTGCTTATATGTCGTGAGGACTCGTGTCAACCCGATACTGTTTTAGGACATGTATTTTCTTACTTGGAAATATTACTCGAGACATACATACGATTAAGAACTCTATTTTCGTGGCAAGGGAACATTATTTAGATATTGACTTCACAACTGTACATAACATTAGCCAGATGTTATCGCTTGCATTGCACTATCACTTTGTCAAATTAGCTTTGTGAGAATGTTAACAGCAGGGGATCCCAACAGTTCAAGCGCGTGCTGATTTGACATTTACGGTAATCAGCGTAGATATGCATGCGAGTGTTATCACTTCTGCCTGATTATGCATAGCTGTCAACCAGCCTCTTAGATTATACATCCAACCCTCCTTCCATCGCTGCATCCGCTCACTGCATTCACACAGACAAAGCAACTCGACATTTATCTGCCCATCCACTGTATATGTCTGTGCATCCATTCTTCCATGCATGCAAACTTTCAAAACATGACATCAATAACTTGGATTTAAGGAACAGAGGCGTTTTAACTGCATAAGGAAAATACACATTTTTCTTTCTGTCCCCAAGAAATGATTAGGTTATTCCCTGCAGCTGCAGCTCCTTCAAAGTGCCTGAGCAGCATTTGAACCCCATAGGAAGCTGGCACCAATTTACACTTTAAATGGACTGGCCCCATGCTGACCAAAGGCTGCAGGCAAGTCCTTTCCAAACGCCGGGTGCTCAGTCTCGTAGAATATCCTCCGGTGCCGTTGGTCCGCCTAATGCTTGTAGCATGGACATCAACCGGGTGCTATGGGTACGAAAAAGGAGACGTCGCCAGTGTGCGACAAACATACATGTATAAATCAGTGTTTCTTCATCATAGTACATCTGCACTACCAATAGATCTCAAATGTGTGCCCCCTCACGCCCCCACTTAATGGAAAGCACAAAACGACAATCACAATGATGCAACCAAAGTTGAAGCTGCCACAATTCCTTATGTACAATCTATTTCCGGTTATGCAAGTGTTAAAAAAACAAAAAACAAAGAGGGCAAGTGTGTTTTCTTCAATTATCTTTAAAGTGAGTCTTACGTTGTTCAGTGATGTCAGCCCAATTATGTCTGCATAACTGCCCCACGCTTGCATTGAACTGCTTTCATATTTTCGATTTAACAGACCAGTAGAGTCCTCCTGTGCATCAAAAGAAGTCTGACAGGTAATTCCCCCTGAACAACTGCAGGGCAGTGGCAAAGTCATTACCTTTCTCACTAGTAAATCAATTAGGAGTGGCTGCAACACTTTCTGCTTCTGCATTCAGCTGCTAATCCTCTAAACACTAATGAGGATGCTGTGCTAGCAACAGCGCTCAACTATTAAGGGACTGTCAGACCCGGTGCACAGCTGTACATCAGACCAAAGAGCGCAGAGAAAAAAGCACTAAAGGTTTTCACTCTCTCAGCGAGGGAAAAGGAACCCAAGAAAGAGCAACGGGAACGACTGCATCTGCAGTGCTCCAGTCATCTTAGTGAAGTTTTTTGTATTTTTTTTTAATGTTTTATTAACTTTTGTAAACTTACAGACATACACATGTATCAGCATACCAATGAGCAATTATTGAAGTCTGCGTGTTTCACCTGCCCTAGTGCCCCCACCCTTCTGCCAGCCTATACTACCTGCGCAGTTTGCGCCAGCCTGCCTCGTTATGTCGTATATGTTATTATGAATGTCCTCTCATTCACATCATCAGCGACGGGTCCTGCGCCTCCGTTCGGGGCCGCCCATGTTCTGAGTCGAACAGTTCCTGGAGCAATGATCCCAATGAGTCTAAATCATTGGTAACATCCCCACGGCCCAGTTGGGCTGCCTTGTGCCGCACCAAAGCCTCTGCTAACCTCCACTTTTGGAGATCCATCCACCACACCCGTGCTACTGGACCATTGTGCTTTCAAGCCCATCGCAATCCTGCGCTGTGTCAACACATACACCAATTCTCTCAGTTTGTTAATGTGATTTGCCCGTAGAAGTCGCTGGAAGGCACCCAGCAGGCAGGCCATTGGGCAGTGTATATCCAATGATATCTCTGCTCTGGCTAGCATTTGTATGATTACTTCCCAGAAATGCTGAATCTTATTACAGGCCCACAACATGTGCACAATGTCAACATCGGCAAGCCCACATTTTGGGCAATTCTGCTCTGTTGCTTTGCTGAATTTTGCAACTCTTCGTGAGGTTAGATACGCTCTGTGAGTCACGTA
Source organism: Ambystoma mexicanum (assembly GCF_040938575.1). Lineage (NCBI taxonomy): Eukaryota > Metazoa > Chordata > Amphibia > Caudata > Ambystomatidae > Ambystoma > Ambystoma mexicanum. The sequence goes on along the minus strand of NC_090929.1, from coordinate 1,529,023,723 downwards.
TAATTGTATTAACTGTAATCTCATGTTTCTAGACACGTTTTTTGTGGTATGCACACACTCGCTCCCACACGCCATCAATGATTGGCACTTGTAGGTCTGCTTCCCACCTTCTGCAGGTTTGCAACATTGTGTCTGCCTGCTGGGTTGTCATTAGCTCATAGAGCCTTGACACTGCTTGGCTGCCCTCGGAGGTCTAATAAAGTGTTTCTATTTTTATATTTTCTGTTAACCACCCTGGAGTGTCCGGCCATCTTTGTTTCAGCACCCTAATGAGTGAGTTATGAACTGTGTGTTTGCCTCCGTGTAAACCTGTTTCGAACAGGAGTGTGCTGAAGTCCACCGGTTTCCCCTCTAGCATCGTTCATCATTGTTGGGCTTCAGGTTGTAGTGCCACCAGCGGGATCAGGGGAGAGTATGACTTTGTGTCGCCCAATACGTGGCAAGTCCTGTGCCACAGGTATTTCCTAAGTGTCAGCAAGAGCGGGGGCTTAGGCAGGTGTCACCCATGTATCCATATCACTTATTTTAAGAAGTATGTGCCACATGCCAGCTGTAATAGGGAAGTGTTTTAGGTTGGTTCATCTGACAGCCACCCCGTGACACACTGCAGTTGACATGCCACAAAGTACACCTCAAATTTGGGCACCCTGATACCCCCTTGTTCATACGGTCTCTGTTACTTCGTCTGAGCCATCCTACATCTGGTATTACGACATAGGAACCCACAGCATTCAGTATTCAGTCTAGTAAAGAAGCTTTTCAGAATAGTGTAAGGGATATTGGCCAAGTAATGGAGAAGCCTAGGGAAGAATAGCATCTTTAACAGTGCAGCTCTCATCGTAGAGAGGGATAGCCTACACCAGAAGTTCATAGACTTCAACACTTTGTCTACAGACTTCTGCATGCTTTGTGCATGTTCTGTCCTAGGGTCATAATATATATCTACTTCTAGGAGTCATAATGTTCTTACTTCAAATCCCACTGGAAGTATCAGTAATACATCTACTGACTTTCAGCTATATCCTGCTAATGGGAAAAAGCACGATTTCTGTTTGCTAACTGTGATGACTGAGAGTTTAGCATATTGGTCAAATATGTGTAGCATGTATTGCAAATTGGTCTACGGATGTTGTAAGTATAAGAGCATGTTGTTGGAATACAAAGCTATAAGATTCCACCTCTTATGCATGTTTATACCTACTTCTTTGTACTCTTTATGGAAGTATACCACCAAGGGTTCTGGGACCAATATAAACAGCATTGGGGACCATGGGCACCCTTGCTTCATACCCTTCTCCATTACCCATTGTTTGGAGATTTGGGTGCCTGTCTTGACTCTAGCGACTGGCATGTTGTACAGTAGTCATACCCATTTAATATAGGCAGGGCTCATTCCAAACCTTTTAATGTGGCTAGCAGCCAGGGCCATCTCACAAAGTCAAACGCCTTGACCACATCTAATGAGGCCACCTCATATTGTCTCGTGCTGTCGTTAGTATGGTCAATGATGTGGTGTAGCCTTCGCAGGTTCCAAGTGATGTTCCTACTCGGCACGTTTCCAGTCTGGTCTGGGTGTATGAGCTTGACTATCACTGTCTTAAGCCTATTGGGTAGCAAGGTGGTCAGTATCTTCCCGTCGTGATTGGGCAACGACAGCGGCCTATACAATTCACAATCTCTGTCTGATTTACTAGGTTTGAACATGGGTATGATGATGGATTTGCTTAACGACATCAGGACGACTTCCATTCGAACACCTCGTTAAGTATTGCAGGTAGTGGGGATTTGACCTCTGTGATGTATTCTTTATAGAATTCACTCGGCAATCCATCTGAACCTGGTGTTTTGCCAGTTGCTAACCCTTTTTTTATGGTGGCTTTTAGTTCTTCTTGGGAGCTTCCAACTGTTCTGCTACAGCTGGGTCAAGTCTCGGGGGGTCTATTTGTTCTAGAGCCTCATCTATCTTGGAGGGACTTATCTCTGATGTCTATGTATATAAGTCTTTGTAATACTTCAAGACAAATCTCTCATTAATCCCTTCTTGTCGCATGCACAGATCACTGTTTTAGCCTTCAATTGATTGTATCATGCCTCACTTGGAGTCACTCTTACATAACCAGGCAAGTAATTGTCCTGGTTTATCACCCTCCTCGTGCTGTTTTTCTACATATTTTGCATAGTTTAATGCACCCAGCCTATCCCAATGTTTCAGACACTCGTGCTTCAACCTGTTAGCCTCCTGGGCTTGGACTCTGGTCATAACCTAAATGTGGTTTATTCCTTCTAGTGCTACTTCATTCCTGGCTAAGTCTTCCTCTATTGCGGCCTGTATCCCACCTACTTTAGTGATTGCCCCCTAATCACTGCTTTGAAAGCCTCCCACATTGTCAGGTCCGAATATACACTTCCTTTATTGTATTCAAAATATTCTTTGATGCCCAACCTAAGGTGTTCTTGAAACGCTCTGCATCCTCAAAGATTCCTCTCTGAGCTTCCAGGTCAGAATACATGCTCTCAGAAGGAAAGCTCACCACATAACTTTTAGTGGCACATGGTCTGACAGCACCCACGCTTTATATGCCGCTGCTGCAAATTCTCCCAAGGTTTCAGCTCCAGTGAAAACATAATCTAGTCTGATATATAGGCATTTCAGGGCCACATAATGCAAGTATCCACAGATGTGTGGGTGAAGAGCCCTCCAGATATCTGTCACGTTGAATGCTTTTAGCATATTGTATGTTTAGGGCTTTGGCCCGGGGGGGTCGGTTGTGTGATTTTATTGTTTGACCTATCGAGTCGTGGGTCTTATGTAAAATTTAAATCTCCACCCACACTACTGTGCAGTTTCTAAATGGGCCAACTTTTTTGTATAGCATGCAAAAGTAGGCTGCAGTATCATGGTTCAGGGCATAGATGTTAAGAATACACAGCTCCTGTTTTTCTAAAAAGCAGCAAATTAGAACCATCCTGCCTTCTTTGTCTGCAACTGTCTTAATCACTCGAAAGAGCACAGTTGGTGCAATCCATATTAATACCCCTCTGATGCATGTTGAGTACGGCGAGCCCACAGCATTACCATTCCACTTTTTGGTGAGGGCAGATTGTTTCTCCTGGATAAGATGTGTCTCCTGTAAGAGTGCTATGTCCACCTTTTGTCACCGTAAGTATAACATTATCCTATTCCTCTTAATGTAACTAGTGAGCCCCCTGACATTCCAGGTGGCTTTCTTAAGTTCCCCGGCCATGCGTGGAACGTTCAGAGTATTCCAGCAGTGTAACCTTAATATCGTGCATCTTTGGTGTGGCTGTATAGTCTGTCCCACAACTGTCCCCCGCATCCCCTTCTCCCCTTCCCCCCAGCAATTGCCCAGCTATGTACCTCATGCTCAGGCATTCCAGCTTCTCACTCCTGTACCAGCTGTTTTATCCTCTGGTGCAGGCATGCAGTGGGTGGATACGTAACAACTAGTATCCAAACCAATAAAGGAAACATGTTTGGGTAAAGGATGTCATTTCACAGCACTTGCTCCTGGGTTCCTGGAGTCTTCATTGCTATTTCTCCTGCTATTTTCAAGAATTGTATGCTGAACATATTGCCACACTTGGGTTCATTGGCCAGCCTGGTTGTCATGGCACTATTCATTGTCTCATCCCATTGCCTGTGGGATGCTCTGCTCACTCCCCTACATTGTCGTTCAACTGTTGCTCAGTTTTTGACAGCAGGTGCACTGTGTGCATCCACTTGTGTTTACTCTGGAGTGTCGAAGAAGAGGACTCGGCCATTGCGTATGACCTTCAACCTAGCTGGGTACAACTCATGTATTTAAGGTTGAATTCCCTTAGTCTCTTCTTCACTGAGGCAAAGTACATCTGTAATTCTGCACTTGCAGAGTGTAATCTGGGTACTCTGTGATTTTAGCAGATGCTCTTTGTATTATACTGCCCTTTCTGAAGTGTTCCATGATTTTTTCCCTATCCTTATAGTTCATTATCTGGACTATAAAGGGTTGTGGTGGAGCCACATGGTGGTTTCTTTGCTAGGGATCTATGCTCCCATTCTACTGTAAAAGCCTTGGGTGAGGGTGCCTGGGCCTATTTCTTGCAATATGTTCTCTACAAAGTTTGCGGGGTTAGTTCCTTCTTCTCCATCAGGGAGGCCAATAGGTTTGATGTTATTCCTCCTGGCTTGCCCTTCTGCTTCCTTCACTCTCTTCCTCCAGATTCTGCATCTGCTGTTGCAATATTGTAATGTCCTTCATGGTGTCTTTTAGGCACACTGTGTTTCTGCAACCTGTTTTTCCATCGTCCCTGTCCTGTCTGCCAAAGCTCTTATGTCTTGTCTCAGTAGGTTTACATCCAAGCGGATGCCTTCCATTTTCGTTTCTAATGCTACCTTCAGGGCTGCAATCGCTGCCAGGATTTTCTGGTCTCCCCCTGCCTGTGCCATCTCACTCGGCTGTGCTGGGGCGGACATCGTCGTAGTCTCAACGGTGCTAGTTAATTTTGCAAATTAGTCCAGTGTAGTTTGCTTGGCTCTGCCCGTCAGAGCCCTGGAATTCATGTGTGAGGTTGCCGCCATCACCCTGAGATCGACAGCTATGTGCTTGTTTTCCTATTGGTGTGCCAAGTTTGTGCCCGTTTACTGTTTATGTCTGCTTCTCAAGGTATGGGCTGTGGCTGTGCAACATTTCTCGGTTGTCTACTCAGCTGCTTGCTTGTGTATCGCAATGAAAAGTTTAGATCACTTACTACTGTGATGCTCTTTGTGGTTTGTCTGGGATTCCTTGTTGTTATTTGTGGTGTCTTGCAGTGTTATGCCATTCTTGCTGCTTATATTAGTGTCAGCACATTGTTAAATGCGTATGTCCCCGGCCTGAGTGGTTTGCAGAGTGCTTGCACCTATGGCTGGTGCTGCTGTAGGGGGCTGGGCAGCTTTGCTGATACCACTGCACGTTCCTTTCCAACATGCGGGTTGTTGGTCCTCCCCAAAGCACACTCCTTGCGTGTGCCTCTGTGCTTCTCCCGTCTGTCCGCTTTGAGCATGTGTGCCTTGTAAAGCACCCTGCTCCCCTCCCTGTGCTTTTGGGCTTGCTTTATCCCGGGGCGTACTGCTTCAGTGGAGCCATCTGTAGAGCCACCTCTCTTCCGGGCTCTGCTGCAGGTCTCACATCTACACTAGGGCACTTGGTACGGGGGCCGTGCTGCTGCGCCACACGCTACTCACGCTGGTCCCTTTCAATTGTAGTTGGTGCTGCGGCTCCGTCGATATCAGTATTCAGCAAAGTTATGCAAAGTTATACTGCCCCAGGGTCCGTATCATTGCGGGTTGTTCTACCCGCGTCCACTGCCATTTTTGTAGGCGGTCTTGTCCGCCAAGATGCTGTTAATGGTCGGTGCGTACTCCGACCTGCTGTGTCCAATCTCTCCAAGATGGTTGCGTTGTGCTCCCACGGCTCTTTTTACAGAGTTGGTGTATTTCCAGGTGTAAGGGCCCGCAGGATCTGCTTTTTCAAGGAGGATTATGTTGGATCAATCAGGAGCTCGTAAGTACGTGCCATTACAGCATGAAAAGAAAAGGTCATATTGTCACTATGTTGGGTGAGGGGTTAAGCTGTGTGATGTTTGCCACTTCTGCAAGAGCACACCAGGTTGTAGATTACAACAGTTCTCCAATCAGAAAGGAGCTGGATTGTCCCCACCCCCTCACACACACAAAACATGGGAGTTCAGTAATGTTTGCTTAACCCCACAATCAGTTGCATGCTGGCAAATCCAAAAATGGACATAATAAAAGTCTATTCTCATGATTCTGTCATGATACGCTGGCTATTGCTATGGGAAGTGAATAATCAAGCTGTTGCTTCAACTCTCTGCCCTTTTAATGTTGCTTGCCTGGAATCAGCCACTACCCACTGTTCCCAAATCCATTTCTGTGACACCGTCCACCAGAGGTGCAGCGCAGTTACTCCCAGTGACGCATATTGCCATTCAAATTCCGGGGCTCACATGGATAGCAAGAAGAATATCCAAGAACTAGGGTCCCCAGCATTTCATGAGCTACCATAGCTGGAGGTCTTGCTATCAAGGCCTTGAAGTGCAAGGAGTGGTATGAGTTATGAACAGCCCCTAGGTAGAGGAAGTGAGGTCAACGACACCTAGGCCAGACATCTGAAACATTTGGATATCAACCCCAATCAACCCTACCCAGTATATTCATTGGATATGGATCATAGGATACAGAGTCCAAACCACATTAAATTTCGTTAGGCAAGCACTTTAATTTCCTGTTCTTTCACGCATGGTTTGTGCTATGTTAGATTAAGACATGGAGGCATGCCACGTATATCCACATTCGTCCATTCCATTCCATGCATGGTGGTATGCACCTGACCCTCAAAAAGTAGCTAATCCAAATCAATGAATTCTTGTTAAGTAACTGAGTCTAGCACTGTGTCAAAGTGCTAGTTTTTATTGCAGGGATGATGGTGAGATCTTGGGATTTCAAGGCTTTACAGATTTCTGAGTATTGTGGAGTGGTGCTTGGTTTGAAGTATAGAGCTCTAATGGAGTGTGGCCATTGAAAATGGTTGGTGGCTCAGATGCATGTACCATCCCTGCAGTAAAGGTGGAGCAGGTCACTCGAGGACCTTCATATGTGTGGGAAGAAGGTAAGGCAAATGAAGACTGCCCAGATTTAAAGTGAGAGGCGCCGGAATAGCGAAGTGTGCTTGTATACTTATATAATAGTTCTTCTATTAATATGAATAGGGTGCACCTGTGGGACAATGTGGGGCCTTGAGTACAGTTTGCTCAAAGACTGAGTATGAATAACTTTAAATTGACTGCAGGCAAAGAGGAAAATCTCCAAGGGAAAAACACTGTTTTTATGAATGGAGAACTGTGCCGGCCACATTAAATAATATGACTAAAACAATATATCACCACAGAAAATAGGTGAGAGACAGAGTAAAATGTCAACAGAAATTGATTTCTTCCCTTCCAAACATGAGACTGCATTTCAAAATTGGAAATTGTCACGTGCTACAGAAATCTCAATTTTGAAGTGAAGTTTGCCTGCTAAATCTGAAAAATGAAACCAATATCAGTGACATTTTAAAAATGCATGTGGAGAACTACGATCATTTTGCAAAGATCTGTATGAGAACTATTTAAAATAGGGAATACATATAAGTACATATTTAACAAAGGAAAATTTTTTTTTTGATGTGATCATTTCAGTCCGATATTGTGCTGACTTGACCAGGGTTTCAACCAAGAGTAAAACCAGCCTCCCCCTTTCAAAACATTTTCCAGGATACTCTGAAAAAATAACATTAAACACTTATATTTTGTAGTTTGCAATGTGATTTACATCTGTTGGCCCAAACCTGTCTGTTTTATTATTTTGGTTCAAAAGCAAATTCTTCCATTAAGTATGACCCCTTGAACGCTTCTTGGTAATGTATTTATTGTATTTTATTTATTGGATAATTTTAATGTGCCTATGCAACAAATGGTGTTTTAAGGTGCCACAAGACAAAAAAGCAGGGGGGACAAGGGAGAAAGATACCAATAACAGTCCAACTAGTCTTTGTTAAATTCAGATTGTGCAAGTGCAGTAACAAGAAGTGTGATGTAGCAGGGTGGGGGAGTGCCGGTTTGTGTGTAATGCGAAGTGCTAGGGTGAGAAGGGGAGGGCAGGTTAAGGATGAGAGAGTCTGGTGAAGAATGTGGATCAAGGAGGGAGAGGACCACAGGGGCTAGGGGAGTGCTAAGGGGTGTTCAAGAAGGCAAGTGCCAGGGATGACATGGGTTCAGGGGGTGAGGGTCCACATGCTAATTGTGAGGAAGGGGGTACACTCGGTAGGGGGGTTTGTGCCCTGCAGATCTCAGAAGGAACCGATAGACAGTCACTGTGGCAGATAGGGTTGCTAGCAGGGTATGGGGAGAGGGAAGGAAGATGAAAAAAGGAGGGTCTTGAGGAGATTCCAAACTTAAGGAAATCTGTCTCAAACCTGAGAGGGGCAGGGAGACCATTCCATAGGGAAGCGCCTGTGGAGCAGAGAGAAAAGCATCTGATCTGCAGAGAGTTGGAGTTAGAAGACCAGAAGGCTCTGGCAGGGAGTATTTAAGGAGAGGGAATTGGATGTAGCAGGGTCCCAGGCCACCGACAGCCTTGTGGATGATGCAGGGGATCTTGAACTTGCATCTAGTCGCAACCTGGAGGATGGAGGAAGCATGCGGAAGAGGCTGTTGCAGTAGTCCAGCCTAGAGAGGACACGAGTTGAGTTTCTGGGGGAAGGTGAGGAAAGGTAGAATGCCTCTGAGGAGCTGCAACTGATAGTGAGACTTCTAGGCAAGGTCCACAATGTGAGGAAAGAAGGAGTGAGAGAAGTCAAAGATGACACCAAGGTTTTTTGCCTGACAAGAGGGTGAGGGTAGGGTACCCATAAAGGGTGGCCAGAGGGTAGGAGGGAAGGAGGGAGCTGGAGTCCCTATGACAAGGATCTCAGTTTTACTGGCATTAAGGCAGAGATCCATGGCAACACACCATTCCTGAATAGTAGTCAGACAGTCAGGGATGAGAGAGGAGGAAGAGAAGGCAGTGGAGAGATGTGGGGCATCTGCATAACAATTGATGTGAGGAGAGAAGGAGGAGATTGGGTGAGCCAGTACATCAAAGTAGATGTTGAAGAGCCATGACAATTCAATACAATGAGAACTAAGGAGACCTGGCATCGTAGTCAAAATCAATCATTGACTAAGGCCTTCCAGTGAGCTGTTTGCATTGTTATCCGATGTGCTGAGCAAGGGGCTTACATCCAAAGTTCAGATGACGGTCAAGGATTTAATATGTTGCATTATATAAAGCATTAGAAAAACAATGTGGCACATAACTTAGGATATTAACCAGGTACATATATGGTATTCTGTTTCAAAGTTAAGAGTATCCAATTCCATTTGATATAAAGAATATTAAAATTAATAACATTCATAACTTTATGAACATATATAGCACAAGTCAATGCCACATATTGAGATGTGCGTCTCAGCAATAGGAGTACAACAATCCATATATTATCAATGTAGCAAGCTGCTATGAGAAATCAGAGACCAAAAACCATTCTGCAGTCAAAGACATCAAGAACAGATTGCGTCCCTAGCTTTTCATGGTCTCAAGTATATAAATTATAATCATCCAATGAAGATTCGGCGTGTGCACTCTCTTGGAGTTTCTGACTGTGGGGCAAACCAATGAAAGGTCTTTGCCAATTAGACATTCTGACATTATTATGACATAAGCATGGGAATATATGACTTATATATATTACCAGCACAGAGAGAATAGGATTCTGACACAGAGAGAATAGGATTCTGACTTTGAAAACAGCTGCAGGAAGGAATATATCCAGGATTGTGATTATGGATTGAGGAATCAGAGAGAGATCAATTTAAGGGATGCAGAGATCCAGTTCAAAGGGATGTGTCCTGTCCACAAAATACCATGTAGAGAAGGGGGTCTGAAGTAGTCCTAACTTCGTAGAAGCAGATCTGGGTGGGCCCTGCTGACAGGGAGATTTTCAATAATTCACCCAGAAATAAAGCATCTTCAAAAAAGTGCTTAGGAGATTTACCCAACATCTGATGTCAATTCAATCCAACTTAAAATACATTTCGGGGTCATATGCACAATGATATAGATAACACTAAAGGTGCCTGTGGCAGGCCACTCTTTACAAATCCCAAATTCAATAAAGTGTCCTTTATCAGCATGATGGTTTATCAGCAGAGTCTGCTCTTCAGGTTTTGGTGCCTATTTTGGCATGCTTTCTGTCAGCTGGTCTGCTGGAATTCTACGTAGGTCACAGCCTGATAGAGTTTGTCTCCTTCACTTTCACTGCAGTAAGATGTTTTGGCAGGGTATAAGGGGCTTTCTCATCTGTATTTAAAACATCTACAAAGGGGCTGTGCTACTTTTCTTACCGAAGCAGAGTGTTCTCCTTGGGAGAATGGATTGGATTTGCACAATAACCACTATGAGGAAATATAGGGTTTATTCTCGCTCACAAATAAAGATAAACCCAAAGGTTTGAGACCGAGGTTCCTAATCAAATTCCCAGATCCAGCCATAAGAGCAGACTTCTTAAGTTTTCGGTTAAATCTTTTACCTACATTGGAAATTCAGAGCATCAGGATGTAGATGGGACCGTAAATTCAAATTGCCAAAGATGTGACGTAAATAAGAAGCAAACTCTCAGACACTTGATGAATGATTGTGTGGGCACTACTAAACTAAGAAGGAAAAGGTTAGCTAGATTTGTGTAACACCCCTGGTGGATAGAGACTGACTGCTTCTGGAATAGATTGTCATCAGGAAATTAGGTTTTTCTTACCATGGAGGTGATAAAGGTTCTTTGAGATATGAATGTGTTGAACTCAAATGTATGATCAAAACAGTTTTTTTTTTCTAGTTTTTTCTTTTATTGGAAACATGAAATTGGACTATATTTGTATGTTGTTTTATATTCATATTATATCGTTTGTGAAAAGTCAAATTTTATTTTATGTTATTTTGATTATATGACAATAAAAAAATAAAAACAGTTTCTCGTTGGGGATATTCAGTGACTTATGCCTCAGGCCCTTTAGTCTGACAACTTAATCCCATCAACATGACCATTTTGTGGTCCACGGTGATGCCTCATGGATTTAGATAGCCATTCATTAAGAGTATGAACTTGCTCAAATATCTTAAGACTGCTGGGTACGATAACACTGGCAAAAACAATGAATCTGCATCCACGAGCACTTGCAAGGATTAATGTGGAACTCTTTTCAAAACCATTGCTGTGCATATTATGGTTCTCCTTGTATGCAAGATACGTTTCCTATAGATTGTGTTGTATAACTGATGTTTTATCATTCTGTTCTGTTTGCCTTCTGTAAACCAAGGAATGTGCTTGTCCCCTCTCCTAGTGCCAAGATGAACATATTGGTCAATCATTGCACTCTTTACTAATAAGCATCAGATCAAACAAGTGACACTGAAAACCTTAGTAGAAATAGCATTGTGAACGGACATTTCGCTATTCTGTAATATGGAATCTAATACGAACCATTATTAACCCACTTGCTACTGTGATTGTATGCATGGTAAGAATGAGACTCAGCAGACTTGAACCAGGTGCTGGAAAAGTGAAGAGGATTGCAAAGAACACAGAGCCAAGGAGCATACCTAACCATGGGCCTCATTACGACTCAGGTGGTAAGGGGTTTACGGCAGCGTAAACAGCGCCGACCCTTACCGCCTGATTCCGAGGTCCCTTAGCGCCATGGCGGATTTAACACCTGCTTTTAGCAGGTGTTAAAATCCATGGCGCTAAGGGACCATGTTGTTAATTACGCCACCGTAATTTACGGTGGCGTAATTAACGCCTTCCCCACTCCCATTAAGCCCTATGGGGCAAAAATGGGAATGGGGAAGGGTAAATGGGGATTGGGGACTTACCGCCCCGCCAACCTCGGAATGGGGCGGTAAGTCCGCCAACCACCATGGCGTAAACGTAGTTTACGCCATGGTAGTAAAGGTACGACCCAGGCGGTAACTTACCGCCTGGGTCGTAATGAGGCCCCATGACTCACAATAGCATCCTTGCATTAAATAAAAAACACCCAGCCGTATGTCCGGTTCCACAGTTCCCATTCCCATTCCTATCACATGCCGTTCCCTAATCATGTTCTTCTCTGGGGTCAACATTTTGAGTGTTACAAAGAAAAGGTCATATTGTCACTATGTTGGGTGAGGGGCTCAGAGGTGGGATGCTTGCCACTTCTGCAGTAGCACACCAGTTTGTACATTACAACAGTGCTCCAATCAGAAAGGAGCTGGACTGTCCCCACCCCCTCACACACACAGAACATGGGGGATCAGCAATGTTTGCTTAACCCCACAATATTTTACTGGCTGGCAGTTCCAAAAATTGACATAATAAAAGTCTCTTCTCGTGATTCTGTCATGTGGCTACACCAAAACTCCTTTTCACATAATTGGGAACCACCCGAAGAATGGGTAGCAGTCCCCATGGCTCCTGTGCACCAGGACAACAAAGTCACTCTCTATGTGGTAGGTGAGCTCATCAGCCAGGAGCACCTGAAAGAAGCGTTTTATTAACATTCTCTTTATCAGGGGACGGCAGCAGGGGCCAATGGAAGGTTACTTTAGTGCTACTGTGCTGAGGTCTTGCAGTTCATGAAACTGCAATGTTTATTCTGACACTGCTCCAGCTCCAGATGCACATACATTACCAACTAAAACTGACCATGCACCCTTACCATTGCACTACCCCACCCACTCCTCTAGAACATCGTGGGGTAGGCCGGAAAGTGAGGGCCCTCCCGAACAAGCATGTCCACAGTGTAGAGGGGGACCCAGTGGGCATCATTGCAAGTGATGCAGTGTGAAAATAAATGTCTAGAACAAAATTACTGTCATTTTTGCTGCACCACCGTGTTCCGAGCTCAGAGGGAGTAGGGAGGAAATCCTCTATCGCTTGGCTGGAGACTATTTCCTCCACTTAACCTTCAAACATGGAGGAATTATTATGGGCTGAACTATCACCAGCACTTAATCTTTTGAAACCTGCAATAATAGGGAATAACACTACTTTGCAATTTGGGGGATTTACCTCCAGTTCTAAGGCAATAATCGCATGGTAAATTTGTTTGCTGGATTTACCACTGATGAATCCGGCAGACTTGTAATGAAGCCTTCTGAATGGACCTTCACTGAGAGGCTCTTCATCCTCCAGCTGCAATGCCCTGCTGTAATGTAGGCATCAGGGAAGCACTCAGCACTGCCTATGTGATGTGGGAAGCAGTGAAAAGGCACACACAATGTGTGTGCTGTAAATTGAAACCAACATCTTCTTAAAAACAACATCCTTAGCTAGCTCGTGGCGATGTGCAAGATCCACCCACCATGGGAATCAAAAAATATGGACTCCAAACATCTCTCAAGTGGGATTACCACCTCTCACATCCATACATTCTGTACAGTGTAAAGATAGCTCATGGCATTTTACACACACAATGCCAATGTGCTAGTCAGTAGGTCAGAGTAAGGCCAGAGCAGACTGGATGCATTAACCCCAGACCTTGGTAGGCCATTGCACAGGTAATTACATGTTATGAATCATTATGTTGCATTCTGAGTGTTTGTATGCATCATGAGAACAATGTTTCTGGGTTGATCAGTGCCGCTTTGTCTCCTGGCTATTAGATATATTTCTAGAGAGGATCTTGTAATTGACTGGAGAAGGGAATCCAGGTAAATAGATAAAGTAACCTTGAATCAAGTTTCCGTAATCGCCGAAAGGGTCAAATGAGGGTTCCTGGACTGAGAGTTGGATTTTGACTGCCATTTTGTTTGGGTGACCTAGAGTGAACGGTACTGCGGGGGAATGATTGGAAGACTGCAGGTTGGCCGGGGAGGTTTGATAATGAACACATGGTATTGTTATTGTTAACCCCATGTTGCGTGTGTTTTGAAGCCTTTCCTCTGCTGACCCTATTAGTGTGCAAATGAGTAGGCTTTGACCTGTGTCATGATGCTGCTCAATATGACAATGTGCTGCTTAACATGTCACTGTGCTATTGATTATGACAGGGTGCTTTTTCAAAGGCGGCCACTAAGCTATGGAATGCTCTCCCTTTAAAACTGAAGCAGGCTACGAATCATTTGCTTTGTCCTCATCTACTCACAACTTTGCCTTTTTAGTTCCAGTATAGTATTAGCCTCATTGTGAGTATCCTCGCGCCAAGATGCCTCCGGGTGAACGTGGTGCTATACATTCAAATAACATAATATAACAGATTGGTGGTATTCGTCATCAAGAACAACGAAGCAACTCAATATTGCAATGTGTGCTTTTCACACAAATACATTATGCATTCAATAAAATAGCAGTGTCTAGTATGTGTGAGGCGGTGCTGCCATCTACCATACAATGTTAACGGATGTGAAAAAGTGTTGCCGATTATGGCATGCAATTGTGCAGTGCTGCCACATATGGAGGCTGTTATGCTCAGAACGATACAGTACCAACCAATATCATTCTGTGCTCTTCAATTTAATACAGTGGTGGCCTGCATGGCGCAGGGATGCCCCTTTTTTTCTAAATTTCTAAATGGGTAGCCAATGCCATCAGGTGCTGTCATCATATGCCATGATGAATGACACAAATAGTACCACAGTGCTGCTGAAACATTTCATGGTGTTCCAGCAATAGCAGAACGCTTCACAGAATGTAATGGCACCATTAAAAACATATTGGCGTTCTGCAATCTGGCTGCATAGCGTTGCTGAGATGCCAGGGATCACCACATAGTGACAGGGACTTTCAAATAACAATAGAGTGCTTATCAGATGTATGCCAGGGTGCTGCCAATAAAATACAGGTAATGCTCTTTAATACAATACCTTAATGCGAGGCTGCCGGCAGCCGTGCCTGTAGTACAGGCCCAGCTGGTGCCAGTATACATTTTTTCCCGGCACACGCGAATGGGCAATTACCGGGTCATGCTGAATTTGGTGGACCCGGTAATTGCCCATTCGTGGGTGCCGTAATAAGGGACTCCCCATCCCCATTCGGCCCCATAGGGCTGAAAGGGAATGGGACGTCTGATGCACCGGCACCATTCAGAATGGTGCCGGTGCATCCGACTTGCTCTGCTCGCGGGTGCCGCTCTGCCCAATAGGTCAGAGCTGGTGGGCTGACAGGCACCCATGAGCACAACTCATAGTATGGCGGTTCGAGAACTACGGTACCGGCATGCTTACCAGTATCGTAGTTCCCGGACCGTCATGCTTGTAATGAGGCCCAGTGTGTTCCCCAGGAACCTCCGGGTATTACTATGTTTGGCTCTGGAAAGTAACATTAAGGTGCTGGCTGGTTCGCTGGGGTTCTGCAGGTTCTGCAGGTTCTGCACAAAGCTATGGGGCGATATCAAAAGTGCGAGGCTAATGTTCACATGCCAGGGTACAGCTGAATGTGTCAGGATGCTGGTCAATATCGTCCTGTTAAGAAATGCGTCCTTTGCATCTTGTACTCATGGTGGCCCTGAATCATGCTGTTCCATCTTCATCTTGTATCCTGGCTTGCAACATTATGTGTTACTAGTGACTTCTGCAATTGGATTTGCTCTCCTCTCTTGCTTCTCCACTCTGTTTGACTGCTTACTCTCTGTCCTCTCCTCCCCTTCCCTCCCCCTTTTCCTATCTCCTCCCCTCCTCCCTTTACTTTCTTTTATGCACTTACTCTATCAGAATTGTCCCTGGACCTACTATGATAGCAACCTCATCTGTCACTCCCCTAACCCCTTACTGTTGCCCCGGCCCCCATCCCTACAGCACTATCTGCAACGTTGTCAGGCCTAGTACAATAGTCACTTGTTTTGTTCCTCCCCTCCCTTTCTGCAACCCTCTTCCTCACCTTTTGTTTTCCTCTGGCTCTACCAGAAATGTCGCCTGTCTGTTTCCATTTCCTTCCCACTCTCCCCCTCCCTTCCTTATCTATATTTTAGCACTTGCACTATCGAAATGTCGTCAGGCCGAGTACGATAGTTAATTTCACATCCTTACTGTTCATGGCCTGTAAGAATGTCGTTGTATTTTCCCTTGTTCCGTTCCTTGCCTTGAAGCGCTTTGAGACACATTGTCTATAGGCGCTATATAAATAAACTATCATATCATATCTTACCAATGCGCCTCTCCCATTTAAGCTCTCTCTGAAAGAGAGAGTGAGAGAGAGAGAGAGCATGCACGCTCTTTCTCCCTCTCTCTCCCCCTTCTCCACTTTTCTTTTTATCTCTGTTAAATGTAAAGCGACATGGAAGTCCAAGGGTTAGAAAGGTGGATTGATTGAAAAAAAAAAAAAGGAAAGGAAACAAAAAGATACATACAAAAGGGCAAATGGGGCAGCACGGTTTTAGGGTGTCGAATTCAAAGGCCACGGAAAAGGGTGCTGGTTCAAGGGTGTCAAGTCAGGATCTACTGTTGGAGAGTTCATTGAGTAAACCTGTTAGCATTACATATATGATGGTGATAGCATGTTCTTACCTTAGAGTTAGGAGGTTCAAATGGAAAGGGCTGATTATAAAGACAATTAAGGGGTGTTAAGAGGTGAACGTCTATACATGTTAAAAAAGTATCTCAGCAACAGGGCTGCGGAATGAAAGGTATTGATCTGGCAATTGAGATGAGTGAGGTGTCAATAATACAGTAGCAGTAGAATCGGGTGAGTACAGACATGCACAAGAGCGTCACAGCTGGAGAGGCCTCCGAGTTAGGATTGGATGGAAAGTGCAGGGTGGAAGGACAGGTATATCAGCAGAGCAGTGTCTGCTCTCAGCAATAACACATCTGTGATACAGTTCGAATGGGTGGAGCTGCATCATCACAGTAGTGTATGGTCACATGAATGCGATAGCCGGTAGTGTATGCTGGCACATATGCGCATTACTAGAGCTGTGTTTGGTCTCCGCGATAGCAAAGGTTGAGGTCACTTATGGAATGATATAGGTGCATTAATATAGATGTGTGTAATTTCGCTAGCAGGGCAGGAGTTATCTATGGCAGAAGCAGAGAGCTGCATCAGTAGGTCTGTGTGTGCAGTGAGTAAAAGCGGAATATGGCTAGGGTGCGGTGGTGCAGAGGTGTGCCGGAGCTGTGTGGGATCTCAGCAATAGGACCACGTGGGGTCAGGAGTCTAAGTGTAGAGGGAGAGACCAGGACAGCTCTGTGTGTAACCTTTCTAATAAGATGGCAGGGGTGAGGTTTTGAAGTATATGAGTGCATTAGTAGTGTGGGCTGTTATTATTATGACAGCAGGTATGAGGCACAGAAGTGTAGACGTGCATAAGCAGGGATGTGTGTGACCTCCCTAATAGGGTAGCATGGGTTAGACAGGCATCCCTCTCGATTGCATGAACAGTGCTGCAGACACAGGCCCTGAGTCAAGAATCTGCTGTAGCACTTGGATCTATGAGACGAGAGGCTAGTGAAGAGGGAGTCACCCTGCCATTAAGTGACCAGCCTGCTCTTACTCTGCCAAGTGTAACAGCGCATTGTCAGTCTACCCTTTGTTAAGGTGGGTTTGAGCACCCCCCTGCCCAGGTCACAGCCAATGTTTGCTACACGGCCCTAAATGTCAGAGCTCTCAGCCTACCATCTACAGCGTAAAAATGTATGGAAGCAAGCATCATTGCAATATTTAACTGCAGCAGTTACCGTGCAGATGTAGGTTACTCAGTGGCAGGGACGGGACGTTTGATCGGTTCCGCGATAAACTCCCCACCCCCCTGAATCCTTTTCAGCATCAGAGGCTGTTGTTCTCTCATTCTGCTTCACCAACCTGGATAACATGTGCTTGGACACATCATCAGCCTGACATCCTCTCTCTCTCTCTCTCTCTCTCTCTCTCTCTCTCTCTCTCTCTCTTTCTCTCTCTCTCTCTTTCTCTCTCTCTCTCTCTCACTCTCTCGTACTATCCCTAAAGTTTCTTATTTCTTATCTATTGTGTGCAATATTCTGGAGCAAGCCACGATGGCCAGGTCCTTCTCCAAACAAGTGCATGCTGGGGTAGAGGGAAGGCACACTAGCCCTTCCACTTCTGTGGAGACACACTGATGAGTAAACTGCCAGTGTAGGCCCTGCTAAAATAAATGAGTGATCCAAATGCCATGGCCCACTCTCCTGTTCTAAGAGACCGATATATGCCATGCTCTCATGCCTTTTTTGTGGCATGGGTAGTGGGAGAAATCACATTGACACTTTCTTTCATGTAATCTGGGGTCTGTGAAATAACAAGTCAAGTCACTTCCTACTCCAGCCAATCTATGGCAGGATGTTACAGCCTATACGTGTGCAGTTGTGTCACTACAAGCCTGTCAGGGGTCACTGTAGCGTAGGATGCTCCTTGACCACCCACTAAAGGCCTCCAGACTAACACCAAAATGTTGTCTGCACCACATGCCCTGCTGGCACACGCCGTGTGCTAGGACCACTACATAAGTGAGGCTTGGGAACGAGTTGGCCTGGGGAAGGACTCAGACAGGACAATCTCCCCAGAAACTTTAAGATGGAAAAGTGATTCACCGCAAAGTTTGTCCATTCTGTGTTACAATGGGGGTCATCGAGCTGTGAATTTTCTGATGGCATGCACTAGATCTTCCATGATCCCTCACCACTGAACATGCTGGGAAAGGATGATAGGAGCTGCAGTTCAAAAGATCTGGGGCGCCAAAGGTTGCAGGTCATGTATTAACAATGTGGTTACCTCTGTGCGCCAGCGACTTCGCCAATCACTCTGCACACAGCCCCCCCCCCCACCCACCCCTTGAGGGAACATTAGGTTTTAGGTGAAAGCTGCCGTGAATAAATCATGCTTTCTAAAGAGGGGCTATCAGATCCTCCACCAAGGAATTTCTTGCCTCGGGGAGGTGGTGCCGTGAAAGGAGGGGGCGGGGGACGCGGCGGGGTTGGGTCATCTCATTCTGCACTGCTATTTCTGGACATATCATAGCTCATGGGATACCAATAAAATATACAGCCTGTCTTTCTGCTCTGGCATGTGCGCGCTGACTAATAGCTGCGAGCAGCATTAATCCTGCTCACGCGCCTACCCGCACTGTACTGATGGCAGAATCACTCTTCACACTAGAGTGGGAAGCCCGGGGAAACAGTGTCCTGGAAGAGGAATCATTCTAATGCGAGGCTTCAGCAATGGACAGCAAACAACTCATTCTCCAAATAAATAAGGCGAGGCAGCGCTCGAGAGTGGACATCATGGCTACCTACGCTTAAAAGGATCAGTTCGCCCTGATTCAGGTTCTAATTAAAATAGAAATGGCTCGTGCAATGAAAGAAAATGGAAGGGGAGTTCGGTGCTTGTGCGCCTGCCCTCCGCCCAGTTGCCAGGCTAGCAGCGAAGCACCTGCTACTATTCAAAAGAGCTGGGCTTAAAAGCAAATGCAAGGAGCCGCAGCCAGACGCTGTCTAAACAATATATTTTTTCCAAAAATGTCCATTAAGCTGTCTATAGCTCCCTGCATTATAATTCCCATTAGAGCTCATTATTGGAGATTTGTATGCCTGGAAATGTCTTTTTCAAATGAAGATAAAACAGAAAGTCCCTTTTTGACTCGGTCCTTCAGCAATGTGACCAGAATGTTCATGTCGGTGATTTGATCACTGGAAGCGTATTCCGGTAACAGCGCAAGCCTGGGGTCTTGACAATAATTCCAGTTTATTTCACATATTTTATTCATGCATTTCTTATATGAACAAGTCCAGGTCACTCTTAAGCAAGCTGACGTTTATTGATTGGCAAGGAGCAGCGCAAGACTTGATATGCAATATGGTGTGCCCTCACCGAAGCTAGCGCCAATGGTTGGCTGATGCCCTGCCCTGCTCACCTGGGCTGCGTGGTCGCCTCTGCCCGACCGACAGCAACATCCAGTTAGGTGTGCAGTGTTTCCATGGCAATGATGTATAAGATACATTATACTTGATATGCAATATGGTTTGCCCTCACCGAAGCTAGCGCCAATGGTTGGCTGATGCCCTGCCCTGCTCACCTGGGCTGCGTGGTCTCCTCTGCCCGACAGACAGCAACATCCAGTTAGGTGTGCAGTGTTTCCATGGCAATTATGTATAAGATACATTATACTTGATATGCAATATGGTTTGCCCTCACCGAAGCTAGCGCCAATGGTTGGCTGATGCCCTGCCCTGCTCACCTGGGCTGCGTGGTCGCCTCAGCCCTACCGACAGCAACATCCAGTTAGGTGTGCAGTGTTTCCATGGCAATGATGTATAAGATACATTATACTTGATATGCAATATGGTTTGCCCTCACCGAAGCTAGCGCCAATGGTTGGCTGATGCCCTGCCCATCTCACCTGGGCTGCGTGGTCTACTCTGCCCGCCCGGCAGCAACATCCAGTTAGGTGTGCAGTGCTTCCATGGCAATTATGTATAAGATACATTATACTTGATATGCAATATGGTTTGCCCTCACCGAAGCTAGCGCCAATGGTTGGCTGATGCCCTGCCCAGCTCACCTGGGCTGCGTGGTCTACTCTGCCCGCCTGGCAGCAACATCCAGTTAGGTGCGCAGTGTTTCCATGGCAATGATGTATAAGATACATTATACTTGATATGCAATATGGTTTGCCCTCACCAAATCTAGCGCCGATGTTGGCTGATGCCCTGCCCAGCTCACCTGGGCTGCGTGGTCGCCTCTGCCCGACCGACAGCAACATCCAGTTAGGTGTGCAGTGTTTCCATGGCAATTATGTATAAGATACATTATACTTGATATGCAATATGGTTTGCCCTCACCAAAGCTAGCGCCAATGGTTGGCTGATGCCCTGCCCAGCTCACCTGGGCTGCGTGGTCGCCTCTGCCCGACCGACAGCAACATCCAGTTAGGTGTGCAGTGTTTCCATGGCAATGATGTATAAGATACATTATACTTGATATGCAATATGGTTTGCCCTCACCGAAGCTAGCGCCAATGGTTGGCTGATGCCCTGCCCAGCTCACCTGGGCTGCGTGGTCTACTCTGCCCGCCCGACAGCAACATCCAGTTAGGTGTGCAGTGTTTCCATGGCAATGATGTATAAGATACATTATACTTGATATGCAATATGGTTTGCCCTCACCGAAGCTAGCGCCAATGGTTGGCTGATGCCCTGCCCAGCTCACCTGGGCTGCGTGGTCGCCTCTGCCCGACCGACAGCAACATCCAGTTAGGTGTGCAGTGTTTCCATGGCAATGATGCATAAGATACATTTATATATATATATCGTATTTCATTGGAAACGAGGTGCCTGTATCTGGGTCACACACTGGATGTTTCTATTAGGATGCTGGATAATCCCAGATCTAATAAAGTCACACTTTAAAGATGGCCCTGCACCAACCATTCTCCCAATGTAAGCATTCTCATCATAACCAGGGGCTATAGCCTAGCAAACAGCCTTGCATTTTACATGAGTTATGGAACTTCCATGTGTACATAAAGGGATTTTTTAAAGCCCTATGTGAATAACCACTACAGTCAAAACACAATCCCGGACCACTTCCTACTTCCCTCTACATGTCCCCTGTGTGTATGTCTTATTCTTTTCAGCATTTATACCCTCTCTGCTCTAAATAAGCGTATCATTTATTGTGTTTGGTTTAGAGCAGTGTCACATTGTGTGTAAATTACCCTCCTCCCCCAATTGTTTGCCACCAAAGAAGTATAACCTACTAGGACTTGACAAGGCAAGTATAAAGTAACAATCATATGGTTAGAGGAATGCATGGTCTGAGGGATGAACCACGTGATAGAACATGCCACAAAGCCTGCTGACATAATGCTTCATTGATAATTAGCACATGGAGATTAGTGAACTCGTCTCAGCCAATCAGAAAGTTTAGAATGCAATCATTAACTACTGATACAGCTGCAGGATTTCTTTCAAAAGGGCACTTATTCTCTGACAGGACCGTTTTGTTTTTGCAAAATGCTATCTAACACACGATGGGAAAAGCTAAACTTGGGAAAATGCTTTTGCTTTCTTACAGAGAAACCATTTACTTGTACATGACACTAAATGTATGCGTGTGTTAAACCAATTTCAGGTCAACCAACTTTGCAGTTGAAATGCTTAACTTGTGAATCAACCTATCTATTAAAATATGTCAAAATAAAACCACATTTATGTATAAACTCACTTTGTCCATTTACTTTACTCACAATTAAACATGTTTTACTGTGACACTACATCTCCACAGAATGTATGAGTACTACTGCTATGTTCTAATAGCCTTGAGAGGTGATTATCACTCAGGATAAGGACCCTTCCCCAATGTACAACTGGGTGGGAGCTCAATTTCCATGATACTGACCCTTCCCTCGGTCTATAAGGCTGTATTTCTAATATCTTTCACATTATTAGAAAGTCAATATTTCACACACTCTTTAAAAATACTCTCTGGCGACAACTATTTCAAAGAAGCAAAATCAGATTTGGAAATAATCAGCAAACATATGGACTCTATTGATTTTTTTTGTCCACACTCATCCACTAGACTTTTCTGGGTTTGTGCCAAAGGGGTCATGCAGTGAGTAACAAAGTATGCATTCATTTTCACTGTGTGTTGTAACACATTACACAGAGATTTGATATCTTTGGATGACCTTATTTTTCACAAAGCATTTGGTAATGCGACCCAACCTTGATTCCCTTCCAAGCCAACGTAGTTGAGTATTCACAAATATAAAATACAGCATATTTCCTTAATGAGCCACATATTTCTCATTTTCAATGCTAAGTGGAATATTGTGGCAATAAGACCCGAGGCGGCGGTCCAATACCGCCCCAGGTAATGTCCCCGGGCCGTAGTTAGAGGCCAGAGTGTAGTGAGGGCCTTAACGAAGCTCCGTGGGCATTACCGTGGGCGGTATTGGCCCACCGCCGAGGGTCTTACTGCCATTAGCACCCCGGCCTGTTAGACCGGGGTGCTAATGGCATTTGTTTTCTTCTGTTTCACTTGTTTCGAAACAGAAAAAAATAAATAAATGCCCCCCGGGAAAGGGAAAACGTAGTCCGTTTTCCCTTTCCTTGGTGGACATCGGAAGCGGACGCGCTGGGAACACAAGTGTTCCCAGCGCGTTCACTCCCAAGACCAGAATAAAAAAGAAGGTAAGTGCGGTTGGGAGGGCGGAAGGGAGGGGGACAGGGAAAAAAATGTAAAAAAGTACAGCGGCCTCCGGCAGGGGACGATGGTCTCCACACGACTGGAGGTTTCCATCGTCCCACGCCGGAGATCGCAATATAAAAGGTAAGTCGGATGGGGTGGGAGGTGCGAGGAGGGAGGGGAAAAAAAAATTCTTACCTGAGTCCCCGGCGTGGGATGAAGGAAGCCTCCAGCCATGGGGAGGCTCGGAATCGGGATTGCCCCGTTTCGAGCCTCCTCATTGGCTGAGGGGCTGCCACGCCCCTCGCCGGGAACAGAGTAGCCGGCACGCACGGCGTAAAAGGGAATATCATGTGGTATGGCTCGCAAATGAGCCAACCAACACGCAGTATTCCCATTGCGCCGCGCGTGCTGGGTGCTAATTAACATTAGTTCTTAGTTAAATATAAGGCCATCGTGTTCAGTCTTATTGCTGCAAGCAAACTGAGTTTTTTATTATTAGATGATAGAGGAACTATGGGCCTCCACCTTGTGTCACGTTTTTAATGCCATCATAGCTTTGAGGACAGTACCTACATCCTGGCAAAAAGCAGTAATTATACTAATCTATAAAGAATGGGTGGTAGGGATTTTCCAGGCAACTACCACCCTATTTCCTTGCTAGATTGTTTCATGCTGTACCTGTTGATCCAGAAGTATACCCTGCTGCAGAAAATGAAGCTGTATGCTGTATTTATGGATCCTAGGATGACTTTTGACTTAGTCCTGATGAACATCCTATGGCAGATTCTATTGGCCCTAAATGCTCCACCACAGCCAGTATCGATTATTCAACGGCTGCACTCTGAGAATCAAGCCACAGTATGCTACTGTGTTGGAGCTGAGCTAATACAGCCTTATTCATTCATTTATTTAACATTTGTTAGGCACATATACATGAGAAAGTGTTTCCAGGAATCACAAGGCAAAGGGGAAGGGGGAGGGAACAAAGGGGATAAACAACAATAAGCGGTCCTACTAGGCCTTTTGGCATTCACATTGTGCAAGTGCAGCAAACAGAAGGTGCAGGGGGGTGAGGGTGAGGGGGAGGTGTGGGGAGGGGGAGATGTAGGAGGGAGAGGCTGCATGCGCTGGGTTAGTGCAGGAGTGCTGTGGGTAAGTGCAGGTGGGGAGCCTGGATGGCAAGTGCACAGGGGATGGGATACGGGTAACTAGTGCAAGGCGGGGGATGGACGAGAGTCAGTAGTCCAGTCAGGGGAGAGTGCCCAAAGGCAAGTGCTGGAAGGGGGTACTGAGGCAGACTGGTCGAGGGAGGGCCTAGACGTTGTATGACTTAGAAAGGACCAGGCAGCCAGACGCAGCAGCAGGGTGGGCATTAGCTAGGAAGGGGGAGACAGAGCAGGAGAAAAGCAGGAGCAGGAGAAAATAAAGGTCTTGAGAAGCTTCCATAACTTAACGAGATCCGGTCTGATAGCACAACGAGTAGAGTACTCGCTTTGACATCTGTGCAAAGCCTGCTGACGCAGGTGCAAATTCCGGCAGGGCCAAACCCAGCCTTACATCCTTCCGAGGTCGATAAATGAGCACCACACACCGTGGGTAATAATAAGCAGTGCTCAGATGCCTGAGGGTTTGTAGCTCTATATAAATGCAAAGTTATTATTTATTATTATTATTATTATTATTATTATTATTATTATTATTATTATTATTATTATTATTATTATTATTATCTGGCTGAAGTCTGAGAGGGGTGAGGAGGCCATTCCAGAGGGAGGCTCCTGCTGAAGAACAGCTTTTCCCAAGAAGGTGGTAGTGGAGATAGGGCAGTATTTAGCAGGCAGGAAGGGTCACCAGGCAACGTCTTTAGGTGGGGGTACACAAGGGAGTGCTTAAGAGGTGATGGGAAGGTGCCAGTGGCAAAAGGGTGATTGCATATCTCAGCCAAGGAGGGGGAGAGGGTGGCAATATTGTCCTTGAAAGTTCTAGGGGAGCAGGTGAGCACAGGCATGGAGGAGACTGTCATAGAGCAAACAGTCTTGGTTACCACATCCAGCGCTATAAGTGAGAAGGAGTAGAGTAAGAGGGATGGAGAGAGATGGTACAAGGGAGGCCTACGTGCAGGAGAAGGAGGTAGTGGAGTAGAGGAGTGTGAGGACATGATGTCCTGAGTTTTGGTTGGGAAGTGGGAAGCTAGAGCCATGCAGAGGTTCCGAGAAGGAAGAGGAAAAGTGGAGAGTGCAGTAGGAATGGCAAGTTCCTTATAGGTTTTGAATAGTTCAGTCATGTTGTTGGTGGCCCCAGTGATGTGGGCTTGAATATGGGCCTGCTTCATGTACTGGATGGAGAATCAGTATTGCCTTTAGAGTAGGCAACAGGCCAGTTTGTCAGAGGATTTGCGAGAAGTGAGCCACTTCCATTCTGCAACTCTACACTTCTTTTGAGTGAGGCTGGGTTGGAATCATATCAACTGTTGCACTTGGAGGCATGCGTCATGCAGATCAGATCCTCATGGTAGGGGCAAAGGTGTTGAGGGTGTTGGCGATGGAGAGGTGAAGGTTAGCAAGAGCTGAGACAGAGTCTGAATGATAGCACAGATGGAAGGGGGAGTAAAAAAGGCGGCAAAAGCAGCTAATGAAACTTGCTTCATTGGTCGGATGACGGAGAAGGAGGCTGCAGTGCAGGCAGAGGCTTAGCCGGGGAGCCCAGGAGCTCCAGATCAGAGGTGAGAAGAGAGTGATCAGACCAAGAGAGAGGTTTACTAAGATGGTTGGAGAGTGAGAGAGGTCATATGAGATAAGTGCATTCAGAGGGAGTTGTGCCAGAGGGAAGAATTGTGAGAGAGAAAGATTCACAGAGGTGTCGGAATGGTCAAGAGGAATATTGAAGTCTCTGAGAAGGAGAAGCTTAGAGGTAGAAGTCAGAAGAGAAGAGGTGAGGTTAGCCCACTCTGATAGGAAGAGGGACGCAGCCCAGGGGTCCTCTAGATCATAGTGAGAGTAATCGACATGGTAGGAGAGATGCAAAGTTTGCAGACAAGACATACAAAGGAGGAGTAGGATTGAATTGGTATGATAGAGGCAGGGATCCATTCTGGGAAAACAAGGCCCAATCCGCCTCCAGCCTGGTTAACCCTTGACTTGGAGAGGATCTTATAGCCCTCAGGAAGAAGAGTGTCAAACGCATTAACAGAGCTGGGATTCAACCACGTCTCAGTGAGTGCAAGGATTTCAAGGTCAAAGTCTTCAAGGAGGTGACAGTTGTCAGAGGAGTGTTTGACAGCAGAGCAAGAATTGAGCGTAGCTAAGTGAAGCTGATTGCCCCCTTTAAAGGTTTTATGTGGAGGAATACAGGGACGGTGTACCACCGCCGGAGGGGACGAGGAGGCAGGAGGTTGGAAGACATAGGAGTGGCAGGAGAAGGGAGGAAGTTAATGAGAGATGGAAGAAACCTGTCAAGGAGGAGATTGGGCTGAGAGCCCTGAGCCATGATAGTGCCATTGGAGTAGACATTGATGATGCACCTGGATGATGGGACGTGTGCCAAGGGCACTCGTAAATGGTCCCATCATTAATGGTTGAAGAAGAGAGAGGGGAGAGGACAGAAACCATATGGGGAGTCCATATGTTTGACAGGGAACAACAAAGAGAATGTCAGCAATAGTCTGTCTGGAGAAAGGACTGACAAAGGTGTCAACAATGGGCAGAACCTGGGTTACAGACCATGATACACTTCTTAAATCCTTTCCTTCCAGGCTTTGAAAGAGAAGGAGGATTGGAAATGGAATAGCAGTTTCAATAGTAGGGGAGATGGCAAGCACCATAGGGGATGGGGGGACAGAAAGGAGGCCTTTGGGAGGGAGAGAGACAGAGGCTGCACAGTTCATGAAGGAACTCACCAAGCAGCCTAGCAGCCAAGTAGGTACAGATGAGACAGGTACTTTACAAGATTTGACTAGGGCAACAGATTTTAAAATACCCAGAATTTGAGTTCCAAAAGGAAAGGGGAAATGCAGCAATTCAGTATGGTCAAAAGATGATGAAAATCAAATCCCACGTGAAAAATGGTAGCATTTTAACAGGGCACAGGTTTTAAAATGACCAAATGTGCTGTTTCCGAAAAATCAAGTAAATACCACAATTTTGTACGGGCGACAGATGATTAAATACATGCAAATTTGAAAATCAAACACACTTGAAAAATAGCAGCATTTTAACAGGGCATGGGTTTTAAAATACTCAAATGTGGTGTTTCCAGAAAAAAAAGCAAGGAAATGCAACACTGTCACACGGGCAACAGATCATTAAAAACACCCAGATAAGAAAATCAAACAGACATGAAATATAGCAGCATTATAACACGGCATGGGTTTTTAAATAACCACCTGTGGTGTTTCCAGAAAAACCAGGGAAATGAAACCATTCAACACGGACCACCTCAGATGGTACTCATTAGCACAGCCTGCTGTAAAGATGGGCAACTTCGATCTTCCTGCACGTGAGTAGCGAGCAAACATAAACACAGACAAAGTTCTCAGATAGGAAGATGCGACTATCGTACATGCGGGGGACAGAGTGGCACTTAAGTGGAAAAGAAACTGTAAATTGAATACAGAAAACAAGAAGTAGAGTGTGGTGCAGCTAGATGAATACCAGCTTCTGTGACAATATATGGCTGAGGTTTGATAGTTAATATGGAGTGAGGATCAAATAGCAGAACAATTAGGTAAGAGTGAGGTAGCGTAGAGAGGAGAGAGTAATGATCCAATCACTTACGGGAAGCACACCAAGTGAGGGAAGACCGGTTGATGCAAGGCACACTTAGACAAAGAGGACACAGTGCACAGAGAGTTGTGGCATGATAATAGTACTGCAAGTGCAGAGATATGTTCAATTACAGCAGCAGTGGGGAGGAGTGAGCCGGGTGATTCATGGCTTTGGTGGGGCAAAGCAGGCGACGGAAGCCACATCAATGGATGGGAGCACTTGCACAGAGAGACGTGTGTAGCCACAGGGGATCAATCACAGTAAGCAGTGAAGCAAGGATATTGGGGGGCTTACACAGGGCTGCGGGCCAATGGTAGTTGTAGCCGGGATCTGCAGTTGAGGCAGGGGAGCTCTCTCCGCCCTCCCAGGGACAGACAGGTCCAGACAGGGTTTAGTTTAGTTTAGTTTAGTTTATTATTTGTATAGCGCGCCATACCCTGGAGTATCAGGGCGCAAACAGACAAGGATATGCTCAACTTAGTTACAGGTACATAGAAATCAGATGAAGGTACAGAGATGCGCCGAGCTTGGCTACAGATATGCTCGGCTAATTGCAAGTACAGGAAGAGGCAGGAAGAGTAGACAGACATCAGCAATATTACAGCAAGCATATATGAACAGGGAGAGATCAAGGACAGGGGAGCAAGGAGTTTGCTCCTGTTCGCGTAATATATAATTATATACAGTAATGTACAATGTGACAAGTGGAGTAGTTAGCTGTCGTTGGCTCTCAGCCACCTAGTGAGTTTTTGTCTAAATTTTGCGAAAGGCTGAGGTTCTCTAACGTCATGGGGGAGGGAATTCCATAACTGCGCAGCCTTGACCGGGAAGCTATTTCCTCCTATAGTGGCAAGTTTGAAACGCGGGACTTGGAGGCAGTTTGCGTTGGCTATTCTGGTAGGTCTGGAAGAAGTCCTTTACGTAATCTATCCATGAGGTAAGGTGGAGCTTTGTTGTTGATACATTTGTGGGTGAGGGAAGCGATTTTGAGAAGAATTTTGTCTGCGGTGGCGAGCCATTTGTGTTCTCTTCTTGTGGAGGAAATATGCTCGTTTCTATTAATCTTGAGTGCTGCTCTCAGAGCATTGTTCTGGAGCACTTGAATTTTGTGGATGGTCTGTTTATTAGCTCCAATGTAAAGTCCATTACAATAGTCTAATTTGGATAGTATCAAGGCTCTGGCTAGTGTAATGCAACTATCTGTGGAGAGGAATTGTTTGCTCGCTCTGATAAGTTTGCATGTATATGCTGTAGCAGAAGCTAGAGAGTTCACTTGTTTAGTAAAGTTCATGGTGGTGTCTAGGTAAAATCCTAAGGTTTTTACTTCATGAGCTATGTTTATGTTGTTCCCATCAATAATGAAGTTGTCGTAACCAGGGCTGAGTTTGGATATATAGGTAGTGGTGCCCAGGATGATAAGCTCAGTTTTATCATCGTTCAGGCATAGGCCGTGTGTGGCCATCCATGCCTGGACGATGCTATAGATCCTGTTCACTAGGGCCAGGTCCTTGGCGTAGTCTCCTGAGAGCGGGAGGAGGATCTGGGTATCATCTGCGTAGTTAGTGTAAGCGATACCCAGATGATCCATTTCATCAAAGCGAGGCTTTGTGAAGACATTATATAGGTTGGGTGACACACAAGATCCTTCTGGAACACCGCATGTTATGGGGATTGGATATGCTGAGGCTGATGGAGCGAAGACTCTCATGGTCCGATTACTCAGGAATGACTGGATCCAAATTATGGCCTCTTTTGAAAAGTGGGCTGCCGAGTCGAGGTGACTACAGAGGACTGTGTGGTCCACTAAGTCGAATGCCGCTGATAGGTCCAGGAGGAGAAGTAGGGCCGCTTGGCCATTGTCTCTACAATCGTCTATTTGGGCCTTAAGGTCTATTAACGCTGTTTCGGTCCCATGTTGCGGGCGGAATCCTGATTGACGGGTTCCAAGTAGGTGGTTAGACTCTAGGAAGCTTTGAATTTGCAAGTAAGCCACTTTATCTAAAATTTTTAGAAGCAAGGGCACAGTCGTGATGGGCCTGAAGTTAGTCGGGATGGCAGGGTCAAGGGTTTGCTTCTTTAGTAGTGGCAGTACCCAGGACTCTTTTAGGTTGATCGGTACTGAACCTGAGGTAAAGGAAGAGTTGATTAGTTTGGTTATAAATGGCGACAGTTCTCTCGCAGCATCCTTGATGAGTTGTGCTGGGCATTGGTCGCCTTTGCAGTTGGACGGTTTGAGTCCCAGGATGATCTTTTCTACCTCTATGGTCGATACCTTAGAGAAGCAGAATCGGGCTCCTAACTTGGGCAGTGGCGGTGGCGCTGAGCTCTGAGGGATGTGTGGTGTAAGTGATGCCTTCTTGATGGCAATTTTGGTTTGTAGGCTTGCTACTTTGTTTGTTAAAGCAAGTTGTATGCTAGAGCACCATTTTTTATCCTTGGTGCAGTTTTCTTGGGGTACAACGGGTGTTTCCAGTTCTTTCAGAATGCTGAACAGTTCTTTGACACTAGATTTTGAGTTGGATATTCTAGTATTGTAGGTTTCTTGTTTGGCTAATAGTATTTCTTTCTTGTATTGGGAGGAGGCTTTGGAGAGGTTGAGTTTATTTTTGACAGATGGGGAAAGTCTCCAAATAGTTTCGAGTTTTCTTTTGGCCAGCCTAAGATTTTTTAGGTGGGGCGTGAACCAAGAATTGAGGTGTTTTTTAGATTTGCTATTTCTTGGTTTGAGCGGGGCTATGTGATCCAGGGCTGAGGACATGACTGCATTATAATGTTCGACTAACAGATTAGGGTCCATGCAGTCAGGTAGTGAGTTTAATTTAGGTATTATAACGGGCATCAGATTTTCCACTGTCATTAGTTTTTTATTTCTCATTGGCAGAGGTGGGGCAAGTGAGGAGGGGGCAGTGACCCGGTGGGTTGTCACTGAGAATAATAGCAGGTGGTGGTCAGTCCAGAACTGCGGTACAGAATCCGTAATATTTACTTCGCAATTATGTTCTGCTATCCAATCAAGGATGCGACCTTTGTTGTGGGTGGGTAGTTCAACTTTTTGGGAGAATCCCAGCTCTTTCAAGGTCAGAGCAATCGCTGACGAATGGGCGTCCTTATTGTCATTATAGCCTAGATTAAAGTCTCCTAGCACTATTGTTTGGGATGTATTTTTTAGGTTATTGGACAGGGATGTCGAGATGTCCTCAGAGAAGGTTCCGATAGGACCTGGTGGTCTGTAGATGAGGATAATGTTCAGGGTTTGGGAGTTGGCGATGGCTATTTTAGCCGTGAGGCATTCACAGGATTGCATATTGGTAGTAGTGATGATCCTCATGTCCAGGCTAGTTTTAGCTATGATTGCTAGACCTCCACCTCGGGAGGTAAGTCTGTCCGCACGTAGGATTGTATAGTTGTCTGGGACTGCTAGCGATAAGGCTGGGCCAGCCGCATCATGTAGCCAGGATTCTGAGATGGCCAAAAAGTCTAAGTTGTCTGTGGCAATGATGTCCGAGATCTCTGTGGCGTGTGCGACTAGCGACCTGGCGTTTATAAGTGCACCTTTGAGATATGGTTTATGGTCAGCTAAGTTAGGGCTGGTGGTGTTATGACTACCTTTAGTTATCTGTTTGGAGTTATTTAGTTTGGGTCTGTTGGGCTTAGGCTGTTTCCTAGTAGGTTCCGCAATACCCTTCAAGGGTAACTGTATTTTGTTTCGGGATTTTGATAGTTCAGCCTTCTTAGCTGGTAGCTCATGCAGTTTGGACAGGCGAGCACGTAGTCTAAGGTTTCTGTCTACAGTGTTATCTGGATAGTGGGTCATTTTAAGTCCAGTATTGGGTTGTTGTGTGTTGAGCATGATATGGCAGGTGCAATGGGTGGAATAGGACGTGGTGCGAAGACTCAGAGTGTTAACTTTGGTGCTTATTTTAGGTGGTTGTATTCCTAATGTGATAAGGACGGTGATATGCAATGGTAGCCAGGGTGACCTGTAGGCAAGACCCAGGGAGTACATGCTAAGTGACTGGATAATAGTCCGATAGGTGAAGTTTCAAATGGCAATTGAGGTGGCTAAGACTAGGCAGGCTAAATGCAACTATCAGCGCAAGGGCACAATGCAAGTCAGGTGTGGTCTATTAGCGACCAGGTGCACAATGCAGATCAAATGTAGTCTATTGGCGACCATAAGGCACAGTACAGATCAGGTGTGGTCTATTAGTGACCATAGGGCAGAACAGGTGTGGTCTATTACCGACCATGGGGCACAATGCAGATCAAATGTGGTCTATTAGTGACCATAGGGTACAGTGTAAGTCAAATATGGCGACCATGGGGCACAATGCAGATTAAATGTGGTCTATTAGTGACCATAGGTACAATGTAAGTCGAATATGGCGACCATAGGGAACAATGCAAGACAAATGTGGTCTTATTAGCGAACATAGGGCACAATGCAGATCAAGTGTGGTCTATTAGCGACCAAGGTGCACAATGCAGATCAAGTGTGGTCTATTAGTGACCATAAGGCACAGTACAGATCAGGTGTGGTCTATTAGTGACCATAGGCAGAGCAGGTGTGGTCTATTACAGACCACGGGGCACAATGCAGATCAAATGTGGTCTATTAGTGACCATAGGGTACAGTGTAAGTCAAATATGGCGACCATGGGGCACAATGCAGATCAAATGTGGTCTATTAGTGACCATAGGGTACAGTGTAAGTCAAATATGGCGACCATAAGGCACAATGCAAGACAAATGTGGTCTATTAGCGACCAAGGTGCACAATGCAGATCAAGTGTGGTCTATTAGCGACCAAGGGGCACAATGTAGAAGTTGAGATGCATGTACTGTTTCAACATGTGGCAATGGTAAACAGGCTGGATGCCGTATGCTATAGAGGGCCCATATGGGTGCCCAAGCGCTCTAGGAAAGAGAAAATAAACAGGCAGGTGGCTGGAATCTGGAATACAACTAGGGGAGGCATATGGCCTACCTTGCGTCTGGCAAGGCTCGTAACCAACGCTCCTGAAACCTGCTGCTCCTGCAATGGGTTGCGGGATCTCCTACTCCTCCGGCCTTCAGTTGTGATGTTGGCATAGAGATCATACTGCAGGTGTGAGCACGGGCAGAGTAGCGCGCTCCAGCGTGCTAACAGGGGGCAAACAGGGGCCTTAATGTGGGCCTTCGGGTGAGGCCGCCGGCGTTTCCGCCTGCCGGCGGATGCGGCCTATTCAAAAGGCTGCTAGAAGCTAGTAGCCTAGCAACGAGGCACCAGCCTCGATATGGCGCCGCGCTGCGCCCGGCATCATAGGATCAGGCAGAGGAGGTCAGGCAAAGCGATGTCGTGGTCCCATGGACAGAGCCTTGTGCAAAATCGGGTGTCTTCATGTAGGCAAGGGTGCTCAGGGGCATGGGAGCCTTACCATGGTGGATGGCTCTCCAGAGCGTCGTGGTGTGGCTGGATGCCGTGGGTGGGCATCGGCGTGGGTCGGCTCGCGCTCCGAATGCGAGCTGCTGTTTGCGGAGGGAGGAGGGGCTCCTGCCCTCTCCTCCTCGAGGTAGCTGCTGGTGTGACTGCAGGGTCGTCTTTGGGGCCTTATGAGAGGGTCTTAAAAAGGGGGCCTGCTCTGCCTGCCGGCTCCCTGGGTAGGACAGAAGAAGGCTGCTTCAGCCAGTCAGGCAGTGTGTCACTGGGCACCAGCAAATGCATTCCAGATGGTAAAAATGGCAGCAGCCATTTTAAAAAAGACCACGAGGAAGCCACAATGCATCATAGTCCAGCTGGGATTGTTTAAAGAAGTTTTCACGTGCCACTAAGAGGCACAAATGAGGTACTGGCGTGCATCAGGAGCCCAAGTAGGTTATGCACGCTATTAATAAGCCAATTTCTTCTTTCTTGTGGTAATTACAGTGACAGCACCAGAATTCCAATGAAGATGAATACCTCTTATTAGTTGTTGGAGGTCTCAGGAACAGCACGTCAGGCGAGGCGAGTAGAGGAAAGGATGCTGACAGTTCCGCAGCACCACAGAGGTGTGGTGCATGTTGGCACCCCTGCTCTTTAGTGTTGGATTCCAGGATATCATAGATGCACTGCTGAGGGAGTGGCAGGACAGCCCGATGATGGCCACAGAGAAATATCCAGCTTTATTTTATGCTGATGATGTGGTAATACTGGCAACCAACCCCCATGGCTTGAAGGACACCCTGCAGGTTCTTTTGTTGTAAATAATTACGGTTAGACCTAAACAAAGACAAAGCCAAGGTCACAGTGTTTAGGCGTTTTCATTACCTAGGTTTTAGGTTTCAAGAACCCGGGAATGGTTGGCCCAGATAAACAAATCAAGCACCATCATGGGGAAGTATAATGGCGCCATTAAGTCTTTTCTCAATAGGCATGGCAGTGGTGCAGTTTACCCTGCACTTGATTTGTATAACAAAAACAGGCTCTATTTGCGACTACGGCTCAGAGATACAGAGCTGTGCTATCACAGGGACGTTAGATATCTATGAGCATAAGTTCTTGAAGAATCTAGTATTGCTTCCCCTGAGTGTTCCATCTGCATTGGTATATCTGGACCTTGATATCCTTCCTGTGGGAGACCAGGTAGCCCTTAAAATAGCTCTGCTGTGCATAAGAGTATGGCAAACATAGGTTTTAGCAACATATTGGGATGTCCTGACCTATTTCATGACCCTACGGGGTGGCAAAAGTTCCAGATGGGTTGCACACGTGAAGGATTCTTTACTTGCCTTGGAAGAGCGAGGACTGTGGGAAAACCCCCAAGGTAGAGTTGGATTGACGGCTAAGAGGGTGAAGAAAGCCGCCATAATGAAATCAAGGGAGCAATTAGTGGAGAAAGTGTCTGCACTTAAATTGAGCCCAGATTACCTCTTGCAAAAATGGGTGAGGGTTTGAACCCTTTCTTGATACAATTACACCAGCCTATGTAGGATCACAGTTTGCTTGTTTTAGGTTGGGGATACTGACTCTATCTCACTTCACAAAATCATGGAATGATAAGGGGAGGGGAGGTGTCTGGGGTGTGGGGCAGAGAGGGCAACTGTGACACACTTTCTGCTGATATGTATTGTGACTTCACATTTGAGATGCACTTATGTAAAACCGGTTCAAAGGCAGCCGGTATCCTCCTATCAAGAGAGGCTGTGAATTTCCTTAGATGCACCATGATGTCCCACGTCACTTTTGTAACAGTGTGTTACGTACACAGGGCATGGCTACAAAGATTGAGGGCCCAGAAACAGGAGGCCTCAATGAGTGCGATGAATGAATGTGCGTTCAGATTAGCAGCTCCCGTTTTTATATAAAGCAGGTGAATCTTGTCAAATCATGCAAGGCTGCGAGCATGCTCTCCATTTCTGTTTATGTGGTGATATTTTGGGATTAGGATTGTGGGTTTATCATGCTAAATTTGGCAAAGAGTTGTATAATCTGTGGTACATCAAATTGAAGCCCTACTATTTTAACCATTTTCTTTTTTTTTTAACAATAATCAGAAATATATATATTCGCATATTGAGTTTGTTTTATGGCAATTGTTATACATGTATGTTTTGTACTTCAAGGTGCTATGCCATATAGAAGTTTGTTTGTCTGACGGCCAGACATTATTTGGTGTATTTACTATTGCAAAATATGTGTTAACCCCCTTGTCTGGTCAGTCCATCTTGGGAAGCCCTTTTTACTAAAGGCATTGCCAAGTATAATCAAGTGTTTGTCTAAGTGCTTGTGTGTAATGCGAATAGCTCATGAATTTGGTTATTATCTGTGACATGAGTCTAGCCTGTACTTTACAAGTTTAAAGTTAGAATCCCAATAGGGTTAACTCAGCCCATTACCCTCCCAAGATTTGCAAGCTGGATACCATTAATTTGGATAATAAAAACATGTTGTATAACAGTGCCTAGAAGTGGGTGGAATATTGTACGAAGCTCTATATAGAAACCCTATATGATTGTTATCACTACACTGAAACAATAACCTCTCACTTCTAACTCTTGTTTTCCCAACTATTTTGGCCTAATTCACAGAACGTTTTCCAAGGGTGTTTTGCAATTATAAAACGCTTCTAAGAATTAGGCCCTTGGTGTGATGTGAACCTTCCAGCTGCATGACATTCTGGACAGATCGTTTTGTGTCCTGGATCAACCTATTGTTTGCTTCCTGGCCAAAGTACTTAGTCCCATGGGCGCAGAGTGCCCAAGGACTAAGGCTCTATAACCACTCCACGCAGATGCCAGCTCCTTTTCCCCATTGCTGGCGAACCATGCATTGTAATCTTATATCAGGGAACTAGGATCAGCCTTTTAACTGCGTTCCACTTGAGCTTATCCAGACAAACACGTTTGTCTGCTATACAAAACTACAATCCCGGAGCAGAAAACACAACATTAGATTAGAACAACCCTTCTCGATTTCCAATGTAAATGCTTTAATTTACCAACATGTTTCATAAAGGCACTAAAATTAAAACCAAAATTATAAAGAAAATTAAGATAATAAAAATAATTAAAATCAATTAAAAACAATGGGCCTCATTAAAAGTTTGGCAGTAGCCTTGCCGGTAAAACCGGAAGGCTGCCGCCAAACTTCCAAACAACTCTGGCATCCGCGAATGGCCAATTACCGGGTCGTTATGGCCCTGCCGGACCCGGTAATTGCTGATTCGCGAGCACCAGAATGGAATGCTCCCCATTCCCATTGAGCCGGATAGGGCTCAATGGGACTGGGGAGCTCGGATGCACCGGCACCATTCAGAATGGTGCCGGTGCATCCGACATGTTGTGTTCGCGGGTGCCGCTCTGCCTGCCAGGTCAGACCTGGCGGCCAGAAAGAAACCCGCTAGCACAACTCGTAGTTTGCCAGTACAGGAGCTAAGGTACCGGCAAGCTTACCAGTACTGTTGTTCCCGGACCGGAAAACCTGTAATGAGGCCCAATGACATATAAAGTAACTGATACAGCAACATAAACATTGAAGACACGAGAGGGTCATAGTCTCTTCTCCCAACTGAGCAATCATGATGAATAATAAACATACACACACACACAAACACACAAACGCACAACAGCTCATTACCAATACTAAAGCATAATAGCTAGTACTTGATCAGTGTAAGCTTAGTTCCAACCTTTCTGAAAATACGAAGCAACAGCAAAAAGCACATCTTGATCATCAATGGACCTACACAATCCCTTTGCATCCCGCAAATTAAGTTTACAGTGATTATTCAAACAGGCCCTCACATATGTTGTCTAGGGTCTGACTGTAATGGGCATGAAAAAGAACATATTTTATAGTTTCTTTGGGTTCATAGCAATAGGGGCATGCATAGAACATTCTGAAATCGCCCGCAATCTAGTGAACTTTGCCAGGTGTGAAAAGCCTAGGCGAAATTTCAGATATAGGGTGCAGGCACAAGAGGGAGTTAAGCAACCAAGACACTTTTCAGAAATTCTCATCTCCTTATCAAAGATATATGCAGGAACCAAATTAATTGTCTGGATATTATCTAAAGTGTTCCCTTTTGCACATTATTAAACTTGCAATGATCATTCTAGCATGTCTGTCTGTATTCATGCTCAGTGGATTCTCTCATGTATGTGGCTCATCTGAATACATGTGGTCCTACTTGCTTGAGCACGGATAATGCATGTTGAACTGTAATACCTCTAATAAAGCTTATTTCTACTTTGCTAATTGTTGAATTAACCAGAACCGTAGCAAATAATAAACGAATTACTCTTCTCAACCTGACTGTTCCAACCAATATTGCAAATCACTAGACAATTTTAAAAATATCACTGCTTCTATTGCTTGGCTGTCAGTGATTACATGTATCTTTCTAGCATGGGCTCTCAGTTGTACAGTTTATGGGCCTGATTCATGTGAATCAGGGCCTATGAATTTTGTTGCTGAAGAATGAATGTCTATGCATCGTGTTGCCCATAATTCCACAGATGTACTCATTTGTTTCATTAAGCTACTTATAGTTTTGGAAATCAGCACCACATCATCCATGAATAAGAGAATGCTTACAGATGTGCCACCGAGTAAATCAGTGTCTGTGAGAAGAGATGCAAGAGCAAGTGTTATTTCCTTAATCTGTAAGAAAAGTAATGTGGATGCAATGATGCGGCATCATTTTACCCATTTTTGAACTAAAAATGAATTTGTGGTTTCTCGCCCAAACACCAATTAATTGTGGTCTAATGTTCTCTTAAAAATGAATTTGGGATTTATGAGCTCATTGTGAAAGTTGACACTTTGATCCATACATAATTCACTGAAATAAACACACCATTTATTTTCAGGAATACATAACTCAAAGGTTTATGCATGTCTATAGATCCAGAAAAAATACTTTTCAAGAAGTTTCTCATATTATTAGTTTTGGCTGCCATGATCATATACCCTCCTTTGTTCTGAAATGATTATACTTCTCTTTTCACTGTATGTCTATGTACGGAACACTTTGATTTCCTCACTAGAAGATACAGCTGTGTTCTAAATCAGAAATTATACATGTTTTCCATCAGTTCTATGCATTCTTTATCAAACGAGGGCTCTTTATATAATATACTATTTATAATATTTCTGATAGATTTAGAGACAAATGGTTGAATAACGTTAGCTACTTTTTCATACAATTCCAAATTCCCATTATATTGTTAAGTTGTAAATTGCTTTGTATGTATTCAAAAACAGGGAATAGCTGTGTTAAATCTTATCAATTATAATGTATGATCTAACAAAATCTACCAAATGTGTTTATTATTATTGGAACACGATATATAATTGGCACCCCTACTGCCAGCAGGCAAACACATCAATTTAAGAGATACAGATCACTCTCACTCCTTGAATTGACATATAAACTGTTAATAATAAGCCATTCCCCCAATGTGGCCAACATATAGACAATATGACTAGCATAGTTTTCACATTGAAAGACCCTCTGCAGATGTGTTGCCTAAAGCCTCACAGTTGCATACACTAAGACTGAGTCTGACCACGATTCTTGCTATAGTAAGTACATGTCAATGTTTCCTCTAGTTGAATGGTCTTCAAATAGAGGCAGATAGCAAGTACAATTCTCCTTTTCGTTAAGACCTGAAAGGATGTCTAAAGGCTCACATTTTAATTCAAAGTCTCCTGCAGCAAACATTTGAAGTATCCCAGAGCTTCTCCAGAGTTTGTATAATTACTAAACTAACATCACTGTTATGCCTGTTATAAACATTAACTATCAATATAGAACACATCATATGTCATTGTTATCCAAAGGTTGTGAATGTTTACTGATGCTGTACCTAATGATGAGCAACTTTCATGAGCAAGAGTTCACACCCTTATGATTAACCCACCACTCGGAGGACCTTGACTATTCTTTGTAGCCGGAATATAAAAATGATTACATCCTTCAATGTGACTGGGCCAAGTGCCCATGTCTAATAGAAGCAGGGAATACACATTTTCCAAACAGACTTGACACAGTTTTCATCAAATAGGTTCCCATTTAACCCTGTGATATACCAGAAAAGTACACAGAGATCATTTACAGTCCTACATACCCGGATGTTTTACGAAATATTCTTCACCCTATCACTTTAGAGTGGTTGATAATGTCAATCCATTATACTAGGATTAGCTGCAACTCCATATTCTTCTCTTATGAATATTAAATTGTTTAATCTTCAGAAATCAGTCTTAAAGAGTTGCACATTTGATTGACTGATGTATTTGTCTACGCTATTGGCCCACCTGTCGCTCAAGAGTTCTTAAAGTCATGTGTGAAATCTGAGAAATAATTTAAGATTTTCGGTGAGTATTGTTATGCATCAAATGGGTCTGTATATAATGGAGATTGATCGTCTTCATATGAAGACATGCACCACACTGAGGCAAGGTTATGTATTCAGTCACCAAATGTCCTTCCACTATGTGCTCATCAGCAGTTACTATATGAATATAATCAACCTCTGGATTTCCTGGGTCCTTGCGTCTTGAAAATCTGCATATATCTCTACACATTAGCAAGCAACAACGTTTAACATGCCACAACCAATGAATGATTTTGCTTAAAAGATATTCACCTTTTTACCCAAAACATTCATAAAGACTACAGTGTTCTCTCTTGGGATTTCCTTGAACAAATTATCATTAGGGTCAGTTGTTTTGTACTTAAATACACATGGAGTCCCAAAGTCCAGGAGCTTGAACTCAGTAGGATAGTTCATTTTCTGTAAATTGTGTGGATTTGGACTTATATACTTTCATTGACTCATTGACTATCACTCCAACCATACTCGCCGGCTACAGGGCACTCACTCCTCACTCCTCCTAAATCCATGACAATCAACTCCACTCTCACAGCTAATGACCTATCTGAATACATCACTGCAAAAAATAATGAAATTAGAGACACTCTCCCCTCCTACATTTTACACTCTGCCTAGATTTCCACAATACTCTGCCTCCATCTCCCACTTTAGTCGCAATAATACTGACAAAGTACTACCTCTCTTGATGAAGGCTATCCACTCCTGTGCCTCATCAGACCCTTTTGCTCATCGGCTAATCAAGCCTATTGCCTCTATAGTGTCCTCTGACCTCACTGAACCCTTCATCCTATCCTTCAACTCTGCTTGCTTTCTCTCTGTTTTCAAATTAGCTACGGTCACCCCTCTCCTAAAAAAGCAAGGGGCTGATCCAAACATACTGGCTAACTTGGGGCCGGTGTCTCTCCATCTGCTCTACTCTAAAATTGCTGGAAAGGGTTGTGTACAACAGTCTTACCAATTTCATATACATCCACAACCTTTGAGACCCTGTCACTTCACAGAATCTGCTCTCATGTATATGTCCAACTTCATCGCCTCTGCTAAGCACTCAAACCTGTCCTCTATCCTAATTCTCCTTGACCTGTTTGCTGCCTTTGATGCTGTCGATCACTCTGATCACCTTAATACTCTCTTTCTTCTTCTCCAAGCTCTGGCCTGGATTGAATCCTGCCTTGCACCTCGCCAATTCTGTATCTCCTGGAGCAACAACACTCTCAACTCACTCCTCTAACTGTTTATGTTCCACAATGCTCTTTCATGGGTCTGCTCAAATTTACACACTACACTTATGCTCTTGGGGCAATAATCTCCTCCTTTGGGTTCTCGTATCAATTCTTTGTGGACAACACCCAAATCTTCTCCTCTTTTCCTGAACTCTGCTCTTATCTCGCTATCAAAATTTCCAACTGTCTCTCTCATTAAATATTGGTCGGCTTTGCACTCTCTGATGTTAATCTCTATCTTTCTTTCCTGCCAAAAGATCTCTCTCATCTTTTCCTCTACCTATCCAGTTTCCACCTGATACTCTCCCCTGCTCTTCTTCATCTAGAAACCTCTGTGCCATGTATGACCCTTCTCACGCCTTCACTACTTTCATCTCCAAAACTGGATCAACAGCCCACCTCAATCTCCAAAATGTTAGCCTCCTTGGTCTCCCCAACTATGCTTTCTGTCCTCTCAACAAGATGATTAACTTTGCTACCAGGACTCTCTCACTTCACACATACTTCCTCGTACAATCACAAGGCTGGACGGCTGATGATGCAAAATAGGGCCAGATTTGAATGTCTCCTCCTTGTTCACAAATGTATCTACGTTAAGGCACCACTGTATCTATCCTCCTCTATCTATAAGCCTTCTCATAATCTCTGCTTTTCCTCAACTATCTTTGTGGCTCCTCGCCCTCCCGGTGCTTCCTCTCAGTTCCACTCTTTTCCTCTTCTTGCTCCACTTGCATGGAATTCTTTGCCCATGGACATCCGAGAATTAGTCCACCTCCAAGCCTCTGAGTTACCCTCATAACGTACCTCTCTTCTGCTTCCTAGCTTACACTGTTCCCATGTCTCTTACCTGCCTCTGTCTCTGACTTACTCTATTACATTATAGCACTTCACCCATCATGGCCATGTCCGGAGCACAGTCGGCTGTACCGCCTACCTGCACTTAAAAATGTCCAATGTTGGTTGTCCTTGATCTATTTATATATATACTTTTGTATTGTCCGTGGTGACTGTACCATTTGCTCCCCTCCACAAGCTTGTCAGAATGTCCCTCAAACTCAACCCATTGTAAGAAGCTTGCTACTTCCCATCAAATCTGATTTCTTATCTATTGTACATTCTTTTGTGATCAAAAGAGCATTGCTCCTCCTGTATTTAAATACATGAATAAATACATACATATAAATAATAGTCAATGACCGAGCTAACAATAGAAATTAAACTAGAGTCATCTCTATTCACAGATCGATCCTGTAGGCCTGTGATTGGCAGAGCCATCTGATTGTAAGCAATATAAACCCCCTTTGTAACTTTGTGTATTACAACGTAAGTAATCTTGATTAAGCTGTTCCTTGGTTGTGTTTGCTATTCTTTGTTCAGGATCCCCATTGACAAGTATGGCGTAGAAAACAGGTGTGCTAGAGAGACCAGAACAATCTGCCCAATTGACAAACAAAAAGCAAAGGCTGCTGCTGGGGAGAGGTCTCTTCTGCAGCCACCACGTTTATCAAATAGGTGCTATGACATGCATATGTAGGGAAATGTAGTCTTTTGAATTCAGCTGCAAGCTGATCGACGTGGAAGTACACGCTGCTAGTCTGAGTCTGTTGACTGTATTAAAGAGGACATTGTTCGCTGTATGTCTTATGTTGCCTCCTTGCATACAACTCAGAGGTTATTGATAAGCATGCCTTTTTTTGGCAAATATTTAAATTGCAAATCTATTATACTGTAATCCTTGTTGAAGTCTTACCTTTTTCTTGTTTGTTGGACTGACATACAGATAGCTCAGCACAGTCTTTAATCCCACTTTTTCATTGAACTTTTCATATGTGGTCCCAAAGTCTGTTGATCTGCAATGGAAAAAGTGAATTTAAATCTTTTCAAAGAGGAATTTACACGATTTACAAAGAGTTTGTAACTTTGGATAGCAAGCTTGTATTCATTGTTCTTTGGGGCCAAACTATGTGGACTGTCTGCCAGTGTTTTATGAATACAAGCTGTCTTTATAAAACATTAGCATTACATTAAAATGCACCTGCGCAGTTTACCAAAGAGTCCCACAATGTCCAGTGTCTGACGATTCAGCTGTGGAACAAATTAATCATCTCCAAATGTTTCCAAAGTTTAGATCATTTGAACTATTAACACTCACTTTAAAGTACAAGTAATTTTTGAAAGGCAAATACTTACTTTACCAATACATTACTTATATAGCTTATTTTATTATATACTAGCTGCTCCATTGCATTTCCATAAACAATGAAGAACGTATTACTTATATAACTTGTTCTGACACATGGAAATATTACCACAATAGAATTATATTTTAGTTAATCTCAGCAATTCATCTTTGGCATATTGCAAAATAGACACATTTCGCCCAATTTTGCATATGATAAATATAAATATCAATTTAACTGTCAGTTTTAATCATCATCTACGTTTAGATATAATGGCTCTCATTACAAGTTTGCTGCTCCGGAAACAACAGTGCTGGTAAGCTTACCTGCACCGCTGTTTCCCGACCGGCAAATTACGAGTCTGTGGGTGGGTGCCGGTGCTTCCGTGATCCCCATTCCCATTGAGTCCTATGGGGCTCAAATGGGAATGGGGATTAACATTTACCGCCATGTGATTTACCGGACCAGCGGGCTGTAATGCCTTGGTGATTCTGGCAAGTCAGGCAGTGATAAATCATTATGGGTCCGGGCTCCCTACTGGTTTTACAAGCACAGTTTCTGCCGGACTCGTAATGAGGGCCAATGTCTACATTCCATTCCTTCGACGTATAGCATAGCTAAGACACAATAAAGGTTGTTAGGGGAAAGGATACTCCTCCTGGGCCTTTTAGTGTTCCATCAAAACCTCACCCTCTCAATCTCCTCTTACCATAGATTCTACGTCTTCTAAACCTCATAAACTCAGCTTGCATATATTTAGACCATGTGTGTTCCATTATGCTGCCACATTAACAGCTGACTTCAACTATTACTGATACCATGGACGTACATCATTTCCCCACTCCTGCCACCTACTAGTCATTAGCTTTCTCATGCCACCTTCAGTTGTAGATCAAAATGTCTCAGATGAGTTTTGAATGAGTAAGAACTCTAACTGGATTAAACAACGTCCCTATGTAATAGTCATTATGAAATTTTTGTTATATACATTTGAAAACAGGAATACACTAAATACCAACTGAAACAATACAAAAGATGGAAAAGGAGCTATGTCTGTGAATATGTCGATGAGAGAGTGAGCGAGTGAGTCAGCAAGTGAGTAAGTGAGTGACTACTGAAAACTTCTATATAAATTATGAGACTCTCTCATACACATTATGGACGACATAGACAGAAACTCACCATTACATTTACTTGAATTAGAAATACTACAAATATTTGCAGAATGTCATCGAATCTCCATCCTGCTAATTATTTTCTGGGAGACATCGCCACAAAACAAGAACAGTGAAAGTGTGGATAAATGTCCATACACACAATTTAAGTAATCTAAACTTGAGGGGGTAATGAAGCAAAGTATGTACGTCTGTGTATGTTTTGGTACGGATGTCAGGATCCTATGTAATTCAGTTATGTATAAGAACTCTGTGAATTTAATACTAAAAATACCATATGATTCTGTAGGTTAACAATACAAACTCACTCTGCTATTATTGTAATAGGGACGTTTAGTGTATTCTTTCCGATATGAGACGAGTGTAATTAACATGACAGAAAGGTGTTCTAGTGTGAACCAAAAGCCCAACATTCTCTATATGGACTAACATTGCATAAAGATTAATATTTTTTCAAAATGTTTGTATATATTAAAAGAATTGCTCATATCCATTGAAAAAATATATCTTGTCCAATACAATTTTATGTAATATAGGGTTACAGTCAATCAGCTTGAAAAGCAAAATATCCCTGTTTATAAATTGTCAAGTTGGAAATTGGAAATTGCAGATGGTGTAGTGATATATAGATAGAAGCAATATGAGAGAGGTGACTCTGATCCTAATTCATATTCCAGGTGAGCTCAGTGGCATAACACTGGACCACCCACTTCTCATGAAAGAACCGACTATCCATCAACAATGTAAGAATGGAAG
Source organism: Ambystoma mexicanum (assembly GCF_040938575.1). Classification (NCBI taxonomy): domain Eukaryota; kingdom Metazoa; phylum Chordata; class Amphibia; order Caudata; family Ambystomatidae; genus Ambystoma; species Ambystoma mexicanum. The sequence continues at coordinate 1,528,979,013 of NC_090929.1, read as the reverse complement.
CTTCTGTTGAGTGCAACTTTAGTATTACACTGTGATTCGAGACAGAACATGTTCTTATTTAATTATTAGTTTCCATCCTTGGCATATGTTAGAGAATTACAGACTTTGTAGAATACTGATCAGAGCTTGTTTAGGTACATGTATGCACCCTGCTATCTCCTGTACACTTCTAGGTATTGATCATGAATCATTGCTCTCCTTTTGTGGTGAAAGCTGTCATTGTGCAGAGTGATGATTGTCAGAAAAATATATATTTGTTTAGCATTGTATGCATGTATTCCATCTTTAGTTGCACACCACTCAAGCAAACATAAAAACCTACACCAATAGTTAGCCATCCTTGTGATGACACACAGGTATGTGGGATGTTTTTACCCATGCATCCAAGCCCTACCATAAAACTGTCCAGTACTGGCATGGAAAACATCATGATGGCCAGAACTCCCCAGAGAGTGCACAGGGAAAACATGAAGAATAGGCTGCCACCCATTTTTGCCTATGTTGTGAGCACAGGAGGGCACTGCCTAAAACCACCATTGGGCTACACTTACAGTAGCCTGAAACCATTGGGAATGGCAATGCTGATTGCCAAAAAGCAACTCAGAACTGTGGGGAATTCATTTTCTTAATACCAAAAATGGTTGCATTACCAGTACTCACCACTATCAGAAAGCCGGCGTTTTAAAACCACCAGACTTTTGTGTAAAACTGAACAAATGAAACAAAACCAGGCCAAGGAAAGACTTGCTAAGAGGTGGAAGAATGTAAAACTATATTCTGAAATGACTTGAAGGAAGTAATTATTTAAGGGCCGATTCATGGAATAAATGTGCGCCGAAAATTCCGGCGCAGAGGGGCCTATACGTGCGCTGCGCCGAAAAATAGCGAAAAGCGCAGGGAAACCAGCGCACGTCGATTCATGGAAGTCCGTGCGTAAGAAAAGCATAGGACGTGTGCTGAAAAAGTGCGCGGCGCACGCCGGCGCACAGGTCAACCAACGGCGTGCGCCACGGCCACTGCGCTATCACTCCGAGCGCAGCGCACAGCTCTAAAGTAGGCGGAACACAGGGCGGGACACTCGGAATGGGGAATAAAATGGGGCACAACACTCGGAATGGGGAAGAATGTGGGCGGCACGGGGAAGTACAGGAGGCAAGTGCGCGGAACGCCCACACGCTCTCCGGCAACACGTATTCATGGATTCGAACAGGGCAAAACAGCGCTCGATCAAACCAGCGCACAGGCCCAAAAACGTACGCCACAAGTAAGCAGGCGGTAGCGTCCCGACGCACTCAACGAAAGTGCGCCAAAACCTGCGCCAACAAATACCACCCACATACAGCAATGGGCCATACCGTGACCCCAAAGGACTAATGATGTGCAAAGGTGTACGCCATTTACACGGACACCCACTGTTCAAAAATTCGCGCGTGTGTGTACAACGGGTTGCGCGAGAAGTCACTCGCGCGATTGCCCTGGGTACGTGTATCCCGGGGTGCGGGGAAGTCCCACACGCGATTGCCCTGGCCACGTGGATACCAGGGGTGCGTGTGAAGTTCCACACGCGAAAAGCCAGGGTACGTCATTTACAGGGGTGCGCGGGAAGTTTCACACGCGAAAAGCTAGGCTACGGGAATTCCAGGGGTGCGCGTGAAATCCTACACGCGAAAAACTAGGGTACGTCATTTACAGGGGTGCGCGGGAAGTCCCACACGCGATTACAGCAGGGTACGTGTATTTCAGGGGTGCGCGGGAAGTTCCACACGCGAATAGCCTGGCCGCATGTATTTCAGGGGTGCGCGGGAAGTTCCACACGCGAATAGCCTGGGCGCGTGTATTTCAGGGGTGCGCGGGAATTTCCACACGCGAATAGGCTGGGCGCGTGTATTACAGGGGTGCGCGGGAAGTCCCACACGCGATTACAGCAGGGTACGTGTATTTCAGGGGTGCGCGGGAATTTCCACACGCGAATAGCCTGGCCGCGTGTATTTCAGGGGTGCGCGGGAAGTTCCACACGTGAATAGCCTGGGCGCGTGTATTTCAGGGGTGCGCGGGAATTTCCACACGCGAATAGCCTGGCCGCGTGTATTTCAGGGGTGCGCGGGAAGTTCCACACGCGAATAGCCTGGGCGCGTGTATTTCAGGGGTGCGCGGGAATTTCCACACGCGAATAGGCTGGGCGCGTGTATTTCAGGGGTGCGCGGGAAGTTCCACACGCGAATAGCCTGGGCGCGTGTATTTCAGGGGTGCGCGGGAAGTTCCACACGCGAATAGCCTGGGCGCGTGTATTTCAGGGGTGCGCGGGAAGTTCCACACGCGAATAGGCTGGGCGCGTGTATTTCAGGGGTGCGCGGGAATTATCACACGCGATTTGGCTTGGTACGTGTATTACAGGGGTGCGTGCGAAGTTACACACGCGATTAGGCTGGGTGGGTCCTGTCACCCTCGACGGCCCCTGCAGGCAGCCCACAAAACAGGGGACTACCCTGCACACCTGCTCATGTCTCCCACCACCCCCACCCCCCCAGTCACCAGGGGTACCCTCCACCAGGCCCCCACCCATGCCTCCCACCACCCCCACCCCCCAGCAGTGCAGGGGCAGCCTCCACCAGGCCCACACTCATGTCTCCCACCACCCCCACCCCCCCAGTCACCAGGGGCACCCTCCACCAGGCCCCCACCCATGCCTCCCACCACCCCCACCCCCCCGCCACCAGGGGCACCCTCCACCAGGCCCCCACTCATGTCTCCCACCACCCCCACCCCCCACCATCCGGGGCACCCTCCACCAGGCCCCCACCCATGCCTCCCACCACCCCCACCCCCCCGCCACCAGGGGCACCCTCCACCAGGCCCCCACTCATGTCTCCCACCACCCCCACCCCCCACCATCCAGGGGCACCCTCCACCAGGCCCCCACTCATGTCACCCACCACCCCCACCCCCCCAGTCACCAGGGGCACCCTCCACCAGGCCCCCACTCATGTCTCCCACCACCCCCACCCCCCACCATCCAGGGGCACCCTCCACCAGGCCCCCACTCATGTCACCCACCACCCCCACCCCCCCAGTCACCAGGGGCACCCTCCACCAGGCCCCCACCCATGCCTCCCACCACCCCCACCCCCCCGCCACCAGGGGCACCCTCCACCAGGCCCCCACTCATGTCTCCCACCACCCCCACCCCCCAGCAGTGCAGGGGCAGGCTCCACCAGGCCCCCACCCATGCCTCCCACCACCCCCACCCCCCCGCCACCAGGGGCACCCTCCACCAGGCCCCCACTCATGTCACCCACCACCCCCACCCCCCCGCCACCAGGGGCACCCTCCACCAGGCCCCCACTCATGTCTCCCACCACCCCCACCCCCCACCATCCAGGGGCACCCTCCACCAGGCCCCCACTCATGTCTCCCACCACCCCCACCCCCCACCATCCAGGGGCACCCTCCACCAGGCCCCCACTCATGTCACCCACCACCCCCACCCCCCCAGTCACCAGGGGCACCCTCCACCAGGCCCCCACTCATGTCTCCCACCACCCCCACCCCCCACCATCCAGGGGCACCCTCCACCAGGCCCCCACTCATGTCACCCACCACCCCCACCCCCCCAGTCACCAGGGGCACCCTCCACCAGGCCCCCACCCATGCCTCCCACCACCCCCACCCCCCCGCCACCAGGGGCACCCTCCACCAGGCCCCCACTCATGTCTCCCACCACCCCCACCCCCCACCATCCAGGGGCACCCTCCACCAGGCCCCCACTCATGTCTCCCACCACCCCCTCCACCCACCATCCAGGGGCACCCTCCACCAGGCCCCCACTCATGTCACCCACCACCCCCACCCCCCCAGTCACCAGGGGCACCCTCCACCAGGCCCCCACTCATGTCTCCCACCACCCCCACCCCCCACCATCCAGGGGCACCCTCCACCAGGCCCCCACTCATGTCACCCACCACCCCCACCCCCCCAGTCACCAGGGGCACCCTCCACCAGGCCCCCACCCATGCCTCCCACCACCCCCACCCCCCCGCCACCAGGGGCACCCTCCACCAGGCCCCCACTCATGTCACCCACCACCCCCACCCCCCCAGTCACCAGGGGCACCCTCCACCAGGCCCCCACCCATGCCTCCCACCACCCCCACCCCCCCGCCACCAGGGGCACCCTCCACCAGGCCCCCACCCATGTCTCCCACCACCCCCAACCCCCAGCAGTGCACGGGCAGCCTCCACCAGGCCCCCACCCATGTCTCCCACCACCCCCACCCCCCCGCCACCAGGGGCAGCCTCCACCAGGCCCCCACTCATGTCACCCACCACCCCCACCCCCCCAGTCACCAGGGGCACCCTCCACCAGGCCCCCACCCATGCCTCCCACCACCCCCACCCCCCCGCCACCAGGGGCACCCTCCACCAGGCCCCCACTCATGTCACCCACCACCCCCACCCCCCCAGTCACCAGGGGCACCCTCCACCAGGCCCCCACCCATGTCTCCCACCACCCCCACCCCCCAGCAGTGCAGGGGCAGCCTCCACCAGGCCCCCACCCATGCCTCCCACCACCCCCACCCCCCAGCACTGTGGGGAACCTGCCAGCAGGCCCCCACACATGTCCCCCTGGCCCCAGGTCCTGACGATACACAATCATGGCAGTAATGGCCAGCATACCCAGCACAAACACCCAGGCAAGGATTGCATCCACCCACATAGTGAATGCAATCACATGACACAACCCCAATGCCAAGTATGCAAAAGAACACATGTCCGTCACACACACATACACAATGGGTGCAAGTGAATGTCAAAACCCATATCATGACATGTAACAAACCAATGAGAAAATAACACAAGTGTAAGAAAATATAAAAAATGTATTAAATACCAAAAATAAGTGAATTTTTCAAACATGCAACGATGTGGCTAAGTAAATAAATGGTCCATGTCCGAGAACAAAAGTGATAAACAAAAAAACAAAGGAAAAAAAAATTAAAATGAATTTGTCCAAAGCAATATCATGTAATAGGAAATTAATGAAAAACCATTACGTCATGGTGAAAACAATAAGAAATTAAAAAAATGCATCTCCCAAAAAAACAAACTATATACAGGAATGTTCCAGGGTCCATGAGCCCAACACCAAAAATGAAACCCACCACTAACTAATGAAAAATATATGTACAAAAAAGTGGCCATTGTCCGAGCGGTCCAAAATAATAAAAATAAATAAAGGAAACCTAGCACTAACTAACTAAATAACTATATACAAAGGCAGCGGGCAAGTCCTGTGGCTCACTTGGTGATGTTGCTGGCCAGGGCATCATCGAACTCCATGTCGATGTCCTGGAGGCGGGACTCTGTCCTGGCCCCGAGGTCTCGCAGGGACAACCCCATGTCCACCTCAAACTCCCTGCGAGCTTCCTCGAGGCACTCAGCCCGCCTCAATGCCCGACGCATGGAGAACTCCGCCCTGACCATGGCGAGCCGCTCCTCTTCCGCCCGCTGCCGCTCCGCACCTATCCGCTGGCCAAACTCCTCCCACACGGAACACACCACCATCCCAGGGTTGCCCTACCCTCCGGCCGATGCCTGCCCCTCGGATCTTGATGGCCCCGAGCCATGATGCCTCCCACGTCGAGCCCGCTGCTGCCTCCGACGCCACTGCCTCTGCCAGCACGACGGCATCCAGGCTGATGGAAACCACCGACGCCGTCGTGCACGTGCCCTGCCCGATGATGCCGTCACATCTTCCATCTGCTGGGGTCCACTTGCTGTGTTGTCCACCCCTGCTGGACCTCCGACTCCCAACTGTGGCAGGGATGGGATCCCCACCGAGCTGGCTGCATTGGTCGGGGCAGGTCCACAGGGGGCCCTGGTGGCATCTGGGCCGGAAGACGGCAAGGAGAACGACCGGTGGATAGCCTGCACTGAGGAGGAGAGGGCCGTCAGATTGGCCAACACATGCAGGAAACCCCCGAACATGGCCGATCCCAATTGGGCCACGTCGGCACGGTGCACTTCGTGATGACGTGCGTGCTCCTCCCGGGAAGCACGCACGTCATCACGAATCACAGCCGTGCGCATCGCGACCCCAATCAGGACCTTCTCCACGCGGCCAGGGGTTACCACGTCCGCAGGTGGAGGGGAGTCAGGTGACATGGACATCCCCTCTACCTGCGGACGGGCCTGGGACGGGGCATCCCTGCTGGTGCATGGTGGTGCACTCACAGGGTCAGGGACAGTGACATGCACAGGCCCCTCCACGGTGACCTGTGCTGCCTCCTGCCCCTGGCCCTGGACTGCACCACTTGCACCAGCAGGGATGCTCCCACCAGGCCCCATGTGTGCACCAGTGTCGGCCTCCTCCTCCTCTGTGCAAACCACCAACCTGGATGGCTCCTCACCGTCTCCCGCCGTAGCAGGCCCCTGTGGGGGCTCACCCACCCCTTCCGCTGCAGCCGTGGGGGCATCCCCGCCGCCTTGCTCCACAGCGCCGTCTCCGCCCTCTTCTTCACTAGCCGCTGCGTAGAGGGAGACAAAGGACACAAGCATCAGGCTACTGTACAATGGTCCCCAAGACAGGAAGCAATAGCAGAGAAGCACCACTGTCAAAGTACACTTCCATCATGTCCCTCCACAACACATGGGTCAGTCCAGGCAAAACACACACAGTAACAGGCATGGTGCATGCCATGGACATTTCCATGCATGTCCAATGGACTCTAGAAACATTCAATGATATGTAACTCACATGCATCATGGCTCATGCATATCACATGCACACACTTCACCTCAGTCACATCCATCTGGCCCCAAACACACCGAACACAGGCGAAACAAGGGTAAGTTGGGTGCGTCACTGAATCTGTGCATTGTCACACACATGTGTCATGCATCCATGGCATGCACAAGTCACAGACACGCAGGTCAGGCACACAGACATGGCTACCATATATGTACCTGGCATCAGCACCCATCCTTCACCCCCATCCATGTCCAGGTACAGAGACTGGCATGCTCTCATGTCCAAAATCTGCATAGGGCTCCCCATGCCGCATTTCAACACATGCAACAACCATGTGGGTCACACATCACTGGTCGCACATGCATTACCATGATGTCCCTGCACACATACATGCATACATGGCCCATGGCACACATACAGGCAAGTATCATAGAACCAGCACACCGCAACATGCCCTGTCTCACACAGTAATGCTTGGACACATACCGCTCAACTCCAGACGGGCCTCCCTCTCAAGGACCTGGGCGTGGAGCGCTGGGCGTACGCGTTCCAGGACCCTCTTCTGGATGGAACTCATGCGGCCCCGGCCCCCCTCCACGAGGCGCCGGGCCTTCACAAGGGTCCTGGACCTCAAGTCCTCCCAGCGCTTCTTGATCTTCTGGACGTTGCGGGTTGCCACCCCCTCCGCGTTGATGGCAACCACACAGTCGGCCCAGATCCTCTCCCGTCCTTCCTTGCTGGCGCGGGACGATCCAAAGAGGGCATCATACTGCCCCAGGACATGCTCCACCAGGACACCAACTTCGGTGGCAGTGAAGCTGGTGCCCCTCTGCCCCTCTGGCCTGGGGTTGCCACTGGTGCCAGATGTGGAAGTGCCCGACATGGCAACCCCAGAGGCAGGTGTGGGTGGGCAACTGGGTCCTGGGGCTGGGCTGTGGAGCGATGTAATCCCAGTTGGGAGTCTTCAGTTCCAGCAGGGGTGGACACAGCAACTGGACCCCTGCAGATGGCTGATGTGCAGGCACCAAATGGCAGGGCACGGTGGCAGCAGGCAGGCAGGCAGGCAGGCAGCAGCAGATAGCACGTGGGAGGCTGCTCGGGGCACTGGGGGGCAGTAACTCGGCCTTCTGGGCAGGAGCGTGGTGTTCCGTGTGTTTTCGGGTGGCCAGCTTGATACGGAGTGATTTGGCACGTGAAAATCCTGCACGTCAGCGTGAAATCCGAGGAAAGGCCCTTAGCGCGTAAGCGCGTCAGCACGCATACCCGATTCTATTGGACCAGAGTCCCTCAGCGCGTAAGCGCGTCTGACGTGACCCGCACGGGCGTTCCCCACTCAGCACGTGATGACGGAACACACGTGGAAATACTGCACGTCAGAGTGTCATCGCGTGATTGGCCTATGTACGTGTATTTCATTGCGTGTAATTGGACAAAAGTGCGCGTACACGCGATTGGCCTATGTACGTGTATTTAATGGGTGCGCGGCCACTTACACACGCAAGTACGTCAGCGAACCTGTATCCCGTGGTGCGTGTGAATTTCCACACGCTATTGGACTGGGAACTGGATTCCAGGGGTGCGCGGGTCACACGCTCGCCTAGAACACGCGCAAATCATAAAATTGCGGACTTTAACAATAACAAGCTCAGACGCCAGGATGAACATACCGTTCCTAGCAGCAGTGGCAGTGGGCTACCAAAGGAGGAGGAGGAGGATAGTCAGGGCCAGAATATTCACACCCAGAACCAGCCTTTTCGGGATGCCTGATGACCAGGTGTATGGGAGGTACAGGTTTCCACCACACATCATACTGGACCTGGTGACTGAGTGGGAGGATGACCTCACATCACCCACCCTGTGCTCCCAAGCACTCAGCCCCCTGGAGAAGGTCCTCAATGTACTGCACTTCTTAGCCACTGGATCATTTCAGCGGACAAGTGCCATAGTGGGTGGGGTGTCACAGGCCACCCAGTCACGCTGCCTACACCAGGTCTTGAACATCATGACTGCACGCCCATCAGTCCGCAGGCACATATACCTGCCCAGAACACCTGCAGAAAGGCATGCTGCCGCCCTGGATTTTTACGGAGTGGCACGATTCCCCAAAGTGCTAGGTGCCATCGACTGCACCCATGTGGCTCTACGTCCCCCCAGGGCATCAGAGCACATCTATAGGAACCGCAAGCACTGGCATTCCATCAACGTGCAGGTAGTATGTAATGCCAAGGGAATCATCACCTCAGTATATGCCAACTATCCCGGGTCCACCCACGACAGCTTCATTTACCGAATGTCCACCCTATGCCGGGACATAGATGCTGGGCGGCATGGCGATACATGGCTGCTTGGTGAGTATGTATGCCACTGCACATGCATGCATGTTGGATACTGAGCAAGGTCACAACCCCACCAATGATACCAATCACCACCTCCACAGGGGACAGTGCCTACCCTCTCAGCCCCCACATGATGACGCCAATTCGGAACCCCACCACGCCACCCCAGGTAAGATATAACACAGCCCACATTACAACCAGGGGCATAGTGGAGCGCACATTCGGAGTGCTAAAGTCACGCTTTCGCTCCCTTGACCGTTCTGGCGGGCAGCTGTTATACGCTCCCCCAGTAGTGTGCAGGATCATAGTGGCAGCATGTGTCCTGCACAACGTTGCAACACGCCGGGGCCTGGCCGTGGACATGGTGGTGGCCCCACATCCCCAACCACATGCACAGCCGCTGCGCATGGGAGGGGAAAGGGCACGGGGGGAGGCAGCCCGTACACAGCTAGTGGCTAATTACTTCACATGGAAATCACACCCCTGTGGAGTGCACACTGCCCTGGCACATTCCATCTGACAATCAATGATGACTCAACCTGACACTGATCCTGAATGTCTGGAGGATGAACCGGGAATACCATGTCAGCCTGAGATTGTTCACCTGGAAGTGTCACAATGTGTGCATCCCTACCCACACAGACACCACCAATGCAGTTTTGTGAAGTTACACATTGAAGCAGCTAAAATGAATACCCACTTGCAAAATGCAACAAGAGGACAGTGCCATGTCAGCCAACCCAACCCCAGCACCGCCACACGACACACCGTGCCATGTCATGCTAATTGCAGGTAAACAAAGTAATCCCCACAACATGACATCAGTCTCACTATGTACAGTGGCACTATTAGAAACCTGCAACACCTGAAATGCTCACAGCAATGCCGGACCAACAACATACTTGAGCACGTAGTACCATTAACATGACATCACAAATGTTACATATTAGTAGTCTCACCACCTGGAAATGCCTGCACTCCCACCACTACCAACTGTGCAGTGTTGTCGCCATGTAGAGTTGTAGGTGCACTGCTGCCAACATGGTCCCCATCTCCAGACTACAGGTCCTTGTGTGGACATGAGGAAGGGACCTGCAAATTGGGAGGTAGACACAGAAGAAGAGTTACACATCAATGCAACATGCAGTGTACAACACAACAGCAATATGCACTATGAATGTATACACAGTATTGACTACAGACTGGCCACACAGCTCATGGGAGTCCAACGTCACTGTGTAATTCACTGTCACTTGGGCACACCCTTTGCAAGCCCATGGAAACGGGAAGCAGGAGGGGTGTGTGTGACTCAAACCCAAGCATCTGAACCAAATACATTACAAGCCTGCATGTGCCCAGCCACAATGCAGCGTATGCCCACAGGAACCACGGAAGCCAACAGATCGAAGCCAACAGATCGAAGCCAACAGATTGTCCCAAAAAAATTGGGAATAAAAGAAATCAAAATAAAAATAAAAATAAGAAACAATCAAAAATGGCCATTGATGGGCCCGGGGGGGTTGGGGAGGCCACCCAGGAGGTCCGAGGACAGGATGCACACCAGAACCCCCTCCGCGTTGATGGCAACCACACAGTCGGCCCAGATCCTCTCCCGTCCTTCCTTGCTGGCGCGGGACGATCCAAAGAGGGCATCATACTGCCCCAGGACATGCTCCACCAGGACACCAACTTCGGTGGCAGTGAAGCTGGTGCCCCTCTGCCCCTCTGGCCTGGGGTTGCCACTGGTGCCAGATGTGGAAGTGCCCGACATGGCAACCCCAGAGGCAGGTGTGGGTGGGCAACTGGGTCCTGGGACTGGGCTGTGGAGCGATGTAATCCCAGTTGGGAGTCTTCAGTTCCAGCAGGGGTGGACACAGCAACTGGACCCCTGCAGATGGCTGATGTGCAGGCACCAAATGGCAGGGCACGGTGGCAGCAGGCAGGCAGGCAGGCAGGCAGCAGCAGATAGCACGTGGGAGGCTGCTCGGGGCACTGGGGGGCAGTAACTCGGCCTTCTGGGCAGGAGCGTGGTGTTCCGTGTGTTTTCGGGTGGCCAGCTTGATACAGAGTGATTTGGCACGTGAAAATCCTGCACGTCAGCGTGAAATCCGAGGAAAGGCCCTTAGCGCGTAAGCGCGTCAGCACGCATACCCGATTCTATTGGACCAGAGTCCCTCAGCGCGTAAGCGCGTCTGACGTGACCCGCACGGGCGTTCCCCACTCAGCACGTGATGACGGAACACACGTGGAAATACTGCACGTCAGAGTGTCATCGCGTGATTGGCCTATGTACGTGTATTTCATTGCGTGTAATTGGACAAAAGTGCGCGTACACGCGATTGGCCTATGTACGTGTATTTAATGGGTGCGCGGCCACTTACACACGCAAGTACGTCAGCGAACCTGTATCCCGTGGTGCGTGTGAATTTCCACACGCTATTGGACTGGGAACTGGATTCCAGGGGTGCGCGGGTCACACGCTCGCCTAGAACACGCGCAAATCATAAAATTGCGGACTTTAACAATAACAAGCTCAGACGCCAGGATGAACATACCGTTCCTAGCAGCAGTGGCAGTGGGCTACCAAAGGAGGAGGAGGAGGAGAGTCAGGGCCAGAATATTCACACCCAGAACCAGCCTTTTCGGGATGCCTGATGACCAGGTGTATGGGAGGTACAGGTTTCCACCACACATCATACTGGACCTGGTGACTGAGTGGGAGGATGACCTCACATCACCCACCCTGTGCTCCCAAGCACTCAGCCCCCTGGAGAAGGTCCTCAATGTACTGCACTTCTTAGCCACTGGATCATTTCAGCGGACAAGTGCCATAGTGGGTGGGGTGTCACAGGCCACCCAGTCACGCTGCCTACACCAGGTCTTGAACATCATGACTGCACGCCCATCAGTCCGCAGGCACATATACCTGCCCAGAACACCTGCAGAAAGGCATGCTGCCGCCCTGGATTTTTACGGAGTGGCACGATTCCCCAAAGTGCTAGGTGCCATCGACTGCACCCATGTGGCTCTACGTCCCCCCAGGGCATCAGAGCACATCTATAGGAACCGCAAGCACTGGCATTCCATCAACGTGCAGGTAGTATGTAATGCCAAGGGAATCATCACCTCAGTATATGCCAACTATCCCGGGTCCACCCACGACAGCTTCATTTACCGAATGTCCACCCTATGCCGGGACATAGATGCTGGGCGGCATGGCGATACATGGCTGCTTGGTGAGTATGTAAGCCACTGCACATGCATGCATGTTGGATACTGAGCAAGGTCACAACCCCACCAATGATACCAATCACCACCTCCACAGGGGACAGTGCCTACCCTCTCAGCCCCCACATGATGACGCCAATTCGGAACCCCACCACGCCACCCCAGGTAAGATATAACACAGCCCACATTACAACCAGGGGCATAGTGGAGCGCACATTCGGAGTGCTAAAGTCACGCTTTCGCTCCCTTGACCGTTCTGGCGGGCAGCTGTTATACGCTCCCCCAGTAGTGTGCAGGATCATAGTGGCAGCATGTGTCCTGCACAACGTTGCAACACGCCGGGGCCTGGCCGTGGACATGGTGGTGGCCCCACATCCCCAACCACATGCACAGCCGCTGCGCATGGGAGGGGAAAGGGCACGGGGGGAGGCAGCCCGTACACAGCTAGTGGCTAATTACTTCACATGGAAATCACACCCCTGTGGAGTGCACACTGCCCTGGCACATTCCATCTGACAATCAATGATGACTCAACCTGACACTGATCCTGAATGTCTGGAGGATGAACCGGGAATACCATGTCAGCCTGAGATTGTTCACCTGGAAGTGTCACAATGTGTGCATCCCTACCCACACAGACACCACCAATGCAGTTTTGTGAAGTTACACATTGAAGCAGCTAAAATGAATACCCACTTGCAAAATGCAACAAGAGGACAGTGCCATGTCAGCCAACCCAACCCCAGCACCGCCACACGACACACCGTGCCATGTCATGCTAATTGCAGGTAAACAAAGTAATCCCCACAACATGACATCAGTCTCACTATGTACAGTGGCACTATTAGAAACCTGCAACACCTGAAATGCTCACAGCAATGCCGGACCAACAACATACTTGAGCACGTAGTACCATTAACATGACATCACAAATGTTACATATTAGTAGTCTCACCACCTGGAAATGCCTGCACTCCCACCACTACCAACTGTGCAGTGTTGTCGCCATGTAGAGTTGTAGGTGCACTGCTGCCAACATGGTCCCCATCTCCAGACTACAGGTCCTTGTGTGGACATGAGGAAGGGACCTGCAAATTGGGAGGTAGACACAGAAGAAGAGTTACACATCAATGCAACATGCAGTGTACAACACAACAGCAATATGCACTATGAATGTATACACAGTATTGACTACAGACTGGCCACACAGCTCATGGGAGTCCAACGTCACTGTGTAATTCACTGTCACTTGGGCACACCCTTTGCAAGCCCATGGAAACGGGAAGCAGGAGGGGTGTGTGTGACTCAAACCCAAGCATCTGAACCAAATACATTACAAGCCTGCATGTGCCCAGCCACAATGCAGCGTATGCCCACAGGAACCACGGAAGCCAACAGATCGAAGCCAACAGATCGAAGCCAACAGATTGTCCCAAAAAAATTGGGAATAAAAGAAATCAAAATAAAAATAAAAATAAGAAACAATCAAAAATGGCCATTGATGGGCCCGGGGGGGTTGGGGAGGCCACCCAGGAGGTCCGAGGACAGGATGCACACCAGAACCCACCTGCGTGGATCCTGGGAAGATAAAACACCTCCATGGGCTCATGGCCCACACGGCTACCCTATTGTGGGAGTATCACTGCTGTCGCTATTATCACCCTGTGCAGCTGCATCCGGAGGTGGTTGCACTATGGGAGGCAGCCCACGCAAGGCCCTAGTCTGCTCCTCCATGGCTGCAAGCATGCGGGTGTGGTAGGTCTGGTTCTGGAGGATGAGTGTGCGGAGGTCCCCATGCAACAACTCACGGGATGGCCGGACCTCCGCCCTCGTTGCCTGCATCTCAGCTGAGAGCGTACGGGTGAGACGCTCCAGCTGCTGTTCTGTCCTTTGGTGTGTTGAAGCCTCAAGCTCAACAAGAGTCGTCCTGAGGTGAAGGAGCTCCTGCCTCAGGGCTTCCCTGTGGCCCTGGGACTCAATGGAGATGGCCTCCTGCAGAGTCGCCAGTGCCGCCCGCCTGTCCCTGTTGGACCCCAACATGTCCTCCCTGTGTGACTGGCAGATGGAGTCGGTTGCCTGCTCTAGTCGCTCCATCAGCCTTTCTGGGGGGACAATGGAAGTGGCCACCCTATCCATGGCCTGAGCCATCATCTCGGATGATGCAGCCTGTTGGGTAGCCATACCGTAAATGGATTGCTCCCATGCGGTATTGCCGGGTGGCGTACGGCCACCACGTCGGCGGGCACCACACCTGTCTGGGGCAAGGCGAACTGCGCCTTGCTGTGCCCGCAATGCCTGAGGCTGCAGGACTGCATTCCCCCTCTGATCTGCTGGCCCAGGAACAGGATCAGATGTCGCGGAGTGTGACCCTGCATCCGTAACCACCGAAGGCGTAGCTGCCAACACTGACATCCCCATGGAGGGTACTGACCCTGGTGCAGGTGGGTGAGACAGAACAGAATCCCTCCCTGGAACACTCACCTGCGACGGCACATAGGTCTCATCCGAATCAACACCTGAGTACAGCTCGGGGGAGGTGCAGCCAGAGACACCCCTTGAGAGCACGACCTGCAGCACTTGTGGGTTCTCCCCCACCACCACACCACGTCCCTCACTGGTGGTTGGTCGGCCCTGGGACACCTCCTGGGTCTGCACCATCTCCACAACCCCAGCAGTATCAGGTGCGTCTTCCCCTGCAAAGACATGAAAACAAAGAAATGGAAACAGGCATTAGCACCATGGCACACATTGAGGGCTGAGAAGCAAGAGAACCAGTACTTGATTGACACATGTCCCACATGACTAAAACCCTCCCATGCATGCACCCTCACTGCGTATGAAGTGCAGGCAAATGGCACACACTGATGACACCAAGATGGAAGATGAACAAATTTTCTGCATGCTGCCTGGCAGTGGCATCACACATTGGCCTGTGATTGGCAGGTGAAACACACATGCCATCACACAGATGGCATGTACCATTGCTATTGAGTGAAGATGGAGAGGAGGGAAGCACCTATTCATTCAGTCCAGTTCCCGCATGTAATAGCTTTTCTGATTCTAACAGGTCAGATTTTTCACCTGGAGCTGCCAGTCTGAAATGGTCCAATTGCACAGGGACATGTGTGTACAAATGATATCCAGGTAACAAAGTCACTCCACTTTACCATACCCATGTCAGACATGTGACTAGTGGACAGCGACATGCCTAGTGAAAGTGGTGGAATGCAAACAAACTGACTGAATGAACAGTGAAAAAGAAGAAAATATGTTGTGTCAAGGTGACACTTCAAGGGCAACTGGCGTGCAGTTGTGCTAGATGTCTACTGTTGGCAGAAGGGATACTGCTATGGCCAAATGCAGCTGCGCAGGAAGGATTGCATGAAGCACATGGCTGACCCATACGACTCAGGCGCACACACTCTCACCTGGCACCCGAACAGAAGCCCTCACACACACACCATGCACATGGATGACACACACATGCATGTGCACTCACCGGACAATGCCTCGTAATCAGCCAGATCTCCCACGCCTTGGATCTGTTCCTCCGTGACGTAGGTCCCAGCGACTGACTCATGTGGAGTGAGTTCCATGTCTACTACTGGAGACCCACCTCCAGTCACTGGAGTTGCGGCATGACTTGATTCCAGCTTACTCTTTGCCCTGCGCTTTAGGTCATTGCAGCGCTTATAGCAATCATTGGCTGTGCGCCTCACGATTCCAAGGGCACTTACGATGTCCGCAACGGTCTGCCAGTGTGCCTGGCGTTGTGCAGGTGTGGTCTTGGATCCTGCAACAATGACCATCTCGTTGTCATGTCCGGACACATACTCGACAAGTGCATTCAGTTCGTCATCCGTGAAGCTGGGCTTCCTGGACGGGCCGGACTGTGTAGCCGTGTCTGGGGCATCAGCCTGTGCCGGACGAGCACTCTTCCTCTTCCGCTTGGAAGGTGGTGGTGATCCTGAGTGTCCTGCGCCGCTCTGGACACTAGGGGCAGGAGCCCTGGTGGACTCTGTATCAGGAGTGTGGGATTGCACACTCAGCATGGGAGTTGGTGCAGGCATTGGCTCTAGTGTGATGGTGTCAGGGGGAATGTCAGCAGCATGGACTAGGACCGACACTGTCCTGGCTGGGTGTGTGAGGGCTGGGGTGGATGGAGCCGCAGCTGCCCCTGCAGCCTCTCCGCCCTGCCTCCTTGGTGCAGCAGATGACCTTGCTGCCCCAGATCCACGTGGCATGATGGCATCAACGTGCACCAGCGCACGTGTCGTAGCCCTGCTGACCTGGAAGTCAGCCATGGAGTCAGCCAGGTCTGGTGCCACAATGGGCTGGTCCAACAAGGGCTGAGCATGGATGGTGTCAGCCACTTCAGCCTCAACGGGAGGGGGGGAGGGGGGGAGGGGGGGGGGCCTGGTGGAGGCTGCCCCTGCACTGCTGGGGGTTGGGGGTGGTGGGAGGCATGGGTGGGGGCCTGGTGGAGGCTGCCCCTGGTGGCGGGAGGGTGGGGGTGGTGGGAGACATGGGTGGGGGCCTGGTGGAGGCTGCCCCTGGTGGCGGGGGGTTGTGGGTGGTGGGAGACATGGGTGGGGGCCTGGTGGAGGGTGCCCCTGGTGGCGGGGGGGTGGGGGTGGTGGGAGAAATGGGTGGGGGCCTGGTGGAGGCTGCCCCTGCACTGCTGGGGGTTGGGGGTGGTGGGAGGCATGGGTGGGGGCCTGGTGGAGGCTGCCCCTGCACTGCTGGGGGTTGGGGGTGGTGGGAGGCATGGGTGGGGGCCTGGTGGAGGCTGCCCCTGCACTGCTGGGGGTTGGGGGTGGTGGGAGGCATGGGTGGGGGCCTGGTGGAGGCTGCCCCTGCACTGCTGGGGGTTGGGGGTGGTGGGAGGCATGGGTGGGGGCCTGGTGGAGGCTGCCCCTGCACTGCTGGGGGTTGGGGGTGGTGGGAGGCATGGGTGGGGGCCTGGTGGAGGCTGCCCCTGGTGGCGGGAGGGTGGGGGTGGTGGGAGACATGGGTGGGGGCCTGGTGGAGGCTGCCCCTGGTGGCGGGGGGGGTGGGGGTGGTGGGAGACATGGGTGGGGGCCTGGTGGAGGCTGCCCCTGCACTGCTGGGGGTTGGGGGTGGTGGGAGGCATGGGTGGGGGCCTGGTGGAGGCTGCCCCTGCACTGCTGGGGGTTGGGGGTGGTGGGAGGCATGGGTGGGGGCCTGGTGGAGGCTGCCCCTGCACTGCTGGGGGTTGGGGGTGGTGGGAGGCATGGGTGGGGGCCTGGTGGAGGCTGCCCCTGGTGGCGGGAGGGTGGGGGTGGTGGGAGACATGGGTGGGGGCCTGGTGGAGGCTGCCCCTGGTGGCGGGGGGTTGGGGGTGGTGGGAGACATGGGTGGGGGCCTGGTGGAGGGTGCCCCTGGTGGCGGGGGGGTGGGGGTGGTGGGAGAAATGGGTGGGGGCCTGGTGGAGGCTGCCCCTGCACTGCTGGGGGTTGGGGGTGGTGGGAGGCATGGGTGGGGGCCTGGTGGAGGCTGCCCCTGCACTGCTGGGGGTTGGGGGTGGTGGGAGGCATGGGTGGGGGCCTGGTGGAGGCTGCCCCTGCACTGCTGGGGGTTGGGGGTGGTGGGAGGCATGGGTGGGGGCCTGGTGGAGGCTGCCCCTGCACTGCTGGGGGTTGGGGGTGGTGGGAGGCATGGGTGGGGGCCTGGTGGAGGCTGCCCCTGGTGGCGGGAGGGTGGGGGTGGTGGGAGACATGGGTGGGGGCCTGGTGGAGGCTGCCCCTGGTGGTGGGGGGGTGGGGGTGGTGGGAGACATGGGTGGGGGCCTGGTGGAGGCTGCCCCTGCACTGCTGGGGGTTGGGGGTGGTGGGAGGCATGGGTGGGGGCCTGGTGGAGGCTGCCCCTGCACTGCTGGGGGTTGGGGGTGGTGGGAGGCATGGGTGGGGGCCTGGTGGAGGCTGCCCCTGCACTGCTGGGGGTTGGGGGTGGTGGGAGGCATGGGTGGGGGCCTGGTGGAGGCTGCCCCTGGTGGCGGGAGGGTGGGGGTGGTGGGAGACATGGGTGGGGGCCTGGTGGAGGCTGCCCCTGGTGGCGGGGGGGTGGGGGTGGTGGGAGACATGGGTGGGGGCCTGGTGGAGGCTGCCCGTGCACTGCTGGGGGTTGGGGGTGGTGGGAGACATGGGTGGGGGCCTGGTGGAGGGTGCCCCTGGTGGCGGGGGGGTGGGGGTGGTGGGAGGAATGGGTGGGGGCCTGGTGGAGGCTGCCCCTGCACTGCTGGGGGTTGGGGGTGGTGGGAGGCATGGGTGGGGGCCTGGTGGAGGCTGCCCCTGCACTGCTGGGGGTTGGGGGTGGTGGGAGGCATGGGTGGGGGCCTGGTGGAGGCTGCCCCTGGTGGCGGGGGGGTGGGGGTGGTGGGAGACATGGGTGGGGGCCTGGTGGAGGCTGCCCCTGCACTGCTGGGGGTTGGGGGTGGTGGGAGGCATGGGTGGGGGCCTGGTGGAGGCTGCCCCTGCACTGCTGGGGGTTGGGGGTGGTGGGAGGCATGGGTGGGGGCCTGGTGGAGGCTGCCCCTGCACTGCTGGGGGTTGGGGGTGGTGGGAGGCATGGGTGGGGGCCTGGTGGAGGCTGCCCCTGGTGGCGGGAGGGTGGGGGTGGTGGGAGACATGAGTGGGGGCCTGGTGGAGGGTGCCCCTGGATGGTGGGGGCTGGGGGTGGTGGGAGACATGAGTGGGGGCCTGGTGGAGGCTGCCCCTGGTGGCGGGGGGGGGTGGGGGTGGTGGGAGACATGGGTGGGGGCCTGGTGGAGGGTGCCCCTGGTGGCGGGGGGGTGGGGGTGGTGGGAGAAATGGGTGGGGGCCTGGTGGAGGCTGCCCCTGCACTGCTGGGGGTTGGGGGTGGTGGGAGGCATGGGTGGGGGCCTGGTGGAGGCTGCCCCTGCACTGCTGGGGGTTGGGGGTGGTGGGAGGCATGGGTGGGGGCCTGGTGGAGGCTGCCCCTGGTGGCGGGGGGGTGGGGGTGGTGGGAGACATGGGTGGGGGCCTGGTGGAGGCTGCCCCTGCACTGCTGGGGGTTGGGGGTGGTGGGAGGCATGGGTGGGGGCCTGGTGGAGGCTGCCCCTGCACTGCTGGGGGTTGGGGGTGGTGGGAGGCATGGGTGGGGGCCTGGTGGAGGCTGCCCCTGCACTGCTGGGGGTTGGGGGTGGTGGGAGGCATGGGTGGGGGCCTGGTGGAGGCTGCCCCTGGTGGCGGGAGGGTGGGGGTGGTGGGAGACATGAGTGGGGGCCTGGTGGAGGGTGCCCCTGGATGGTGGGGGCTGGGGGTGGTGGGAGACATGAGTGGGGGCCTGGTGGAGGCTGCCCCTGGTGGCGGGGGGGGGGTGGGGGTGGTGGGAGACATGGGTGGGGGCCTGGTGGAGGGTGCCCCTGGTGGCGGGGGGGTGGGGGTGGTGGGAGAAATGGGTGGGGGCCTGGTGGAGGCTGCCCCTGCACTGCTGGGGGTTGGGGGTGGTGGGAGGCATGGGTGGGGGCCTGGTGGAGGCTGCCCCTGCACTGCTGGGGGTTGGGGGTGGTGGGAGGCATGGGTGGGGGCCTGGTGGAGGCTGCCCCTGCACTGCTGGGGGGTGGGGGTGCAGGGGGACATGAGCAGGTGTGCAGGGTAGTCCCCTGTTTTGTAGGCTGCCTGGAGGGGCCGTGGAGGGTGTACAGGGAACACCTGTGAGGACCCACCCAGCCTAATCGCGTGTGACTTCCCACGCACCCCTGTAATACACGTACCCAGCCAAATCGCGTGTGATGATTCCCACGCACCCCTGTAATACACGTACCCAGCCAAATCGCGTGTGATAATTCCTGCGCACCCCTGTAATACACGTACCCTGGCTAATCGCGTGTTAAACTTCCCGCATACCCCTGTAATACACGTACCCTGGCCAATCGCGTGTTATACTTCCCGCGTACCCCTGTAATACACGTACCCTGGCTAATCGCGTGTTAAACTTCCCGCGTACCCCTGTAATACACGTACCCTGGCTAATCGCATGTTAAACTTCCCGCATACCCCTGTAATACACGTACCCTGGCTAATCACGTGTTAAACTTCCCGCGTACCCCTGTAATACACGTACCCTGGCTAATCGCGTGTTAAACTTCCCGCGTACCCCTGTAATACACGTACCCAGCCAAATCGCGTGTGATGATTCCCACGCACCCCTGTAATACACGTACCCAGCCAAATCGCGTGTGATAATTCCTGCGCACCCCTGTAATACACGTACCCTGGCTAATCGCGTGTTAAACTTCCCGCATACCCCTGTAATACACGTACCCTGGCCAATCGCGTGTTAAACTTCCCGCGTACCCCTGTAATACACGTACCCTGGCTAATCGCGTGTTTAACTTCCCGCGTACCCCTGTAATACACGTACCCTGGCTAATCGCATGTTAAACTTACCGCATACCCCTGTAATACACGTACCCTGGCTAATCGCATGTTAAACTTCCCGCATACCCCTGTAATACACGTACCCTGGCTAATCGCGTGTATAACTTCACGCGTACCCCTGATATGCACGTTACCCGCTTTGCGTTCCTTGTTTGGCAGCCCTGTAAACTGGTCCAGGGTTAGCGCAGCCCTTTGCGATGATTTAGCGATTTTGATGGCTTTTCCTTGCGCGAGGGCGTTCTTGGGGGCGTTACTGGCGCTGCTGCAGGGTCGCTGCGATATTCTGCGCCACGGCTGGTTTGGGAGCCTAAAATCCATGAATACGCTGTGCGCCGGATTCGGTTTTGGCGCACGCGGCTGGCGCAGACTATCGCACGCGCACGCTGTGCGCCAGCCGCGTGCGCTACTTGTGCGCTGAATTCTATGAATTACCCTGTTAATGTATAGGTACAAATTGTCAGTTTGATTTGAATGTAGAAAACTGGGAACAAAAAGTGACATTTAGCTGAAACCTGGCTTAATGAAACTGGATTCTGCCTGACAACTACCCCCGACAGGAGAAACCTGTTCAGCCACTCTTCCCAGGCCTAGCTGCATCCTGCTGCCCCTTGCCAAAAGGAGTTGTCACCTCTCTGATTAGATTAGGGGTGGAGCACCTGGGAACTGGAAAGTACAGAACAATGCAACTTCCTTGACTCAGGCAAATGTTATATTGGGGGCGTCGTAAAAATAGCTTCCTCTTGGGAGAAACTGGGGGGCAGCTGTGCCTCTGTGAACAAGCTGGCTTGGGGGAAGTGGATAAACCAGTTATTCCACCCTGTGATGTGGGAAGCCACACCCCTTTTTGACCAGAGCATAATTTTAAAAAGATAGATAACTCATAGTGCGGACTTGTCAGAATTATATAAGTAATATCATTATTTTTGTGATTTTTCGATGCACATTTTAAGAGGCGTTAGGACCCTGTGGTGTATTCTGGGGAGTTGCTAGCGGAAAATAGGGTCTTACTCCAAATGTCTGCATGTTGAAAATCTGACACTTCATCAATTATTGTCCATACTCCTTGCGCACATGTGTGTAATTTTGGGTAAATGTCCGATATTGCAAAACCAGTTAAAAAGCGCAAAATGTTGTCATTTTTGAATGCAAGCCCCCAGGAATTTCAGAGGCGGACAAGCATGGACCATAAGGAATATATAATGTGTACATGTAATTTCAACAAATTGTATATCTGGGAAAGATGTATTTGAATCAAATATAGATTTGTGGGCAAACTGACCAGGGGAGGATCCTCTGACCCATAAACAGACCTCATCATGATGACAATCCATTTCCTTCCCCCAATCATGGGAGAGGGGAGAATTGGGCCAATGACAAGTAGAGAGGGGCAGGCTTAGCTAGGCCCAGGCACACACCCATTTTCAAAACACATAAAAAGAGACTGCTGGGACAGGTAGAGACATTCAATTCCATTTGCTGCGGAGCATGCTGACCGACGACTTCACATCCAGAGATCCAGACTTCAAATCCATCAATCTCCAAAGACCAGAACTTTACTTCAGAACTTAAAGCAAGGGCCTAAACCCACAAACTGAGAACTCTTCTCAGCAGGCCTCAGCATCCTTAAAATCATTTGCAAACTATTCCACAGCCGGACGAGCTGTTTGAATTCTTTTGCCAAGAACAATTGCCAGAGACCAGACCAGAGATCCAGAGTACTGAACTAGACATAAAAATACATTAATAAGGGTTTTCCTCAGCATCCCAGACTAGGCATTGACTTGGCTGTAGTGTTGATTGAATATCGCTTACAGGTAGCAATGGTTGTGGCAGACTATGAGACTTATAATTCTCCATAATGTGAGGTGCCTTATATTCTGTTTTTATTGGGCAATCATTTCTAAAAGCTAATATCTCTCCCACAACTCTTCACTGATAAAAAAAAGTATACAGAACCTCGACATCACTGTCAGAAGTATTTTTCATTTCCATGTCTCTGCTATTAGAAAAACATATGTTTTTTTACTGAACATGTATATGTTAATCACCTGTTTATTTGATTTTTCTGTAGAACCAACTCATACATTTATGGTTTGCTGCAGCTCACAGTCTGTAAGTTGTGCTAACATAAATATGTTTGTACATTTAAAAACAATACATGTAAACGAAATATTTGCTGCAATTTAGTAATAATACAAAATAAACTTTTCTAGCAATTTAAATGACTGAACAATATATGTATGTCCACTCATCTATCTATATTAATAAAAGTCAAAATGTGTGGGTTTGCGGCTTGGTAAAGAGTTGATTTGTATACAATTCCACAACCTTTCTCCAATCTGCACCACATTTTACATAGTTACCTGTCATTACTGCTACATGACATTTGTACACCAAACCCCTTTCCCCATATTTCAGTAAAAGTCAAAACGTATTTGTGGGGTTGCGGCTTGGCGAAGCGTTGTTTCTTATATTGTTCCACACGTTTCACCAATCTTCACAACATTTTACATAGTTACCTGTTTGGACCCTCCAGACATTACCGGCTCCAAGACATTTGGACACCCCACCCCTTTCCCCAGATTTCGGCAAAAGTCAAAAGAAATGCGTGGCTTTGCAGTTTGGCGAAGGGTTGTTCCTTATACAATTCCACACAGTTTCACCAATCTGCACCAAATGTTGCATAGGTAGCTTTTAGGACCTCCCGGACATTACTAGCTAGATGGCACTTGGACACCCCACACCTTTCTCCGAATTTCAGCCAACATCCAAATGTGTTAGTGGGTGTGTGGCTTGGCGAAACATTGTTCCTTGTACAATTCCACACCAGTTCACCAATCTGCACCTGATTTTGCAGAGTTGCCTGTTAGGACCCTGCAGATATTACTGGCTACATGACATTTGGAAAGCTCACCTCTTTTTCCAAATTTCAGCACCTTCACACATGAGACGGTTGCCTGAAACTGGTGAAACATTAATGTGTTCGTATAAGGACCGGTCTCGACACGAGGAACAAAACTAACCACGTTAGAAGGCCCTAGGATACACGGTCTCTGAGATATTTGCACCGCAATGCACCGCAACAAACTGCACCACGCCAGGGTGAGGGGACAGGTGGGAAGAGAGAATAGAAGGTCCTAGTATGCAGCGGAACACCAGCTCTCATCTCCCCCCAACATCTGCTCCTGGGTATGACAGTCAACTACACGTACCCATCCTCAGTGCATTTTACTTCAGGGTGCAAAGCACATCAAGCGATGAGCGAATAGGAACAGCAACCTACAGGATGATTGATTTTCAATAACTGATGAAATGGTATCATTTTCGCTTACATAACCCGTTCGGAGAATGGGCATTTTCTGCTAGTTTATATGATAAAACATTTACAGCCATGTTATAAAAAGTTCCACAACCACCAAAAATCATGACTCATCCTAACTTGTAAGCAACATCCCTGAGCATTTTTAGAATGTTTAGCCCGAAAATCTATCTTAGAATATATAACAACTATTGTTTCTACTAATTACACAACATAACCAGCAATTCTAGCACTTTAAAATGCCTGAATAGTCAAAACATACATAGTTGCCAGGCAACACATTCCCAAAAAGAATGTCAACTAGAAGTGATAAATATCAATTTATACTTACAATTTGAAGTGTCTTAAACACTGAGCCACTGCACATAACCTTGCAGCCACAAATGAAAATTCCTGTTGACTTTGATAAGGATACAATTCACAAATGTGCATTCGAACTACTACTGTTTTTGACATCTTTCTCTTTTCAAGCACATGTAAAACATAAGCAGAAAATCCGTGAACCTTTTGTTGGATTACATGAGAGAGATTTTGCAGAGTCAAAGAGCAAAGCTAAATAAGACTGTGGCCTTCCTTGTGATTTTTGACAAGGTGGCATTTCAAAATGTGCATTCCTAATCATTGACTTTGTCAGATATTAATTTCACATATGTGCATAGTGAACTATTCATTCTGACAGTCTTATCTTTTCAGGCACATTTGGAATTATACAGAACGTTAATGAACCTTTCAGAAAACATGAAAGTGTAAGTCTGATTTAACTGCAGCTGCAAAAAGCTGGGTGCATTTAATAACACGTATCTTTATTTCGTATACAAAAAACACAATCGGGCTGGAGTTGGTGAAAGGCCTCACTACTAACTTTTGCAGCTTACTAATTGTTTTTTCAAAACACATTAGTTAATTGCTTCCATGTAATTAGCGTGTGGTCACATTAGTAGCATTGTTACTAAAATGTAGCAGTATTGCCCATAGCGTATTCAAAACCATAGCAATATTCGTTCAACAAGATAGTTGTTTGTAAAACATTTCAATGCAGACTGCTGAACACATGCACCATGATTTGCAAACATATCTGGAGTTTATGTAAATAAATAATACCACCATTCAAGCCTACATAAAAAAATTAAAAAAATTAAAAAATAACAAGTTCAAAACCTTGGTTAGGACAGCCTTTTTTCCAAACAATATTTGGTAGGAATAACATTGTTGTCATGCAGAATTTGGCAAAGGCCCATCTTGTTCAAACATTCCAGTTCAAGCGTCAGTGATGGATAATTACAAGATTGACATCATTTCAAAAGTTGACCAATACGAGGATCAGTTCTATTGATTCTAGTGATTACATTCATAGCACTGTTATTTGTTAGAATTGGATTGGCTAACATTGAAAAAGGGGTTAGATTTAGCCATTATCAACCTTCATGATCCAGCTTCTAAAGACAGTGTGGAGGTTCTTTTCAAATTTCCCTGAAGGCTGCAACACTCTGAATGTTGAGGGCACGGGAGACTGGAGTATTGCTGGCCCAACAGATATTTACCTGCATGGGTAAGGAAGCAAGCATACACTTTGAAGATTAGGCCAACTGTAGTTCTAATTGTTGGGCTTAAAAAATGGCAATGTGCCCATTTTTCCCAATTCTGTTTTTTAATGCATCCTACATGAATTTCGAGAAGACCTACATTATAAATCTGAACTGCCTTGGTAACAAGTATCAGGCCGTGTTCAGATGCCTTCCCCCTGAGACAATAATCTGCACATGGCACTACAAATTGTCACTTCGCCAAATGTTATGAATTCACATGTTTTACTATTTCAATGGTGGCAGAAATAAACAATTTTTTACCCAGTTTTTAAACATATATTTTTCTTTTCCACTGGTGAACTATTAGGAAACACCATGATGTATTGTTCTTAGGCTGGCCTTTCAACTTTTCCACTGCTGGTGAGACACTGAGTTTAGTGTTGTACGTGTTTTGGCACAGTGTCCATATCTGACCTGTTTTCCCCCTCATACTTCATTGGCCACTATAACAGACGCCATCAAAGCACAGAGAGCGGATAAGAGGAATCCTTTATAAGGGGATTTAAAATGCATTAACTGTACTCTTTTTTGATCCACAGCTCTACATTTCTTTTACATTGTTCTTAATTAACAATGCATACAACCTGTAGACTTTTTGACAGAGTATTTTACCCTTCTGATTGATTTTAGGATTTCCTAGGCCGCAATTGATATATATCCACTGTTCATTGGTAGTATAATTTTTTAAAATGTTGGAAGTCAATAGGGGAGTAGGATGCTGGGTGTCTACTCAGCTACTTTATTGATAACATTAGGAACTGTATATTGTTTAAATAATCTATTTTTAATGCTAATATGTTATCTTTGGAAGCAAATGATTATACATAAATGGTAAACAAGAGAGTGAGAGCATTATTAATGTGCTTCTATTTATATGTATAAAGGACGCTCTATTGCACATGCAAACACTTGTTTGTTTAGCTTAAAATCATGTTATTCTTAAATTTTGTAAGCGCTGGCATGTTGTTGATGCCTGAAGCAACAAATTCTGCTAGAAGTCCAGTTAAATTGACACCCAAATACTCACATTCGATTCATAAGAGGGATGTGTTGGATAGCGTTCATGTATCCTTAAGAAATCCCAGGTAAAACAATGCAGAACATAAAATACAAACTAAGGTACACACACATCATTGATAGATGAGTCAAGATGTATGTTTCTAGTGTACCTGTTTCATAAGTATGTAGGGATATATTAGGGGCTAGAATTGAGGACTTGAAACAGAGAGCTCTTTTAAATCTTGTATATGCCACAGACGGAGTTGCAGGACATGGCTGAACATGTCTGTGTTGTTAGATAGTTTGACACCTGCTTGTTTTACAAACAATTCCCTAATACAGTTGATGAACAAGACCCACTGGGAGCTTCGTGCTTTTCCATTTGAAGATGCACCTTCTAAATGTAAAGCACAGTTTCCTCTAGCCATCCAGAACCTCATCAAAAGGGTGCATACAATTATAACAATGAATATCATTTCCCAACACCACCAAATGAGGACACCTTCTATTGGTCTGCAAACACAATAGTAGTTCATAGAATGTTGTATGCTAATATGACACCTTTTGTCCTGGTGAGAATCAGTCCATTTGAGCACAGAAGGGAGAGGTTATTTTGGTTGGAGCCTGGAGTTGAGATTTTAGGCCTTGCATGTAGGTTTCCTCATTTCATGTATGTTTTTTTCAAATAATTATACACATTTTCAAACAACCTGTTGCAAGAACAACTGTAAGAGGATTCAATTCAACACTACAGCTAAGTCAACGCCTAGTCTATAATACTGAATGAAAACCCTTATTGATATATCTTTATGTCCAGTTCATGCGTTCTGGATGACTACCCCTATATAACACCCCTCTCTTGGAATCCCCCTGACCCCACTGAGCCAAGAAGTAGTTCTGTTTTGCAAGTTAAAAGGTTTATTTGATAATTTAAACAATAGATATATATATGTCACACCTTATAATAAATTAATAATTGAATATCACACTTAATCTGATATGATAAAGATTAACAACGGAGAATCTGGCACTAACACGCTTCTCTATAATCAATACGGAGTTGACATGAAATGGATAAGGTAGCACAGTGGTAAATAGGAACAAAAGAAGAAGGTGGTACAGAATGCTTTATGTAAGCTCAGGTGGATGCAATATTCAATGAATGCAGTACAGAAAATACTCAATATGACTTCAACCAAACAATGTAATCACTTTTCTCTGGCAATCCCCTCCCCCCCTTGATACAATGCAAGGAAATGGAAGGAAGCACACAGTTCTCAGAAATGCAATCAAATGTGATTCGGTTCACCCAGCAAGCTTAGACTACAGAAGTTTGAAAACACAGGCCCAAATTGCTTTGATATGTGCTGGCAATGAATTAAAAAATATGCTAAAATGCTTTTAATTCCCTTTCAGAGGTTCAGGGTGAGTGGTATCTAGTTAATATTAGTCCCGGCTCACACTAGCAATGATGCAGGGATAGTTAGCAGGTTAAACGAATTTCTGGCAAATGGAAGGCAAGCAGCAGCCGATTTTTTTACACGTGAAGAAATTTGCAAATCGCGGCAAAATTCGCGGATGCGCCGAGCGCTATTACAGAGGAACCGCAAGGACTATCACGATCGTTTTGGGGTCCTAGGAAAGCCTAGGATCTCAGCTTCCAAATGAAAGTTACTGCAAGTCTCTAAGACAAACGGTCGCGGAGATATGAGCGATTTTGTGAAGGTCGTTTTTCAGATTTGAAATTTTAAAAGCTCAAAATGACAAGTGACAGATTTTGCAGCTAGAATGACAGGTGACAGATTTGGAGCTATCAGGCAGTTCTACTTAGGTTAAATAGATTGAATTAGATGAATTTAAACTAAGAGATTGGTTCTACACAGTTCTGCTGGGTACTCACACTATATTCTTGAATTAAATGGGCCTCATCACGGATCTGGTCAGGGTTTTAGACTGGGCTCTGGTCTCTCTCTGGGCACAGCGTCTGGTCTCTGGAACTGCTCGCTCTCTGGTCTGGTCTCTTAGTTCTGGATAGATTGAAGCCTCTAGTTTGGCTTTCTGGAGGTTGATGAATTTGAAGTCTGGATCTCTGGATGTTGTATGGTCCGGCAGAGCGCGTTGCAGCAAATGGAATTGAAGGTCCCTATCTGTCCTGTCTGTCTGCTTTTATGTGTTTTGAGAGTGGGTGGGTATGTTGGTCATAACTAAACTTGCCCCTCTCACTTGTCATTGGTCAAATTTCCATTCCTCACTTGATTGGCGAAGCTAAGTTGTGTCAGAGTGATGTCATTTTATGGCTTGCAGATAGGACACTCCTCTGTCAGATTGCACACATTCTATATTTGATAACAAAAGACATATTTCACAGTTACACAGTTGCTTGAAATTACATATACATGGTGTGGCTGAATTTAGCCATGTCTCTGTCCAAATCTGTTGTTTCTAAGAGCTTGCATTCAGAAATGGCACATAATTGACTTTTTAACTGATTTTTCAATTTCTGACATTGACCCAACTTTACATACATGTGCGCAGGGAGTATGGACATTAACTGATGAAGTTTCAGATTTTTAACATGCATACATTTAGAGTAATATCCACTTTTCCGCTGACACCCCCCTGAACATACCACCGGTTCTAAAAACCTCTTAAACTGTGGGCAGAAAAATCACAAGAATTATGGTATCATTTATAAAATTTTCACATGTCCGCTCTATGAATGATCCATCTTTTTAAAGTTATGTTCTGGCTCCAAAGGGGTGTGGTTTCCTCTCAGCACAAGGTAGAAATACTGGTTTATCCAGTTCTGCCAAGCCAGCTTCTGTCTCCAGTTTCTCCCCCTCCCAGTTTCTGCCAAGAGTAAGCCACTTTTACGACCCCTGCAATATAAGATTTGCTTGGGTCCTGAAAGGCTCATTGTTCAAGAGGAAGCCATTTATGATCCTCTCAATAAACCCTCTGCCTGGGTGAAGGGAGTTGCATTGTTCACTCTCCTGCAGAGCACAGGTAATTCAATTATCAGATAGATGGTATATTCTTAGTGTGGCCAGCAAAAAGGCAGATAGTCCTGGGAACACAGCTGTGACTCAAGTTTCACTCCTGATGGGGGTAGTTGTCAAGCAAAATCAAGTTCCTTAAGCCAGACTTTCAGCTAACTGTCATGTTTTTTTGTTGCTTTTTAAATTAACTTGCAATTTTACACATGCAGCTAGAATGCTGATTCTAAGTGCAAAACTATGACATTTCAACAGTTACAAAGGCATGTGACACCAAACATAGGTCACTCATTTAATCTAAACATTTTCGATTTTAGTGTCTTTAAATCCAGTGCAACTTAAACTGCTGACTCCATAGCTCAGCCAGTTTTGTTATAAGCATTGTTCTGGGCTCTTCATTTCCCAGATTTTGTAGGCACACAAAACTCCATTCTGCCAAATGTCTGCTGGTGTTCAGTGAATATTTTGCACATATTTTAATGTTTGAAAATAGGCATTTTGAGCCTGCCTTCAAAGAAACACAGGGTGGTTTTAAAACGCCGGCTTTTGGATAGTGGTGAGTACTGGTACTGCACCCATTTTTGGGATTTAACAAATGAATTCCCCACAATTCTAAGTTGCATTTGGCAATCAGCATTGCCATTCCCAATGGTTTCAGACTACTGTGCGGGTAGTCCAATGGTGGTTTTAAAGCGCTTTGAAGCTAACTGGCGCTACTGTTTTTCCTTTGGCAACCCATTTCCCTCATGGCAACCCGGCCTTTCATTCTCGCACTGGTGGGTGGCAAGTGAGGCAACCATTTTGGTGGGCGCACAAACTGCGCAGCTTTCCTGGATTTCGGCGCACATGTGGGTTTTCCGCCATCTTGAATTTTCTAAGCCCACAGCACCAAATGTTGCAGCATGATTACTTGCACGTGGGTCAAGACACCCAACAAGCCCCCCCACGAGACTGCACTTTGAATTTGAGTCGATGGGGAGTCGGGTGCACAAGGGTTTTGACCCACGCACCGGTCTGTCCGCATAATCTTCTTCCGGTAGATGGCACAGTTCAGCATCTTTTCCTCCATCCGGTCGGATCGATCGGTTCTCCTCGCCAGTCCTGATGGGAGTATTGGGCGGTCCACTGGGCCCATTGGATCTTCGTTCCTGGTCTCCGGATCGCCCTCCTTGGCCCGTCTCCAGGTTTTCTTTCTCCTAGGACGACAAAGGAAGAGCGGCAATACCTACTCATAGACGTTTTTCCACCACTGTTGAGATAGTGGGGCAGCATATGCATTTCATCATAACGAAACATTACATTCTTATTTTGAAAAAAAAACAGTATAACTAAGAGACAGTTTCATGCAAATCACAATATTTTAGAGACTAGATGTGGTATGTTTTATGATTGGAACAGAATTAGTCTGAGACAGTACCCGCTAGGATTCCAGAGGATTCCTCCAGTTGTTGCAGAGCGTGCCTGGGATGGCAACACTTCAACTGGTTTATGTGTACCCACTTGTCTTCCCCCGCTGCCAAAGGACCTTTGGGGATGTGGATTTTGTAGGCCACAGGGGAGATCTTGTCGATGATCTCCAAGGGTCCTTTCCATGTAGGCAAAAATTTGCGCTGCTTGGCCTGGTTCCTTTGGAAGTTGTATAGATAGACCCGGTCTCCCACCTGATATTCCTTCCTGGAAGTTTTCAGGTCATAATGGGTCTTCATGCTATCAGCTGATCTTTCTAGATTCCGCTGAGCATAAGCAAAAGCATGTTGGAGGTGTTTCCTTAAATTCTCTACATACTCATGAGTAGTGGAGGCATTTATCAGTGTCTGCTCTTGGGTCCTGTAGAGCAAATGCTGAGGAAGCACCATCTTGCGCCCAGTCATCAACTCAAATGGTGACATTTTGGTTGCAGATGAAGGGGTAGATCTGATGGCCATTAGGACCAGAGGTAATTGGATATCCCAACTTGGCCCAGAATCTGCCACAAACTTCTTTAATATGCTCACAATTGTCCGGTTATATCTCTCTACTGCCCCAGAAGAAGCTGGTCTATAAGCAATATGCAGCTTTCTCTTGACCCCCAGTATCTCCCACATCTTTGTCATTACTTCACTGGTGAAGTGGCTACCTCTATCTGACTCAATCCTTTGAGGTAGACCAAAACGGGAAAAGATGTGGTTAATCATCAAGGCAGCTGCAGTTTCTGCCTTGCAATTTGGGGCTGGGAGACATTCCACCCACTTGGTAAACAAGCATGTCACAGTCAACATGTACTTATTCCCCCTAGCCGAGCGAATCACAGGGCCTACAAAGTCGATTTGTAAATCTGACCATGGCAGTGTCATCCCCCTCTTTTGGAGAGGTGCACGATGCGTGAGGGATGATGGCTGAAATTGTGCACACACAAGACACCCCTTCAAGTATTGGTCGAGGTCCTGCCCCATGTGTGGCCAGTATGCAACCTCTCTTAAGATTTCCAATGTTGTGTGAAACCCCCTATGACCGGCAGTGGCCGCATCATGGGCGTGACTTAACATCAGGCTTCGGAATGAGGTAGGAACCACCCACTGATCGTGGCCAGCTTTGGATTTCCTTACCAGCAAACCGTCTTGGATTCGGAACATTTTTGGACATTTCATCAACACTCTTAGGTCCTCTTTCCCAATGTAATCGGTATCCGTCAGGGGAAAGTTCTCAGGGTCCTCAAGGTGCTGGTAAAATTTACCAATTATTGGATCCCCCTTCTGAGCTGTAATCAAATCAGCATCAGGGATCTCCTTACTCCATTGTGCAATTGAAAGGTCGTTGTGAGCATTTGTCTGGGACCTAGTGATAGCAGTGACCTGGATTTCCCCCAACAGGGACTCAATCTCAATTAGACCCCCTTGGATGGCCC
This sequence comes from Ambystoma mexicanum, assembly GCF_040938575.1. NCBI lineage: Eukaryota > Metazoa > Chordata > Amphibia > Caudata > Ambystomatidae > Ambystoma > Ambystoma mexicanum. The sequence goes on along the minus strand of NC_090929.1, from coordinate 1,528,946,495 downwards.
CGGTTTTTGCCAGCTGATCAGCTAAGTCATTTCCAGTTTTGTCTGGTCCCTCTACTTTGGAATGACCCTTAATCTTTTTCCAATAGATGGTCATCTCATTCGAGGTGACCAGATCATCAATGTTTTGGATCAACTTCCCATGTTTCAAGGGTTTGTTGTTAGCACATAACATGCCTCTGGTTTTCCAATTAACCAGGTGCTCCACAAACCCGTTCCGTACATAATCCGAATCTGTGATTATGACCAGTTCGCGGAGTTGATGCTGGACAGCAGTGAGGATGGCCTGATGCACAGCCATCAATTCTGCCACCTGACTACTTCGGGGACCAATTTTGTATCCAGCGGAGGGTTCTGGGGACTCATTCACCCATGCATTCCCTACGCCGGCCACCAGTTCTTTCTCCCCGTTGTTGTCAACATGGTAAGAGCATCCATCCACATATACAGTGGGCATTCCCTCACACTTGTCTTCTTCAAAGACTTTGTGTGGGGAATTAAGGTATGCCTCCGTGTTGTCCTTTATTTTTAGACTTTCGTCCTCGAGACAGTTTTCTCTGGCACAATCATGCAAGTCAGCCAGACCTTGCGCAAGTGGACTCTTCTTGTTTTGGCCATATCGGACCTCCACAGGAAAGCCTTGCATTGACAGAATCCAGGAAGTAATTCGGGAATTACTCACATTTCCGGCCCGGATTCTGTCACTTTGGAGATATTGCAGAGGCTGGTGTGGAGTCTCCACTATGATGTGTTCCCCCTGGATAAACGGGCGGTAATTCTTCAATGCCCACACCGTTGCCAGGAGTGCCTTCTCACAATCGTTGAATTTTTCCTCCACAGAGGATAAAGTTTTGCTCGCATAGGAGATTACTTTATTGACCTTGTCATGCTTTTGGTATAATACTGCCGTCAAGCACGTATTAGAGAACCCTGTCTCCAGGAAGAACTCCTTGTTTCTGACAGGGTAAGCTAGGCAAGGCGCTTGTGAGAGGCTTCTTTTGAGTTGTCTTACTGCCTCGGATTGTTCTGGACCCCATTCCCACTTGACCCCCCCCTTCAGGAGATGAATCAGGGGTCTGGTAATCTCTGCGTAGCCCTCAATGAACTTTCTGCTGTAATTAGTCAGTCCAAGGAGGCTCCTTAGTTCCCGCAGAGTTGTGGGGTCTTTCAATTTTTGAAGTGCTTCCACTTTCTTTTCCTGGGGACAGAGACCCTGAGGAGTAATCTCATGCCCCAAGAAATTAACACGGGTTCTACACCACTGTGCTTTCTGAAAGGAGAGTTTTGCTCCGGCGGCCCTCAACTGTGTCAGAACATAACGGATCTCCGCTATGTGTTCCTCCACAGTTGAGCTTTTGATGAGGACGTCATCTACATAAGCCAGGTTACCCCTCGCACCCAAGTCGGGCATGGCCTTATGTAGGAAAATGTTGAATTCATTGCCGGAGTTGAGGTATCCGAAGGGAGTCCGGGTCCATGTGTACTGCTGGCCCCCAAAGGTAAAAGCCAGTTTGTATTGGTCCTCCCTACTGACAGGCACAGTCCAGTATCCATTGGTCAGGTCTATTGCAGTGAATACCTGTGACCCCTGGATCTGGGCCAGCCCTTGGTCAATGTAGGGCAGAGGCCATCGGGAAGTATGGACCCGTTTGTTGAGCTCCCTGAGGTCGGCGCAGAGTCTCCACTGGCCGTTTGGTTTCAATATTCCCAGCACCGGATTATTGAAGGTGCTGTGGACTGGACGGATTATTCCCCGGGACTCAAGGTTCTTAATTATTTCAGTAAGGGACTCCATTGATGCGAGAGGCAAGCGATATTGCTTCACAAACACAGGAGTCATGCCAGGGTCCGTAGGGATTGTTGTTGTGTGGATGTCAGTGCGACCACAGTCATATGAGTCTACCGCAAAGAGATCTTGGAAATCCAAGAAAACTTGTTTCAACTTTTGCTTTTGTTCCAGAGTCACACAGGCATCAGCTAGGTTGACTCTCTCTTGCACCATCTGCCTGAAGCCTGGAAAGACTTCTGGTTTGGCTATCTCCGCGGCCTCCTCCAGCTGGGTGGAGAAGTCCCTGGTCAGAGTGCTGATTTGGACCGGAGGCTTCAGGTGGGAAAGGCAGCCTTCATGAACCTGGAAAATCACCTCATCCCTCCTGAAGTCACACGTCACATCTTCCTTACCATACGGGCAGGAAGTGTACACCAGGAAGTTCCCCCCCTGCCGGGTAAAAATCCTGTCTGGTGTTGTATTGTCCTCACTGTCACTGTCAAAACAGTCCTTGGGGATTGGTCCTAACAGTTCATTTCTAAGATCAATGGAGAAATGTCGGTCATCAACCGCCATTCCAATAATGGTGCCTGCGGCTAGAGTAATACTCTTTAAGTCGCTGTTATCCACCTCTATTGGAATGGTGTCATGTTCTATGTTGACTAATGGTGTTGGGTTTACCCCCAACCCTTGCTGTTGGAGAGAAGCATTTAGATGTATGTAAGCATCAGGGTTTTTCAACTCTTGTCCCCTTTTAACTTTCACTTCCAGGGAGAATTGTCGGGTCCTTTCTGGGATGGTGACTTCCTTTTTAGTCTGAATTTCAACTGCATAAGGTAGCAATTGAGCTGACCTAAATGTTTTTTCTGGATCATCAAAGCCCATGGGATTATCCGCTAATCGGGACCAAGCTTTGAAGTTTATTAGGTCCAAACTAATGGCGAAGCGATTGAGAATGTCACTGCCTAAGTAAAAGGCGGCAGGGACGTCTCGCACGACCCAACAATTATGGACTATGCTCTTGTTGCCAATGGAGATTTTGAGCATACACCTGCTTGGCAGGAGATGTTTGAAATTAGGTGCTTCCAGGTCCATTTCCCATTTGTCTATCAGTTTGAAGGTGGGAATGGCTGGATCCTTTGGGAGTTGGCGAAACATGGCTTCGCTGATGAAGCTCTTACCGTTGTTCACACACACTCGAGCGAGAACAGAGTCCTTCCCATCATTTAACTGAACAGGGATGAACAACTGCTCTCCAATTTGCTGAATATCAGCCAGGCTCTGAGCTGATTTCACATCTTTCTGTACTATAGGAGTGGGAGTTCCTGATTGTGGATTAGTATAGAATTTCAGAGTGTTTCCTTCCAGCGTGGAATACCACTTTAGACTGGAAGGAAGGTTGATTTTCAGAAATAGAGAGGACCCCCCATCACCAGTCTGTTGTCCTACTGCTATTACTGTCACGTCTGGAATCTGGTTGTTCTGGAAGTGAAATTCTACTTGGTCAGATTTTTGTTCAACCATGTGGCAGGTGCCGTTTAAACTAACATGGTTGACACTCTGTTTTAATTTTATTGGTTGGCTAGTCTGGGTCCAGAGGACCTTGTTTACGCAATCTATTAGGGGTGACAACCTTCTCAGGAGGTCATTCCCTAGTAAACAAGGGGTGCCCTCTGGGGTCACAACTATGACCGGGTGTTTCAACTTGTGTCGCCCAATTTTAATGTCCAAGTCTGCCGTCCCCTCGACGGGAATTTCCTTCCCGTCAAAGTTCTGCAGTTGTCCAGGAAGAGAGGTGAGAGGAATTTGGTAATTCTCTCCCCTTCCTGCATTCAGTTCGTCAAAGGCCCTTCTGGACAGAAGGGTAGCTTGAGATCCAGTGTCCACCAGTGCCGAGATTGTACCCTGCCCCTGTACTTGTACCGGGGCATAATATCTTCCCTCCTTCTCCTCAAGGGGGCACAGATAATGTACATTTTTGGACAACTGGTGGGCTAATTTTCTGGTTTTGGACATGGCGAGAGAAGAGATTTGGGCAGAATTCTGTGGAGAGCCTTGGGAATCTGAAAGAAAAAGTTGGCAACTGGAGATCAGAGCCATTGTGGGTTCCCCTGGTTCCGGTTCTGGGCCGCCCCCCCCTTTTTGGAGGCAGTCACCAGGATGGGTTTGAACCAGGGGGTTTTCTTGCTGTTGGTTCTGGGATGAGATGGTGGGCGGCGGTAGCTCAGTCTCCACATCTCCCCAGTCTGTATTTGCATCCCTAGGAACCCATTTTTCTTTGGGAGGAGTTCCCCCCTCTCTGAAGGAGAAGATCCTTTTCCCAGGATCCTCTGAGGATCCCTCTCCCTCAAATTGGAAGATCTGTACCTCCTCCTCAAACTGAGTCTGTTTGGGTCTTTTGTTTCTCCTACCCCCCCTCTGCTCCTTAGGAGGCAGACTTTCAGGGGCAAGAGATTTTGTTTCCGGTTCCTGGGTTTTCCAGGGGCTGTTTACAAGTGAGGAAGGAAGCTTCCTCCAAGGCTTTACACCCCCCTTCCCTTTGTGCCTCCTCCCTGGGAACCGGTGTGTTATCGGGGTGCTGCCCCCGTCATTGTTCTGGAGCACCAGGTCCAGAGTTGGGTACGTTCTGCGCCGGCATGCCGATCTGAGGGTTATGCTGAGCCCTCAGTATGTGACCCATATCCCGCGCCATGTTTTGAACCTGGCGCTCTAACTGGGAAACCCGCTCAGGCTGATACGGGGCCCTGTTTTCTCCCCTGGGCTGATCCCGGGAAGGGTAGCTGTCCCTCCTCTGGTAGTACCCCTGGTTGGGAAGATTTGGGTACCCCTCCACCCTTGGCCTCCCCTCTCCCGGATTCAGTGGTCTGGGCTCAGGGAATTGGGGAAAGAAGGATGGATGGTTTTGGGGCTGAAAGTCGGGTGGATATCTGGGGAAAAAGTTCTGCCCAGGGTTTGGTAAATTTCTGCCCTCCTGTGGGAAGTTTGGAGGGAAGTTCCCTGGGTTAGGTGCTTGGCTGGATCCCCCCCCTTGGGCTGGAGGAGTCCACACATAACCCAGGATGGGTCGATTTCCCTTGTAACGGGGACTTACATAATCAGGAGAGCGAGGGACCCCATTTGTGGGGCTGCCTCCTTGGCTCCCTGTCTGTGACTGGCCCGAAGACCTTCTGGGCCTAGCATTATTAGGTGCAGGTAGGTTTTTAGGCCCCCCCATCTCCAAATCCAAAACGGGGTGACCTTTACCTCTGCCACCTTGGCAGCAGCAGGGGTGCTGTTGGCTTTGGGGTTTTTCTGGGCATTACTTTTGCTATCTACCGGTTTCTGCACCTCATAGATCCGGGTAGCCTGTTCAATGACCCAGTCTAAGGATCTTTTCTCGTGAAAATCCCTCACGAGCTGGGTCATGATGTATTTGGGCAAGGCATGAAAAAATGTATTAACGAATTCTCGACTGTCTGTGCGCACCCTTCTGGTGGTCTGCGCAAAAGCACGCTTTAACTCCTGCACAAATTCTTGTGGGGCCTGATCCTCCCCACGTTGCAAATTGTAGGCTGCCTTGCGAGCCTCTTGAGGATTTCTGTGAACAGAAAAATGTTTCAAGATGGCCGCCTTATAGGTGGACCATCTTAAATGATTTTGGTCCTCCAGCCCTGCAAAGAAACTGGAGTATTCCGGGGAGAAGGTCCACTTTACATACTGAATACAGCTTTGGCTGTCCTTCAAATGGAAAGTCTCCATCATTTGTTCAAACAACTCTAAGTGCTCCCAAACAGAATACTTAGCGTTCTTATGGTAAGGCGTGATGACTCTCCTGATCGCCTTAATCTGCTTTAAGGGGTCCTTTAGCAAGGCCCTTTTTGCCTTATTGGCCTTTTTAGTTCGGGTAACCCTTGTCCATTCGTCCTCGGACTCAGAGGCACTGCTCCCAGAGGTTCCCGTCTGTTCTTCCAGGTTTTCCAGGATTCTGCGAGCCTGGGAATGGCTGGCAGAATGTGGGGACCTGGTCTCCTGTGTCCTGCGCAGTTCAGAGGAGTCTTCAGATTCCTCCTTGCTGCCAGGATTTGATGGGTACCCCCTCCACTGACCTAATTGGGCAGAGGTTTTCAGGATGCCCTTAATGGGCCTACTCTCCTGGGGTTCCCCACTGAACTGTACTGTACTTGGGTGCCCATACCCGGATGCCCACCCCTCCATTCCTGGGTGGTACTGGCCTATGAGCCCCATGCTTCTGGCTGGATAGTAATCTGCCATCCCTGTGGTCCTGTGCTCACGTGCGCCAGGGGACATGGGGGTGGCAGAGTCCAGGGACTGAGAGGTATGAGGGCCTCTGGTACTAGGGCTCCTGAGGTTATGCTCCGGAGTTTCCATTTCCCAGCGAACCTCATCTCTATCCGCCCCTGCTCCCTGTTGCAATGCAAGAGCCTGCATTTGTGCTTTCAGTTCCTCTGTTAAGGCCTTACTCGACTCTATCAGTCTCTCCTGCATCGCTACCTGTTGTTGGAGCCTATCATTGTGTTGGCAGAGAGCCTCATTCTCTCTCTGTGCTTCCTGATTGGTCCTGGAGTACTGGGCCAGTCTTTGCTGCAGGAGGGTTACCTCCTGGGCAATGTCCCTATTGGCCTGCTCCTTTCTTGCCAGAGCCTCTTCCACCCTCCTGGTGTGCTCTAACAAGTTCTGGTTTTCTTTTTGGAGGTCACCCAGCCCCTGGAGGGACAGGTGATTTTCTTCCATTTTCCTTTTTAAATGGCAGACTTCCTGGCCTATGGCGTCTCTTTCCTGACTAAGAGCCTGCATTTGTGCCGCCAGGTCGTCCCTCTGCCTTTGGAAGGTACCAGCTTTCTGGCGCTCCTGGTCAAACTCTGTCTGGGTATCCAGGTCTTTCAAAATCAGTTTATTGCTCTCTGCCTTCTCTCTATCTAGGTGACTTTGCAGGGTGACTACCTGCTCAGCACATGCCCTATTGAAGTCTAGCTGTTGCTCCAGCTTTTTCTGGCTTTGCAGTAGGGAGTCCAAACCTTCTTGGTGTTCCTTCTGCAAGGCCAGAAATCTGGTATCCTGTTCTGACTTTTCCTTTTGCAGCACATCCATATCCTCCTTCATTTTAGTGATGTACAGTCTGCTGTCATTTTCTGACTCCTGGCTCCTCTGCAGCCTCTGCTCAGAAGAGACCAGGTCAGATTGGACCTTCTCTAACACCATCTGTTGCCTATTTGCCAGATTTTGGCTTTCAGCACATGTATCCTGCATGTCTCCCATATATAGGTACAGGTATGCTGCTATCCTGGCAATCTTATTGTGTTCCTCTTTGGCTTTAGGAGCCATATATAGTTCACTCAGGGCCACATGTAATGGACCCTGATCTCTCCATAAGTCTGACCCTGTTTCAGTGACCTGTCGCGTGATGGCCTGCAACCAGGCATCCTGGCCCTGCTCAACCCATTCACCTCTCACAAATAGTTTATGTAAGAAGTGCTCTCTGGCTATTTTCATATCTACCAAGGTCGTCATTCTAGAGATTGGTCTCTGTCCTGACTTACAGAAGTTAGTATTTTATTTTTGCAGAACAGAACTTTTCTTGGAGTGTCCCTTTTGAGGAATGCTTCACAGCGTAATGCAGCGTGGTGATCCGACCGGATGTATGTATCCCGTCAGTTAGCACACTGTATTAAGCTGCACAAGTGGTAAATCTAACCCAACATCCCGGACGAGCCCCCACTTTGTAAGAGGATTCAATTCAACACTACAGCTAAGTCAACGCCTAGTCTATAATACTGAATGAAAACCCTTATTGATATATCTTTATGTCCAGTTCATGCGTTCTGGATGACTACCCCTATATAACACCCCTCTCTTGGAATCCCCCTGACCCCACTGAGCCAAGAAGTAGTTCTGTTTTGCAAGTTAAAAGGTTTATTTGATAATTTAAACAATAGATATATATATGTCACACCTTATAATAAATTAATAATTGAATATCACACTTAATCTGATATGATAAAGATTAACAACGGAGAATCTGGCACTAACACGCTTCTCTATAATCAATACGGAGTTGACATGAAATGGATAAGGTAGCACAGTGGTAAATAGGAACAAAAGAAGAAGGTGGTACAGAATGCTTTATGTAAGCTCAGGTGGATGCAATATTCAATGAATGCAGTACAGAAAATACTCAATATGACTTCAACCAAACAATGTAATCACTTTTCTCTGGCAATCCCCTCCCCCCCTTGATACAATGCAAGGAAATGGAAGGAAGCACACAGTTCTCAGAAATGCAATCAAATGTGATTCGGTTCACCCAGCAAGCTTAGACTACAGAAGTTTGAAAACACAGGCCCAAATTGCTTTGATATGTGCTGGCAATGAATTAAAAAATATGCTAAAATGCTTTTAATTCCCTTTCAGAGGTTCAGGGTGAGTGGTATCTAGTTAATATTAGTCCCGGCTCACACTAGCAATGATGCAGGGATAGTTAGCAGGTTAAACGAATTTCTGGCAAATGGAAGGCAAGCAGCAGCCGATTTTTTTACACGTGAAGAAATTTGCAAATCGCGGCAAAATTCGCAGATGCGCCGAGCGCTATTACAGAGGAACCGCAAGGAATATCACGATCGTTTTGGGGTCCTAGGAAAGCCTAGGATCTCAGCTTCCAAATGAAAGTTACTGCAAGTCTCTAAGACAAACGGTCGCGGAGATATGAGCGATTTTGTGAAGGTCGTTTTTCAGATTTGAAATTTTAAAAGCTCAAAATGACAAGTGACAGATTTTGCAGCTAGAATGACAGGTGACAGATTTGGAGCTATCAGGCAGTTCTACTTAGGTTAAATAGATTGAATTAGATGAATTTAAACTAAGAGATTGGTTCTACACAGTTCTGCTGGGTACTCACACTATATTCTTGAATTAAATGGGCCTCATCACGGATCTGGTCAGGGTTTTAGACTGGGCTCTGGTCTCTCTCTGGGCACAGCGTCTGGTCTCTGGAACTGCTCGCTCTCTGGTCTGGTCTCTTAGTTCTGGATAGATTGAAGCCTCTAGTTTGGCTTTCTGGAGGTTGATGAATTTGAAGTCTGGATCTCTGGATGTTGTATGGTCCGGCAGAGCGCGTTGCAGCAAATGGAATTGAAGGTCCCTATCTGTCCTGTCTGTCTGCTTTTATGTGTTTTGAGAGTGGGTGGGTATGTTGGTCATAACTAAACTTGCCCCTCTCACTTGTCATTGGTCAAATTTCCATTCCTCACTTGATTGGCGAAGCTAAGTTGTGTCAGAGTGATGTCATTTTATGGCTTGCAGATAGGACACTCCTCTGTCAGATTGCACACATTCTATATTTGATAACAAAAGACATATTTCACAGTTACACAGTTGCTTGAAATTACATATACATGGTGTGGCTGAATTTAGCCATGTCTCTGTCCAAATCTGTTGTTTCTAAGAGCTTGCATTCAGAAATGGCACATAATTGACTTTTTAACTGATTTTTCAATTTCTGACATTGACCCAACTTTACATACATGTGCGCAGGGAGTATGGACATTAACTGATGAAGTTTCAGATTTTTAACATGCATACATTTAGAGTAATATCCACTTTTCCGCTGACACCCCCCTGAACATACCACCGGTTCTAAAAACCTCTTAAACTGTGGGCAGAAAAATCACAAGAATTATGGTATCATTTATAAAATTTTCACATGTCCGCTCTATGAATGATCCATCTTTTTAAAGTTATGTTCTGGCTCCAAAGGGGTGTGGTTTCCTCTCAGCACAAGGTAGAAATACTGGTTTATCCAGTTCTGCCAAGCCAGCTTCTGTCTCCAGTTTCTCCCCCTCCCAGTTTCTGCCAAGAGTAAGCCACTTTTACGACCCCTGCAATATAAGATTTGCTTGGGTCCTGAAAGGCTCATTGTTCAAGAGGAAGCCATTTATGATCCTCTCAATAAACCCTCTGCCTGGGTGAAGGGAGTTGCATTGTTCACTCTCCTGCAGAGCACAGGTAATTCAATTATCAGATAGATGGTATATTCTTAGTGTGGCCAGCAAAAAGGCAGATAGTCCTGGGAACACAGCTGTGACTCAAGTTTCACTCCTGATGGGGGTAGTTGTCAAGCAAAATCAAGTTCCTTAAGCCAGACTTTCAGCTAACTATCATGTTTTTTTGTTGCTTTTTAAATTAACTTGCAATTTTACACATGCAGCTAGAATGCTGATTCTAAGTGCAAAACTATGACATTTCAACAGTTACAAAGGCATGTGACACCAAACATAGGTCACTCATTTAATCTAAACATTTTCGATTTTAGTGTCTTTAAATCCAGTGCAACTTAAACTGCTGACTCCATAGCTCAGCCAGTTTTGTTATAAGCATTGTTCTGGGCTCTTCATTTCCCAGATTTTGTAGGCACACAAAACTCCATTCTGCCAAATGTCTGCTGGTGTTCAGTGAATATTTTGCACATATTTTAATGTTTGAAAATAGGCATTTTGAGCCTGCCTTCAAAGAAACACAGGGTGGTTTTAAAACGCCGGCTTTTGGATAGTGGTGAGTACTGGTACTGCACCCATTTTTGGGATTTAACAAATGAATTCCCCACAATTCTAAGTTGCATTTGGCAATCAGCATTGCCATTCCCAATGGTTTCAGACTACTGTGCGGGTAGTCCAATGGTGGTTTTAAAGCGCTTTGAAGCTAACTGGCGCTACTGTTTTTCCTTTGGCAACCCATTTCCCTCATGGCAACCCGGCCTTTCATTCTCGCACTGGTGGGTGGCAAGTGAGGCAACCATTTTGGTGGGCGCACAAACTGCGCAGCTTTCCTGGATTTCGGCGCACATGTGGGTTTTCCGCCATCTTGAATTTTCTAAGCCCACAGCACCAAATGTTGCAGCATGATTACTTGCACGTGGGTCAAGACACCCAACAAGCCCCCCCACGAGACTGCACTTTGAATTTGAGTCGATGGGGAGTCGGGTGCACAAGGGTTTTGACCCACGCACCGGTCTGTCCGCATAATCTTCTTCCGGTAGATGGCACAGTTCAGCATCTTTTCCTCCATCCGGTCGGATCGATCGGTTCTCCTCGCCAGTCCTGATGGGAGTATTGGGCGGTCCACTGGGCCCATTGGATCTTCGTTCCTGGTCTCCGGATCGCCCTCCTTGGCCCGTCTCCAGGTTTTCTTTCTCCTAGGACGACAAAGGAAGAGCGGCAATACCTACTCATAGACGTTTTTCCACCACTGTTGAGATAGTGGGGCAGCATATGCATTTCATCATAACGAAACATTACATTCTTATTTTGAAAAAAAAACAGTATAACTAAGAGACAGTTTCATGCAAATCACAATATTTTAGAGACTAGATGTGGTATGTTTTATGATTGGAACAGAATTAGTCTGAGACAGTACCCGCTAGGATTCCAGAGGATTCCTCCAGTTGTTGCAGAGCGTGCCTGGGATGGCAACACTTCAACTGGTTTATGTGTACCCACTTGTCTTCCCCCGCTGCCAAAGGACCTTTGGGGATGTGGATTTTGTAGGCCACAGGGGAGATCTTGTCGATGATCTCCAAGGGTCCTTTCCATGTAGGCAAAAATTTGCGCTGCTTGGCCTGGTTCCTTTGGAAGTTGTATAGATAGACCCGGTCTCCCACCTGATATTCCTTCCTGGAAGTTTTCAGGTCATAATGGGTCTTCATGCTATCAGCTGATCTTTCTAGATTCCGCTGAGCATAAGCAAAAGCATGTTGGAGGTGTTTCCTTAAATTCTCTACATACTCATGAGTAGTGGAGGCATTTATCAGTGTCTGCTCTTGGGTCCTGTAGAGCAAATGCTGAGGAAGCACCATCTTGCGCCCAGTCATCAACTCAAATGGTGACATTTTGGTTGCAGATGAAGGGGTAGATCTGATGGCCATTAGGACCAGAGGTAATTGGATATCCCAACTTGGCCCAGAATCTGCCACAAACTTCTTTAATATGCTCACAATTGTCCGGTTATATCTCTCTACTGCCCCAGAAGAAGCTGGTCTATAAGCAATATGCAGCTTTCTCTTGACCCCCAGTATCTCCCACATCTTTGTCATTACTTCACTGGTGAAGTGGCTACCTCTATCTGACTCAATCCTTTGAGGTAGACCAAAACGGGAAAAGATGTGGTTAATCATCAAGGCAGCTGCAGTTTCTGCCTTGCAATTTGGGGCTGGGAGACATTCCACCCACTTGGTAAACAAGCATGTCACAGTCAACATGTACTTATTCCCCCTAGCCGAGCGAATCACAGGGCCTACAAAGTCGATTTGTAAATCTGACCATGGCAGTGTCATCCCCCTCTTTTGGAGAGGTGCACGATGCGTGAGGGATGATGGCTGAAATTGTGCACACACAAGACACCCCTTCAAGTATTGGTCGAGGTCCTGCCCCATGTGTGGCCAGTATGCAACCTCTCTTAAGATTTCCAATGTTGTGTGAAACCCCCTATGACCGGCAGTGGCCGCATCATGGGCGTGACTTAACATCAGGCTTCGGAATGAGGTAGGAACCACCCACTGATCGTGGCCAGCTTTGGATTTCCTTACCAGCAAACCGTCTTGGATTCGGAACATTTTTGGACATTTCATCAACACTCTTAGGTCCTCTTTCCCAATGTAATCGGTATCCGTCAGGGGAAAGTTCTCAGGGTCCTCAAGGTGCTGGTAAAATTTACCAATTATTGGATCCCCCTTCTGAGCTGTAATCAAATCAGCATCAGGGATCTCCTTACTCCATTGTGCAATTGAAAGGTCGTTGTGAGCATTTGTCTGGGACCTAGTGATAGCAGTGACCTGGATTTCCCCCAACAGGGACTCAATCTCAATTAGACCCCCTTGGATGGCCCCGGTTTTTGCCAGCTGATCAGCTAAGTCATTTCCAGTTTTGTCTGGTCCCTCTACTTTGGAATGACCCTTAATCTTTTTCCAATAGATGGTCATCTCATTCGAGGTGACCAGATCATCAATGTTTTGGATCAACTTCCCATGTTTCAAGGGTTTGTTGTTAGCACATAACATGCCTCTGGTTTTCCAATTAACCAGGTGCTCCACAAACCCGTTCCGTACATAATCCGAATCTGTGATTATGACCAGTTCGCGGAGTTGATGCTGGACAGCAGTGAGGATGGCCTGATGCACAGCCATCAATTCTGCCACCTGACTACTTCGGGGACCAATTTTGTATCCAGCGGAGGGTTCTGGGGACTCATTCACCCATGCATTCCCTACGCCGGCCACCAGTTCTTTCTCCCCGTTGTTGTCAACATGGTAAGAGCATCCATCCACATATACAGTGGGCATTCCCTCACACTTGTCTTCTTCAAAGACTTTGTGTGGGGAATTAAGGTATGCCTCCGTGTTGTCCTTTATTTTTAGACTTTCGTCCTCGAGACAGTTTTCTCTGGCACAATCATGCAAGTCAGCCAGACCTTGCGCAAGTGGACTCTTCTTGTTTTGGCCATATCGGACCTCCACAGGAAAGCCTTGCATTGACAGAATCCAGGAAGTAATTCGGGAATTACTCACATTTCCGGCCCGGATTCTGTCACTTTGGAGATATTGCAGAGGCTGGTGTGGAGTCTCCACTATGATGTGTTCCCCCTGGATAAACGGGCGGTAATTCTTCAATGCCCACACCGTTGCCAGGAGTGCCTTCTCACAATCGTTGAATTTTTCCTCCACAGAGGATAAAGTTTTGCTCGCATAGGAGATTACTTTATTGACCTTGTCATGCTTTTGGTATAATACTGCCGTCAAGCACGTATTAGAGAACCCTGTCTCCAGGAAGAACTCCTTGTTTCTGACAGGGTAAGCTAGGCAAGGCGCTTGTGAGAGGCTTCTTTTGAGTTGTCTTACTGCCTCGGATTGTTCTGGACCCCATTCCCACTTGACCCCCCCCTTCAGGAGATGAATCAGGGGTCTGGTAATCTCTGCGTAGCCCTCAATGAACTTTCTGCTGTAATTAGTCAGTCCAAGGAGGCTCCTTAGTTCCCGCAGAGTTGTGGGGTCTTTCAATTTTTGAAGTGCTTCCACTTTCTTTTCCTGGGGACAGAGACCCTGAGGAGTAATCTCATGCCCCAAGAAATTAACACGGGTTCTACACCACTGTGCTTTCTGAAAGGAGAGTTTTGCTCCGGCGGCCCTCAACTGTGTCAGAACATAACGGATCTCCGCTATGTGTTCCTCCACAGTTGAGCTTTTGATGAGGACGTCATCTACATAAGCCAGGTTACCCCTCGCACCCAAGTCGGGCATGGCCTTATGTAGGAAAATGTTGAATTCATTGCCGGAGTTGAGGTATCCGAAGGGAGTCCGGGTCCATGTGTACTGCTGGCCCCCAAAGGTAAAAGCCAGTTTGTATTGGTCCTCCCTACTGACAGGCACAGTCCAGTATCCATTGGTCAGGTCTATTGCAGTGAATACCTGTGACCCCTGGATCTGGGCCAGCCCTTGGTCAATGTAGGGCAGAGGCCATCGGGAAGTATGGACCCGTTTGTTGAGCTCCCTGAGGTCGGCGCAGAGTCTCCACTGGCCGTTTGGTTTCAATATTCCCAGCACCGGATTATTGAAGGTGCTGTGGACTGGACGGATTATTCCCCGGGACTCAAGGTTCTTAATTATTTCAGTAAGGGACTCCATTGATGCGAGAGGCAAGCGATATTGCTTCACAAACACAGGAGTCATGCCAGGGTCCGTAGGGATTGTTGTTGTGTGGATGTCAGTGCGACCACAGTCATATGAGTCTACCGCAAAGAGATCTTGGAAATCCAAGAAAACTTGTTTCAACTTTTGCTTTTGTTCCAGAGTCACACAGGCATCAGCTAGGTTGACTCTCTCTTGCACCATCTGCCTGAAGCCTGGAAAGACTTCTGGTTTGGCTATCTCCGCGGCCTCCTCCAGCTGGGTGGAGAAGTCCCTGGTCAGAGTGCTGATTTGGACCGGAGGCTTCAGGTGGGAAAGGCAGCCTTCATGAACCTGGAAAATCACCTCATCCCTCCTGAAGTCACACGTCACATCTTCCTTACCATACGGGCAGGAAGTGTACACCAGGAAGTTCCCCCCCTGCCGGGTAAAAATCCTGTCTGGTGTTGTATTGTCCTCACTGTCACTGTCAAAACAGTCCTTGGGGATTGGTCCTAACAGTTCATTTCTAAGATCAATGGAGAAATGTCGGTCATCAACCGCCATTCCAATAATGGTGCCTGCGGCTAGAGTAATACTCTTTAAGTCGCTGTTATCCACCTCTATTGGAATGGTGTCATGTTCTATGTTGACTAATGGTGTTGGGTTTACCCCCAACCCTTGCTGTTGGAGAGAAGCATTTAGATGTATGTAAGCATCAGGGTTTTTCAACTCTTGTCCCCTTTTAACTTTCACTTCCAGGGAGAATTGTCGGGTCCTTTCTGGGATGGTGACTTCCTTTTTAGTCTGAATTTCAACTGCATAAGGTAGCAATTGAGCTGACCTAAATGTTTTTTCTGGATCATCAAAGCCCATGGGATTATCCGCTAATCGGGACCAAGCTTTGAAGTTTATTAGGTCCAAACTAATGGCGAAGCGATTGAGAATGTCACTGCCTAAGTAAAAGGCGGCAGGGACGTCTCGCACGACCCAACAATTATGGACTATGCTCTTGTTGCCAATGGAGATTTTGAGCATACACCTGCTTGGCAGGAGATGTTTGAAATTAGGTGCTTCCAGGTCCATTTCCCATTTGTCTATCAGTTTGAAGGTGGGAATGGCTGGATCCTTTGGGAGTTGGCGAAACATGGCTTCGCTGATGAAGCTCTTACCGTTGTTCACACACACTCGAGCGAGAACAGAGTCCTTCCCATCATTTAACTGAACAGGGATGAACAACTGCTCTCCAATTTGCTGAATATCAGCCAGGCTCTGAGCTGATTTCACATCTTTCTGTACTATAGGAGTGGGAGTTCCTGATTGTGGATTAGTATAGAATTTCAGAGTGTTTCCTTCCAGCGTGGAATACCACTTTAGACTGGAAGGAAGGTTGATTTTCAGAAATAGAGAGGACCCCCCATCACCAGTCTGTTGTCCTACTGCTATTACTGTCACGTCTGGAATCTGGTTGTTCTGGAAGTGAAATTCTACTTGGTCAGATTTTTGTTCAACCATGTGGCAGGTGCCGTTTAAACTAACATGGTTGACACTCTGTTTTAATTTTATTGGTTGGCTAGTCTGGGTCCAGAGGACCTTGTTTACGCAATCTATTAGGGGTGACAACCTTCTCAGGAGGTCATTCCCTAGTAAACAAGGGGTGCCCTCTGGGGTCACAACTATGACCGGGTGTTTCAACTTGTGTCGCCCAATTTTAATGTCCAAGTCTGCCGTCCCCTCGACGGGAATTTCCTTCCCGTCAAAGTTCTGCAGTTGTCCAGGAAGAGAGGTGAGAGGAATTTGGTAATTCTCTCCCCTTCCTGCATTCAGTTCGTCAAAGGCCCTTCTGGACAGAAGGGTAGCTTGAGATCCAGTGTCCACCAGTGCCGAGATTGTACCCTGCCCCTGTACTTGTACCGGGGCATAATATCTTCCCTCCTTCTCCTCAAGGGGGCACAGATAATGTACATTTTTGGACAACTGGTGGGCTAATTTTCTGGTTTTGGACATGGCGAGAGAAGAGATTTGGGCAGAATTCTGTGGAGAGCCTTGGGAATCTGAAAGAAAAAGTTGGCAACTGGAGATCAGAGCCATTGTGGGTTCCCCTGGTTCCGGTTCTGGGCCGCCCCCCCCTTTTTGGAGGCAGTCACCAGGATGGGTTTGAACCAGGGGGTTTTCTTGCTGTTGGTTCTGGGATGAGATGGTGGGCGGCGGTAGCTCAGTCTCCACATCTCCCCAGTCTGTATTTGCATCCCTAGGAACCCATTTTTCTTTGGGAGGAGTTCCCCCCTCTCTGAAGGAGAAGATCCTTTTCCCAGGATCCTCTGAGGATCCCTCTCCCTCAAATTGGAAGATCTGTACCTCCTCCTCAAACTGAGTCTGTTTGGGTCTTTTGTTTCTCCTACCCCCCCTCTGCTCCTTAGGAGGCAGACTTTCAGGGGCAAGAGATTTTGTTTCCGGTTCCTGGGTTTTCCAGGGGCTGTTTACAAGTGAGGAAGGAAGCTTCCTCCAAGGCTTTACACCCCCCTTCCCTTTGTGCCTCCTCCCTGGGAACCGGTGTGTTATCGGGGTGCTGCCCCCGTCATTGTTCTGGAGCACCAGGTCCAGAGTTGGGTACGTTCTGCGCCGGCATGCCGATCTGAGGGTTATGCTGAGCCCTCAGTATGTGACCCATATCCCGCGCCATGTTTTGAACCTGGCGCTCTAACTGGGAAACCCGCTCAGGCTGATACGGGGCCCTGTTTTCTCCCCTGGGCTGATCCCGGGAAGGGTAGCTGTCCCTCCTCTGGTAGTACCCCTGGTTGGGAAGATTTGGGTACCCCTCCACCCTTGGCCTCCCCTCTCCCGGATTCAGTGGTCTGGGCTCAGGGAATTGGGGAAAGAAGGATGGATGGTTTTGGGGCTGAAAGTCGGGTGGATATCTGGGGAAAAAGTTCTGCCCAGGGTTTGGTAAATTTCTGCCCTCCTGTGGGAAGTTTGGAGGGAAGTTCCCTGGGTTAGGTGCTTGGCTGGATCCCCCCCCTTGGGCTGGAGGAGTCCACACATAACCCAGGATGGGTCGATTTCCCTTGTAACGGGGACTTACATAATCAGGAGAGCGAGGGACCCCATTTGTGGGGCTGCCTCCTTGGCTCCCTGTCTGTGACTGGCCCGAAGACCTTCTGGGCCTAGCATTATTAGGTGCAGGTAGGTTTTTAGGCCCCCCCATCTCCAAATCCAAAACGGGGTGACCTTTACCTCTGCCACCTTGGCAGCAGCAGGGGTGCTGTTGGCTTTGGGGTTTTTCTGGGCATTACTTTTGCTATCTACCGGTTTCTGCACCTCATAGATCCGGGTAGCCTGTTCAATGACCCAGTCTAAGGATCTTTTCTCGTGAAAATCCCTCACGAGCTGGGTCATGATGTATTTGGGCAAGGCATGAAAAAATGTATTAACGAATTCTCGACTGTCTGTGCGCACCCTTCTGGTGGTCTGCGCAAAAGCACGCTTTAACTCCTGCACAAATTCTTGTGGGGCCTGATCCTCCCCACGTTGCAAATTGTAGGCTGCCTTGCGAGCCTCTTGAGGATTTCTGTGAACAGAAAAATGTTTCAAGATGGCCGCCTTATAGGTGGACCATCTTAAATGATTTTGGTCCTCCAGCCCTGCAAAGAAACTGGAGTATTCCGGGGAGAAGGTCCACTTTACATACTGAATACAGCTTTGGCTGTCCTTCAAATGGAAAGTCTCCATCATTTGTTCAAACAACTCTAAGTGCTCCCAAACAGAATACTTAGCGTTCTTATGGTAAGGCGTGATGACTCTCCTGATCGCCTTAATCTGCTTTAAGGGGTCCTTTAGCAAGGCCCTTTTTGCCTTATTGGCCTTTTTAGTTCGGGTAACCCTTGTCCATTCGTCCTCGGACTCAGAGGCACTGCTCCCAGAGGTTCCCGTCTGTTCTTCCAGGTTTTCCAGGATTCTGCGAGCCTGGGAATGGCTGGCAGAATGTGGGGACCTGGTCTCCTGTGTCCTGCGCAGTTCAGAGGAGTCTTCAGATTCCTCCTTGCTGCCAGGATTTGATGGGTACCCCCTCCACTGACCTAATTGGGCAGAGGTTTTCAGGATGCCCTTAATGGGCCTACTCTCCTGGGGTTCCCCACTGAACTGTACTGTACTTGGGTGCCCATACCCGGATGCCCACCCCTCCATTCCTGGGTGGTACTGGCCTATGAGCCCCATGCTTCTGGCTGGATAGTAATCTGCCATCCCTGTGGTCCTGTGCTCACGTGCGCCAGGGGACATGGGGGTGGCAGAGTCCAGGGACTGAGAGGTATGAGGGCCTCTGGTACTAGGGCTCCTGAGGTTATGCTCCGGAGTTTCCATTTCCCAGCGAACCTCATCTCTATCCGCCCCTGCTCCCTGTTGCAATGCAAGAGCCTGCATTTGTGCTTTCAGTTCCTCTGTTAAGGCCTTACTCGACTCTATCAGTCTCTCCTGCATCGCTACCTGTTGTTGGAGCCTATCATTGTGTTGGCAGAGAGCCTCATTCTCTCTCTGTGCTTCCTGATTGGTCCTGGAGTACTGGGCCAGTCTTTGCTGCAGGAGGGTTACCTCCTGGGCAATGTCCCTATTGGCCTGCTCCTTTCTTGCCAGAGCCTCTTCCACCCTCCTGGTGTGCTCTAACAAGTTCTGGTTTTCTTTTTGGAGGTCACCCAGCCCCTGGAGGGACAGGTGATTTTCTTCCATTTTCCTTTTTAAATGGCAGACTTCCTGGCCTATGGCGTCTCTTTCCTGACTAAGAGCCTGCATTTGTGCCGCCAGGTCGTCCCTCTGCCTTTGGAAGGTACCAGCTTTCTGGCGCTCCTGGTCAAACTCTGTCTGGGTATCCAGGTCTTTCAAAATCAGTTTATTGCTCTCTGCCTTCTCTCTATCTAGGTGACTTTGCAGGGTGACTACCTGCTCAGCACATGCCCTATTGAAGTCTAGCTGTTGCTCCAGCTTTTTCTGGCTTTGCAGTAGGGAGTCCAAACCTTCTTGGTGTTCCTTCTGCAAGGCCAGAAATCTGGTATCCTGTTCTGACTTTTCCTTTTGCAGCACATCCATATCCTCCTTCATTTTAGTGATGTACAGTCTGCTGTCATTTTCTGACTCCTGGCTCCTCTGCAGCCTCTGCTCAGAAGAGACCAGGTCAGATTGGACCTTCTCTAACACCATCTGTTGCCTATTTGCCAGATTTTGGCTTTCAGCACATGTATCCTGCATGTCTCCCATATATAGGTACAGGTATGCTGCTATCCTGGCAATCTTATTGTGTTCCTCTTTGGCTTTAGGAGCCATATATAGTTCACTCAGGGCCACATGTAATGGACCCTGATCTCTCCATAAGTCTGACCCTGTTTCAGTGACCTGTCGCGTGATGGCCTGCAACCAGGCATCCTGGCCCTGCTCAACCCATTCACCTCTCACAAATAGTTTATGTAAGAAGTGCTCTCTGGCTATTTTCATATCTACCAAGGTCGTCATTCTAGAGATTGGTCTCTGTCCTGACTTACAGAAGTTAGTATTTTATTTTTGCAGAACAGAACTTTTCTTGGAGTGTCCCTTTTGAGGAATGCTTCACAGCGTAATGCAGCGTGGTGATCCGACCGGATGTATGTATCCCGTCAGTTAGCACACTGTATTAAGCTGCACAAGTGGTAAATCTAACCCAACATCCCGGACGAGCCCCCACTTTGTAAGAGGATTCAATTCAACACTACAGCTAAGTCAACGCCTAGTCTATAATACTGAATGAAAACCCTTATTGATATATCTTTATGTCCAGTTCATGCGTTCTGGATGACTACCCCTATATAACACCCCTCTCTTGGAATCCCCCTGACCCCACTGAGCCAAGAAGTAGTTCTGTTTTGCAAGTTAAAAGGTTTATTTGATAATTTAAACAATAGATATATATATGTCACACCTTATAATAAATTAATAATTGAATATCACACTTAATCTGATATGATAAAGATTAACAACGGAGAATCTGGCACTAACACGCTTCTCTATAATCAATACGGAGTTGACATGAAATGGATAAGGTAGCACAGTGGTAAATAGGAACAAAAGAAGAAGGTGGTACAGAATGCTTTATGTAAGCTCAGGTGGATGCAATATTCAATGAATGCAGTACAGAAAATACTCAATATGACTTCAACCAAACAATGTAATCACTTTTCTCTGGCAATCCCCTCCCCCCCTTGATACAATGCAAGGAAATGGAAGGAAGCACACAGTTCTCAGAAATGCAATCAAATGTGATTCGGTTCACCCAGCAAGCTTAGACTACAGAAGTTTGAAAACACAGGCCCAAATTGCTTTGATATGTGCTGGCAATGAATTAAAAAATATGCTAAAATGCTTTTAATTCCCTTTCAGAGGTTCAGGGTGAGTGGTATCTAGTTAATATTAGTCCCGGCTCACACTAGCAATGATGCAGGGATAGTTAGCAGGTTAAACGAATTTCTGGCAAATGGAAGGCAAGCAGCAGCCGATTTTTTTACACGTGAAGAAATTTGCAAATCGCGGCAAAATTCGCAGATGCGCCGAGCGCTATTACAGAGGAACCGCAAGGAATATCACGATCGTTTTGGGGTCCTAGGAAAGCCTAGGATCTCAGCTTCCAAATGAAAGTTACTGCAAGTCTCTAAGACAAACGGTCGCGGAGATATGAGCGATTTTGTGAAGGTCGTTTTTCAGATTTGAAATTTTAAAAGCTCAAAATGACAAGTGACAGATTTTGCAGCTAGAATGACAGGTGACAGATTTGGAGCTATCAGGCAGTTCTACTTAGGTTAAATAGATTGAATTAGATGAATTTAAACTAAGAGATTGGTTCTACACAGTTCTGCTGGGTACTCACACTATATTCTTGAATTAAATGGGCCTCATCACGGATCTGGTCAGGGTTTTAGACTGGGCTCTGGTCTCTCTCTGGGCACAGCGTCTGGTCTCTGGAACTGCTCGCTCTCTGGTCTGGTCTCTTAGTTCTGGATAGATTGAAGCCTCTAGTTTGGCTTTCTGGAGGTTGATGAATTTGAAGTCTGGATCTCTGGATGTTGTATGGTCCGGCAGAGCGCGTTGCAGCAAATGGAATTGAAGGTCCCTATCTGTCCTGTCTGTCTGCTTTTATGTGTTTTGAGAGTGGGTGGGTATGTTGGTCATAACTAAACTTGCCCCTCTCACTTGTCATTGGTCAAATTTCCATTCCTCACTTGATTGGCGAAGCTAAGTTGTGTCAGAGTGATGTCATTTTATGGCTTGCAGATAGGACACTCCTCTGTCAGATTGCACACATTCTATATTTGATAACAAAAGACATATTTCACAGTTACACAGTTGCTTGAAATTACATATACATGGTGTGGCTGAATTTAGCCATGTCTCTGTCCAAATCTGTTGTTTCTAAGAGCTTGCATTCAGAAATGGCACATAATTGACTTTTTAACTGATTTTTCAATTTCTGACATTGACCCAACTTTACATACATGTGCGCAGGGAGTATGGACATTAACTGATGAAGTTTCAGATTTTTAACATGCATACATTTAGAGTAATATCCACTTTTCCGCTGACACCCCCCTGAACATACCACCGGTTCTAAAAACCTCTTAAACTGTGGGCAGAAAAATCACAAGAATTATGGTATCATTTATAAAATTTTCACATGTCCGCTCTATGAATGATCCATCTTTTTAAAGTTATGTTCTGGCTCCAAAGGGGTGTGGTTTCCTCTCAGCACAAGGTAGAAATACTGGTTTATCCAGTTCTGCCAAGCCAGCTTCTGTCTCCAGTTTCTCCCCCTCCCAGTTTCTGCCAAGAGTAAGCCACTTTTACGACCCCTGCAATATAAGATTTGCTTGGGTCCTGAAAGGCTCATTGTTCAAGAGGAAGCCATTTATGATCCTCTCAATAAACCCTCTGCCTGGGTGAAGGGAGTTGCATTGTTCACTCTCCTGCAGAGCACAGGTAATTCAATTATCAGATAGATGGTATATTCTTAGTGTGGCCAGCAAAAAGGCAGATAGTCCTGGGAACACAGCTGTGACTCAAGTTTCACTCCTGATGGGGGTAGTTGTCAAGCAAAATCAAGTTCCTTAAGCCAGACTTTCAGCTAACTGTCATGTTTTTTTGTTGCTTTTTAAATTAACTTGCAATTTTACACATGCAGCTAGAATGCTGATTCTAAGTGCAAAACTATGACATTTCAACAGTTACAAAGGCATGTGACACCAAACATAGGTCACTCATTTAATCTAAACATTTTCGATTTTAGTGTCTTTAAATCCAGTGCAACTTAAACTGCTGACTCCATAGCTCAGCCAGTTTTGTTATAAACATTGTTCTGGGCTCTTCATTTCCCAGATTTTGTAGGCACACAAAACTCCATTCTGCCAAATGTCTGCTGGTGTTCAGTGAATATTTTGCACATATTGTAATGTTTGAAAATAGGCATTTTGAGCCTGCCTTCAGAGAAACACAGGGTGGTTTTAAAACGCCGGCTTTTGGATAGTGGTGAGTACTGGTACTGCACCCATTTTTGGGATTTAACAAATGAATTCCCCACAATTCTAAGTTGCATTTGGCAATCAGCATTGCCATTCCCAATGGTTTCAGACTACTGTGCGGGTAGTCCAATGGTGGTTTTAAAGCGCTTTGAAGCTAACTGGCGCTACTGTTTTTCCTTTGGCAACCCATTTCCCTCATGGCAACCCGGCCTTTCATTCTCGCACTGGTGGGTGGCAAGTGAGGCAACCATTTTGGTGGGCGCACAAACTGCGCAGCTTTCCTGGATTTCGGCGCACATGTGGGTTTTCCGCCATCTTGAATTTTCTAAGCCCACAGCACCAAATGTTGCAGCATGATTACTTGCACGTGGGTCAAGACACCCAACACAACATATTCTTTTACCCCGATTGGGAAGCCAAAGAAGGCAAGATCTGGGATGAAAAGAATGTGAATGAAGCTTAGTCATACACGTCACATCACATATGCTTTATGTATCTTAACGATATACACTCCACTAAGTGCTCAATACAGGACATCCATTGACGGCCCTTATAAAGCTTGGGTTTCACACAGCACTTCATAACCCTTTGCAAAATCAATTGGGAAGCTTTGACAGTCAATAGTTAAGCATGCACAGTTAAGCTCAGTCATACATGACATTGACACATGGAATTCATCCAGTAGTATGACTTCCATCGCACAAATAGATACAAAATTGGAAAAGCCAAAATATATATAAGCATTACACAGAGCAGACACAATCTTTACAATCTTGACATTATGCTGTCTCAGTTATACAGCATCTAGAAGATCATACCATAGACAGAGTTTTCTATGCCAACTTCAATGCGCTACAATATGGCATCAGCTTCCTTAGAAATGTAAGTGTGGATATGATATGCACAATACACCACAATATCTCCTTAATAACAATTGACCAGTATCCCTGGGCAAATCTTTTAAAACTGATTGCCTTGTTAGAGACGAATTCAGTGGAAATCACAAACCAAAGCCATCAGCACCCTGGTACACACAAGAACAAAACCTCAGCAAAGGAGTCACCAGGACACAAGAGAAAACCTGACTCCGCTCCAGGATCGCATCTCACCTGGCGCTCCTGAAGGAACTACGAGCAACCCGCCAACAACTAATTAACACAGTCAAGGCATCCTACTATCAGAACACCATAGCAGTAGCCGACAACAAAAACAGAGTCATCTTCAAAGCAGTCAAGCACTGCATCAACCTGCTACCCGACCCTGCCATACCACACTCCTTTGAAAATCCACTGCCATCAATACCTTCTTCATCAACAAAATCAGCATGATTCACCAGAATATAGACATAAACACAATAATAATAATAATAATAATAATAATAATAATAATAATCGACTTTCCCCATTCAAATCAGTGAGCTAAATTTGTCTAGGCAAGCAGACTATTAGACACAACATACATTGCTTTTAGTGTAGTGGCTAAACAATTGCTTTCACCATTGACCTGGCCTAAATATGCCCTCTATTATGCCAAAAAGTACAATCTTGGGGTACCCTACATCGAGTTGGGAAACACTGCATGACATTTTCCTAAGACGTTCCCTACACAAAAGCCTTTGTGACTAAAGGGGATTCAAGCATCAGACAGTATGCCCTTAAATATTGTGTTGGCACCCAACACGCTAAATGTCAAATCATCTTAAAAAAACACTTTCATCAAATTCAATGTTCTGCGGAAAGGGTTGAGAACTTTGTGAACAATTATAATAGGCTACCCAATGGGTCCTACATTGCTGAGCACAACGCTATGTGCTGTATGTGGTGTGCTTGTGGGAATTGCCAGTCTGATCACAGTCCCCCATGTGGTCTGCCATTGTGGAATCCTTTTCCAACAAGTTCATGCTGAATCAGATGCCAAACTCTGGCATCTCCAGTTTCCAGTGTTGTTGCTGAGGAGAAATAACAATTGTCAGCACAACTGAGTTATTTCAAGAATCAGCTGAGAAAGCAGGCTATCCAACCAATTTCACTCGAACATGGTCACATGGCATGAGCACCACCATGAAAAGTTATGCCTTGTCTGTAGTCACTTCACTTCTAAGAACAACCATCGATTGGGTCATACATTCTGCCCTTAATAACAACAATGAGTTGGCCAGTGATGAGTTGAACCAGCTTCACATTGTCATATTTTACCATCTAGCAACAGGCCCACTTGGTCAAACATGGAAGTTCCTACATAAAGAACAAATCTGCATCAATCCTTCACAACAGTTTAGGGGTGTTTGGTGCTCTGATGGAAGGATATTTATGTGTTCTTAGTGTGAGTTCCTGCCGTTTTCTTTTATCTGGGCTACTCCCAGACAACACTTTGTATGCGACCTTGTTTTTTCCCATTCCCCTACCACTCTCCATCTCTTAATCATACAGGAAAGGTGAATCTACACATTAATTCTCTGCTGCATTCCTAACACATAACTTGTATAAATCTACTGACTGTGTGCTTCTGTACAAGTCCATCTGTTGGGTTCCTGATATCTATGCCTGAACAACTTATCACAGAGGTGGATTGAATCAGTGTGCTAGCTAATCAAATGCATGGTTAATTACACTCCAGCCAACATCTATGACACAATCTGGCCTGACCCATGTGTTCCTGCATACCTCGCCCATAGCCATATAGACTAATTTATTGTATATGAGCACAACTTTCTAGCTTGTAACATCTGAACACGTAGCATTAATATAAATTGAATCATTGTGTTAGCCTACACAACTATTTCAGTTGGTATAGGGCATTATACTGTTGACCCCATAACACAGAGGTAGGTTGACTTTTGTTTTGCCAAAAATCCTAGTTACACATGTTGATTGACCTGTTGTGTTAAACTGCATGCCTAGCAATTATCTACATTGGATCTTTCTGTTTAGCGTCCACAACATATGCATCACTCACTGTACTGCTGATCCCATAGCATAGGCTATGTTGGGTTACACATATACACAACATAGAACTAGATTGAAACATTGTGTGGCACCACAGTTTTACAGAATCTGTATAGTACAACCATGCATATCTACCATCTAACTTAATTATATTCGAACACTACTGCATAGTTGGCTAGTTGGCTCACTTTTTTACCTGCAACCTAGCACATAGCAAGATTAACTTGATTGTATTTATACAGGCATCCATAACAACTGATACATGAACACCTAGCACAACCATAGATTTGATTAGTTGTACTCACTTGAATACCAGAAACATTAGAAGCGTTTCTCATAATGCTTTCCTCATAACATGGCCATTATAAATGAATTTACCTTGACACCTGCTTAACTACTGCATTGCTCAATCAATCCTTCGTGTAACTGCATCCCTAGCAATTAGAGAGGTTGAATTATTGTTTGTGGCTCCACAATAACTGCATACCTATCATTGCTTCCTTCATACCTAGTACATAAAGAGTTTACTTTTAGGTGTGCTCATGTACCAAACACATACAGGATTTGCATACAAATGAACTACAAACCTTAACTCACTGTACTATCCCCATCATATCTTCATGGCTAATGGAATTTTGTCTACAGCCCCAAAGCCTAGCTGGTTGGATTCCCTTTCATTTCCTTTTCTGAACAACCAGCACCAAGCTAAATCAACACCCTTATTCTGTCATATTCAGTCCTATCTCACTGAAACTAGGCCCCTCACACGTAGAGTTTCAGGCATAAACAATTCCTCATACATTCTGGAATCATTATAACCATAGCCATTTACACTGCTAAAATGAAGGAACCCTTTCCATAACCTGTCCCCTGGAAAATTGTGACATCTGTAGAGTATACAAACCAATTGGTCTGCAGCATCCTCAGAACAGATTCAATTATGTCTCAAATAACTATCATCACAGAAGGATAAGGACATTCTTATATCAACCAATCACAAATGTAGACCCAAAGAAAATCACAAGGTAAATATCACTCATCCAACTTCCCTACCATCTCAATAACTACAGTGTGAAAACATGGTGACACATTTCCTAGAAACTGCAAAGACTGCAGAATTTCAAAGGAAGAAAGAACACATAGAGAATTGGAAGAAGCCCTCACTGCCTTCTCCGTTAAATCATACCGGGTCTCTACAGGTTCTCCCTATCTCACATCAAGAAACCATTGACAGCGTTTATCTCCAACTACATCCTGCAGCACCCATCAGAACACCATTGCTATGAACTAACATTGATCCATGAAACATGACTCACCAATTACCTAAAGTCATTGGCTGCATTTACCCTGACAGCCATTCAACCAACCATAAGACGGGACCCACAAGAAACAATGCTGTTTACTCCATTCATCACTAGATACCATGAACCATCCTCCACAACCACACAGCAGGAGCTGAGCAATGTGCCATACCCAAATAAGAAATTCCAAATACTCTTTTAATATGAAAGTCTTAACATGGAGCCTTGGGAAACCAATTAAAGCAACCTTGAACAACCCAACAGCACTGGTTCAAGGAGCTGACCCACACTGAAATGACAGGCAAAAGATGCATCCGTATGAAATCACGTGCTGCCTACAAGCACTCCTCAGACATTTTTTTACTTCTCGCCGAAGACCAGATAGTCTTATTCTACAACACAGAAACTCTCAGATGATCAGTCCACACGTATCCACAAGAGTAACCCATCAGGCTCCAAGATTGGCTAGGTTAATCACAACAATAGGAGAGGAAGTGGCATAGCTCTGGTGCACTGAGACTCCTTTGTAGTCTCAACACCCTCCAGTGACATCATACCAGACTAAGAATCACTTGCTTTGAACTGCTCCATCTTTTACAGCTAGACTATGCTCTCTCTTAATCTACAGAGCTTTCTCCTACAGCCCACACTTTGCTGAAAAACTCTCAATGCTGCCACCATCCTCTCCATATCTCACCATTTACTAACTGTACTTGGAGATTTAACCATCTGGCTAGATAAAGAAGACACAATTACAAAGTCACATGGATGAAAACTCCTCCAATACACCTGAATCAGATGGTCAAGTGTCTGACCTACATAGATGGACACATTCTGAATGTCATTTTGTAATGAAAACAAAATCACATTGCGCCTTCCCGGGGGTAAATGCGTATCTATCCCATTCCCAATATTCACAGAGACACCATGCCTTGCAGACCTTTAAAAGAACCATCAACCATGACAAGACCATGAAAAGTAATACATATCAACTCCATACTAGAAAGACTAAAGCAACCAAATCTACCATCCCCACAGATGGACCAACAACCACACGGAATGCAAAACACATTCACAACTGGATTATCTCTGTGTTGGACTGTTTTGTGCTTAACAAACCTTTCAAAAACTCACAAAATAAAAAAAACATGCCAAATGGATCACCCTCAGGCTAAATCTGTAGGTCTGGAGGAAAAACATTTTACACACTAAAAAATGTTCCTATCATCAACAGCTACTCTTTTACAGGTCTGGAGTACTCAAAGAAAACAAGATACACTTCTCCAAATGCATTGATTCAGTGCATCACAGCAAAATGACACTGTAAAGGATGATCTGAGAATTCAAAAACCTGACACCTTGCAATGCAACAGCTAACCTGCATCCAGGATCACCTTGGCAATAAAGCATGTTCCATGGTACCCTTCGGTACGTACATGTATATATGCTGTATATTTTTGCAACTCACTGTAACTACTGCTTTTTGTAACATGTTTAAGAGTATGTACATGTATATATGCTGTATATTTTTGTAACTTCTGTAACTACTGCTTTTTGTAACATGTTTAAGAGTATGCGCCCAGTTGCCCCTGGTCCTGGTTTTTTGCGCTTTATAAATAAAATAAAATCAAATCAAACCAATGCAAATGCCA
Organism: Ambystoma mexicanum; assembly: GCF_040938575.1. Classification (NCBI taxonomy): domain Eukaryota; kingdom Metazoa; phylum Chordata; class Amphibia; order Caudata; family Ambystomatidae; genus Ambystoma; species Ambystoma mexicanum. The sequence goes on along the minus strand of NC_090929.1, from coordinate 1,528,917,658 downwards.
CCAACAACACCCCCCACCACCTCTTCTCTATTGTTGTTTCAACTTCTGTCTGCAGAGGACCTAGAGGCTACCATTGAATCATACAACCCATCAGGATTTCCTGAGGATCCATGTCCCCTAATCTTTACAAATGTATCATGAAATATTCAGACTTAATAACCATCTTCCTATCCCTCCTCAATTACTTCATCATCACTGGAAGAGCCCCAGCTCAGTTGAAATATGTATACATCAGACCTTTGCACAAAAAACCAAGAGCTGATCCATAGGATCCAGTCAGCTATTGTTCTCATACATGCCTTTAATAAGGAAACATCTGGACAAATTAATGTATCCTAAACTCTAGTATCTCCTCGAAACAAAACAACTCCTGAATGAGGCACATCATGCATTTAGAACTTCTAAGAGTACAGAACTGGTACAATCTGGGATACACAAAAAAACATGCAAATGAAAGCTCAGAGTGAGCTCATCCTGCTGGACACCTCAGCCACATTTGACACCATCACTCACGAGATCCTCACAAAAAGACTGGAAGATATTTGTATTAAAGAAACAGCTATACACTGGATCACCTCCTTCCTTACATGTAGAACAGAATCCACTATCATGGGCCCCTAGAATCTCGCGACTCTCCCACATACCTGTGGAGTACCTGTAGGGTATTTTGTATAGATTTGGGGCCTAGCAGTATTTTCTTACTGCCAAAATGAAAATAATTCTGTAATAATCACTCTTTGCATTCAGATTAAATTTGGTATATAGTACTACAGTCTACATACATCATTTCAGCACACAGATACATTTAGTGGTATACATTAAGTTGGTATGCGTTATTGGTGGTATTTCTGGTGAGCATAATTCCTTTGTTTTATATGTGGCCCCAATATCCAGAACCCCTTATATTTGCATAATTCATTTGTGTGATCACTAGAGAGGCCTCCGGCTTACATTTCAGGAACACCACATTTTCAATTGGAGTGCCACCATGGGCTGTCCTCACTGACTTATCTACGACAGCGAGCTAACATGCGGTATTTATCACCAATTTATCTACATCGGTGAACTATGTCCAGGGCCTCTCTTTCTGCTGACTCATGCATCTCCAGCAGCAGTCTATTTAATTATATTATTATTATGTTCCGTTCAGAAAACATACACTTATATACTGAATGGGATCATGCACACAGCTACCGCTAAGTCTTATTTTTAGCTAGCTTAAAAAGGACAATTGCACTGTCTAAACCTCTCCCCATATTATCAGTACTGTAATGGTAGACCTTATCCGTCTGCTTTCAGATATTTTTTGTGTATTATAAAAAATTGCTTAAAAAGGACAATTGCACTGTCTAAACCTCTCCCCATATTATCAGTACTGTAATGGTAGACCTTATCCGTCTGCTTTCAGATATTTTTTGTGTATTATAAAAAATTGCATTTCAACACGATCTTACTCTTTTTACATAAATAAATGGAAATTGCACAGTAACAACCTTATCTGTAGCAAAATGAGAAGAGAGCGGCGAGAACATATTCAATTCGCAACATTAAACATGTTGATAAAACACTGGAGTTCCCTCTTCCACGCTGACTGAATAGTTTCGCACACATACACACTGCCCCCACACTCTGTAATATAATTACCAGGCCTGTCCAGCATGTGAAATTTATCAGCTGGTCGCCTTCTGGAAGTGGTTCAATGAATTCTTCTTAAATCACCCCAGCAAGGACGAGCATCTGCCATCACTCAAACCGGGGCTTATTGACTGGAATTCCCAGTCTCTGCAGCAGTGCACTGGGATCTGCTTTTTCAATCAGGAAAATCCCCAGCCACCAGCCAGGTCTTTCTCCCAGCTGTGTAAAATGTCTTCTCCCTCTTTTCTTCCCCGAGGTTTATTAGAAAAGCTCTGTTACAGCCTATCAAATGAGTTCAACCAATGAAATTCTATGATGCCCTACCCTCCTTCTCTTAACAATGGCTTGGCTCATACAGTTGCAACTGTGACCAAACTGATTTCCTGCTTATTCGAGTCTTTGCTTCCTGCAAATACTGTGGACAGAGTGCAGTTATAATCAAGGCAAGAAAAATCTGAATGCGCGTTTAAAATGACTTTCAGAGCCTGTCATTTTCCATCTCATTTTGCACTGGAGAACACATTATATTATTAATGAGTTAGAATCGTTAGTATTGTTAATGAGGTTAGTTCATTAATCCTCAAATGTGTCTCCTGCAACAGAGAAATTTCAGGTGAGAAAAAAATATATGCTTTTAACTGTGAAAAAAATGATTTGCATTTTAGATGTAGAAATCTGTTTTGACTGAATAGCCTGTTTTCATTTGCATGTCCATGTCACACTGGCAACACATGGCAATGCACCAAACCCATGCAGTGGTGCTGCATGAAAAAAAATGCTAAATACTCTTACATACCCCAGGGATTTACTCTCTCACCTCTACTTTCCAACATCTACCTGACACCACAAGTAGACATCATCATTAAATCTAGTATCTCCTGCTATAACTGTGCGGGTGACACACAAGCAATCTACACATTCTTAAACCACCCATCATCAAATGATCGAGACATTAAAAACTTCATTGAACATTTGGATGCATGGATGACAGCAAATTGACTAAAACTCAACCATAGCAAATACAAACTAATGCTCTGTAATCCTACAGGCTGTAAATCCACCGAAAACCCTTGCATAACGAGATGAGCCTTTGCCCAACCCATTAACCATAGTAAGGAATCTTGAAACGACAATCATCAACACCCTCACTCTTGATCCACAGATCAAAGACATTATCAGAAGCTGTTTTCCCTGCTGTACATTCTATGCTGCATCTTTCCTTACTTACTTAATGTTCACCCATATTATCTAAACTAGAGTATGCAAACACCCTCTATCTCAGTCTCCCGGATTGCCTATTGCAGAAACTTCTAAGGGTTCAAAAGGCAGAGGCAAGACTATTTATCAGAATGCAGCGTTTTGAACATATCATAGCAGAATTACTTAGTCTATACTGGCTATATATAAAAAGGGTTCATTTCGAAACCTTGTATATCACCCATCATCCATAGCATGGAGGTGGGCCTTCCTCCAAGAGATGTACATTTTTTTTTTTTAAATTCAAAGTTTATTGAGTTTATACAAGTTGAACATTCACTTACATTGAGATGAAGAAATTTCAGTGTATAAGTAGAAAGAGCACAAGAGAGAAGTATCATCAACATAAATCCTGTACAGTATTTCCTGAAAAGTGAACAGTATAGTGAACAAGAACAACAACGCCCAGTCGCACCCCTCCCCCTCCCCCCTCCCCCCCCTTCTCTAATATCTCCAAATAAATGGTTGGGAAACCTCCTTGCACAGCGAGACAACACCAGAGAACTTCGAATATGAGTATGATGACCGACCATTACACATAACGCAACTCAGAGAGCCGCCACAACAAAAATCTTCATTTGTTACTATTATTGGCACAAATCACAACAATGTATTGCACACTTTGTCTTTACGGGGCATGCTTGGCTCTAAACTCAGACCAGGCACTTTCAACATTAGTACGATCTCCGCGTAACGTGGCGGTCAGGCAGTCCATTCTGTAGAGATTCTGTGCCACCCCAAGCCATTCGGTTTTACTAGGGAGCTTGGGCCGCTTCCAAACCATGGTGAGGCAAGCTCGCGCAGCCATCAGGAGGCCCTGTACCATCCTAGGCGCTTTTAAAACGTCGTCTCCTGTTTCGATCAGACCGAAGAGGACAAACATTGGTTGCTTCACCCTCTCTTCATCATCCAGGTCCCTGATCCAGCTAAGAACCTCCGACCAGTAAGTCTGGACCATGGTACACCCCCACCACATATGCCAGTAGCCAGCCCGCTCCCCACAACCCCTCCAACAGTATGGACTAACACCTTGGTACATTTTGGCGAGCCTGATCGGGTCATACTGCCATCTATACAAAAGTTTTATAGCATGCAATTTGTATTGGCAGGATATTGAGGACTTCGCAGTGCGTCTGCAGATGTGTAGCCACAGCTTTTCGGAGATCTGTCTGCCCATATCCGCCTCCCATCTGCCCTTGAGCACCAAAGAAGGGGAGATGTCAGTCTCGATCATGGCCGAATACATAGCACTGATCAGACCACTGGAGCCTGTACATCGATCAAGGATCGCCTCAAAAGGGGTAAGGTCCCTCTGCAGCTGGTCTTTCCATACAGGCCTTGTCATCACCCCTTTGAGTCTCAGATAGAGGAAGACCGAGAGTGCTCCTATGCCAAGCGCTTCCTGGAGCTCTTGTATAGTTACGAAGGTTCCCCCACGCCATAATTGGCCTGCTCTTTCCAGCCCCGCCTGGTACCATGTTTCGTAGCTTCCCGGTTCCGGTATGGCGTCACGGATCCCTGGAGACCAAAGGTGACCCAGGGGGGATGGCCACGTCGTGACTCCAACCATTTTCTTGCCTGGTCTCCAAATAGCCCATAATGTACCTAGGATAGGGTGAGATCTAACACTTTCACGTAACTGGGATCTGGGGACCCATAACCATTCAGGCACAATAAAGGGACGAAGGTGGTAATTATCTAAGGCTATCCACTGGGGTTCCGAGCGTTGCCTAAAGTGTGGGACAAGGACTCTAAGTTGCGCCGCCCTGTAGTATGTTTCCATGTCCGGGAGGCCTACTCCCGCGTTGTCTTTGCGGAGCTGGAGTAAGGGTCTTGGGATTCTGGGTCTTTGGCCCTGCCACAAGAAGGACAAAAACATTTTTCGCACATCTACGAAATATTCCGGGGGCAACCTAACGGGGAGCATCTGGAACAAATATAATATCTTGGGGAGAAAGACCATCTTTATGGCATTTAAACGACCCATCCAGGAGATTGTGAGTTTAGACCACCGTTGGCTATCTTTCTGTAAGGCAAGTAGCAGTGGGGGGAAGTTAGCACCATATAGGGAATCGAAGTCACGGGTAACATTAACGCCCAAGTAACGGAGGGTAGTGAGGCTGACTTGGACTCCCAACGGGGCAAAGCGTGCGATCTCAGAATCTCTACTCTTATCAATCGGGAGGAGGACTGATTTCTCCGTATTGATTTTTAGGCCGGCCAGCGCGCCGTATTCCTCAATTATTTCAAGCGCAGCTGGGATTGAGGCCAAGGGGTCGGTCAAATGAAGCAAGATGTCATCCGCATATAGCCCCAGTTTGTACTCTCTTTCTCCCACCGTGATGCCCTTGACTCTACCGTCATTTCTTAGTTTCTGCGCCAGCGGTTCAAGGGACATGACGAACAATATCGCCGACAATGGACAGCCTTGTCTCGTACCTCTTTCAAGGGGGAACCAACGTGAGTATCCCCCATTCACCGCCACCGATGTCGTAGGGGAGGCATACAATGCTCTAATGGCACGGCAGAGTCTGGATCCCAACCCATATGAGACCAATACTCTTTCTAGAAAGTCCCAGGACACCCTATCAAAAGCTTTCTCAGCATCAAGTGATAAGAGCAATGGGTCCCCCTCCATTCCCTGTGCCTCGTATAATAAGTGGAGTGTTTTTCGCATGGTATCTGCGCCCTGCCTGCCTAGAACAAAGCCAACCTGGTCAGAGTGCACCAGTCTAGGGAGATATGTTTCGAGCCGAGCCGCGATGACCCTAGCATACACCTTGGCGTCGATGTTAAGAAGTGAGATGGGCCGATAAGAGCTACAGTGTTTAGGGTCTCGGCCTTCCTTGGGAATTACAGCCAATAGGGCCCGAGAAAAGGACGGAGGGGCCTGCCCAGTGTCAAGAATGTGATTAAACAAGGATGCTAGGAAGGGTGCAAGGAGGGTGGAGAATGCTTTATAGAAACCCGGTGTAAATCCATCTTCCCCCGGGGCCTTCCCTATTTTCAGCCTCTTGATGGCACTTTCCACCTCTTCCCCAGTGACCGGAGCGTCTAGAGATTCGGCCTCCGCGCCCGTGAGGGCGGGGAGACGCGCCCCCACAAGATATGCATCCACGCTCCCCACAGGGGGAGGGGGGTCACACATATATAGGTCCTCATAGAAGTAGGCAAATGCCTCCTGTATGTCCTTCGGGGATGTGACCGTTGTATCTATCAGGGTGCCATCATTCCTCTCAATTTGGTCGACCCATCTCTCTGCTCTCTGCGCACGGAGGCGGGCCGCCAAGAGAGCATCTGCCTTGTCCCCCTTCTCATAGTATTTCTGTTTAAGGTATTGCAAGGTCTGGGCCGTTTTGCCAGCAATAAGAATCCTCAATTCTTCTCTAAGTTGCTTAGTTTCAGCTAAGTACTTTGGTCTATCAGCCGGGGTGGTCTGCGCCAGATTCTGTGCCACAGCAAGCTTCTCCCTGATGCCCCTTTCTAATATTGTACGTTCCCTTTTCTTTCGGGCCCCCTCCCCTATAAGGATACCCCTCCAAGTAGCCTTGGCTGCTTCCCATACAGCTACCTTCCCTACTTCCCCAGTATCATTAGTCGGAAAGAATTGCTCAATCTCTATCTCAAAGGTCTCTCTAAAGACCGGGTCGGCCCAGAGGGAGTCATTACACCTCCATTTGGTGTTGCGCGGCGACAGCTCACCCCAGGATATGTCAACTGTGACCATGTCGTGGTCTGACCAAGCGGAGGGGTATATAGTGGCAGCTTGCAGTACACGTAGAAGATCGTTAGAGAGAAAGATATAATCGATGCGTGTGAGTGTGTCGTGGGGGAGGGAGTGAAAGGTAAAGCCTTTTTCCGACGGGTGTAGATGTCGCCAGCTGTCTACAAGGCCATAAAGATCAAGGGTAGACTTAATTTCAGCCTCAGTTCGAGTGTTGGGAGGGTCTAAAGCATCAGCCCTGGTCTGTCTGTCAATAGAGCTATCCATCCATATGTTAAAGTCTCCGCCCAGGACCGTGTATCCCTTAGCCATATTGAAGACTTTTTCAGAGATTCTATGGAGAAAGCGATTTTGCCCTTGATTGGGTGCATAGAGTGTGGCCAGAGTAATCGTCGTGCCCCCTATATTGCCCACAACCGTGATCGCCCTCCCCTCATTGTCCGTCCATATGTCAAGGGTTGTCATTCGGAGGCATTTACGAACCAGAATTCCCACCCCTGCCTTTTTGAGTATACCCGAGCTCCAGTAGGTGAGCCCGATATCACGTGATGGGATGGCTTTCTCCTCTCCCTTCCGATATCTCGTTTCTTGAAGGAACAAGATGTCTACATTCGACCTTCTAAATTCCCTGGCCACCATCGACCGTTTTGTGGGAGAGTTCAAGCCTTTGACGTTGAGTGTGCAAATGCGTAATGTGTCCCTACGGGGTGTGAGTGCCATCTTGAGTGTAATTGTTGATCGTGGGCGGCCATTCCCTCTGTGCCACGGCACATTTCCTGTCGGCCATCGCTATGCATGGGTCGTCGTGATGGGATTGGTTCCCAGAGAATCCCATGGAGACCGACGACCAACTCGTCTGGAGCATATCGTGGGCCTCGGTGTGCGCAAGGTGTGTCTGCGTGTACGTCGTGTCAAAATCAGTGTGAGAAGTGTGTTCCCCAACCACCCCCTCCCCCACCCCCCTCCCCGTCCCCAACACATTCGGCGCCCGATTCGCCCAGGTTGACATCACCCAGCCGAACTCGGACCACCCGTGAAGACCGCAAAACAGGCGGTCCTATCATAATAGGATAATATATATCAGTGAGCCCCCAACTTTTGTGTGCACTTAACGATAACAATAATTCAGTAACAGAGACATTTACCCTCCCCCAGGAGCTAGCGGAGCAGAGATATTATGCCTTATCACATTTCTAACATCTGCGAGACATCGAGCTAACAATACCTCACACTTGGAGGAGGCGACCTTTCACAGTCAGTCACATATAGGGAGGTCGACTCGCACATGAGAGTTCGTAACCTCCGTGGTGGAGTAATTTTCCCAGTTTACCTCTAACCAAATAGTATGTCAAAGTACCTCAGGCACCCTGTCAATGTTCCATATCTTGGGAGGTGTTCATTTTTCTGTATTTTCTAGAGCCTGGAATCCTTCTTCGCCGCGAAGCCTTGACTTTCCATTCACCACCAGATGATCCTTGATCCTCATGAGAGGGAGCACCCTCCGGCGCACCCAGCAGATCCGTCGTACAGTCAGCAATGTCTTTCTCCGAGACAAGTCTCATTGTCGAGCCTTCCCATTCGAAAGTGAGGGAAAATGGATACCCCCAGCGATACCTGACGCCCTTGTCTTTCAACATTTTCGTGATCGGAGAGCACTTTTTCCTCATCGCCAACGTGAGGGATGACAAATCCTGAAAAAGTGAAATGACGGAGTTCTCCAAGGACAGCTGTGGGGCGCTTCTGGCCTTGTCCAAGATTCGCGCTCTGTCCGCATAGTTATGGAATCGGGCCAGGACCGATCTCGGGGCCCCCGGTCTACCTCCGGCCCTATGGATGCGGTCAATTTTAGGCGCGTCAATTGAGTCATCGTTGTATAGGAGCTTCAGGATGGCATGCAACGATTGCTTCAGGTCCAGTTCGGTTTCGCCCTCTTTCTCAGGAAGACCAAATATTCGGATATTGTTCCGGCGCTCCCTGTTCTCGAGGTCATCGACCTTAAGGCGCAGTTCATTCTCTCTGTCCGATATATCTGCGATTCGGTGATCCATCTGTGCTTCCAGCACATTCAGAGATGTTTGGTTGTGCTCAACCTGTTCGAGCCTATCGTCCATTTTGTCGATCCTCTGCGTGATCTTGTCTATCCTATTGCCAATATCTGCTCGCATGCCCCTCATTTCGGCAAGCAAATCAGCAACATCCGCCTTGGTCGCGGTGGCCTCGGATCCTGCAGTCGACATTATAGAAATCAAGGAGGGCCCTGGGGATCTGGCAATTGGTGAAAACGTATATTTCGCTAGCCTGGTTTTAGGGTCCATAAAGGGAGGCCTCCAACAGCATTCGGGTCGTGAAGCGACGTTAGCACCCGCCAACGCGGGGGACGTGAAGGACCAAGCCACCAGGGCCTCCTGAGCTTTGCAGGGGGGGTGAGGGGTCCGCCTACCGTGTCGCGGTGGGGGTATCAACCGCCCTTGGCAGAGGTGCGCAGCCGGTTCCACGCGGAGGACCGAGAAGTGCGCCGGATCAAACTCAGAGGGCGGCACTTCCCGCGTATACGCAGGCCCGGGTTGGGAGTTCCGCGGAACTCACGCCGCGCCGAAGGCCTCAAAGCGCCGGCGTTAATTTCACCACGATGCCGCTTCCGATTTTCTCCGGGTTTTCTCTCAGGTGGGGGGGACACCTTCCCACGTCTCTTGGTCAAAAATCAGCTCTGGGGGGGGTCTCGAAGTGGGGGCTCACTGCCACTTTCCGGACCCTGTGTAGAGCGCTCACACGGAGAGGCGACTCATCCGCGCGCCCCCTGGTGGCCGTCCTCAGAGATGTACATTTTAATACTACACTGCTTCCTGTACACTTGAGTCAGCAATGCTGCACAAGTACTAGTTCTCAACTTCAACAAGAAACAGCCAGAAGAATTGTCTTCTTTAAATTATGGCCAACAAACCATGGAATTTCCTATGCAAACCTCTCCATCTGGAGATGAACCACCTGACTTTCAGGAAATAGCTAAGGGCCTCATTCTGAGTGGGGCGGTAAGATGTAACGGGCACCGGTAAGGAGACCGGTGCCGGTAATCCCTTACCGCCCTACTACGAGGTCCCTTAGTGGGTCCCTTCCTTAACGCCTTGTCTGACCAGGTGTTAAGGACGGGACCCGTTAAGGGACTTCAGAGCTAATAACGGTACCGCAAATTGTGGTACCGTTATTAGCTACTTCCCCATTCCCATTGAGCCCTTTGGGGGCTCAAATGGGAATCGGGAATGTTTTTTTCAATGGGGATTTACCGGTCCCTGCCGGTACCGTTATTGGAGGCGGTCATGGCGCAAATAACGCCATGACTACCTCCAATCTCGGAATGAGGCCCTAAGACTTGGCTTTTTAATCGATCACATTGAAAGAAATGAAAAATAACAGCAACCAGTTCAGCAGAACCTCATGATGAATTATAAACATTCTTTGAGACTCTGGGCATTAACATCGCTGTGAAACCAATTTTACTCATGAAACATCTGTTGCGTGACACTGTTCCATACCTTAACCCCTTAAATGCCAAAGACGAGAATTTTCATCATTTTTTCATAGACTTGCATATTAGCCTGGCACTTATTAATCTCAGTGAAATCTATCAGGAAGTGACACTCTCTATAGTAAAATATTCCATCCTTACACATCAACAGTCCTTCAGGCAACCTCCTTGGTATACTGTGCTTAACAGATATAGACCCTATTCATCTTTTATCAACCACCGTGCAGTTCATTTTTACACTCCACAATCATGCAGCAGTCAATATGACTAACCTGCATGGTCAGTGCCAAACACAAACAATCTAGAGATGTTCAAATTGACAGATAACAATTACTTCTGACTTGCATCCGTGAACACCAAAGGTTTCTGCATTTGCCTTCCCATTAACCGACTAACACAAACTGTCCTCCTTTCTTACACAGGCATGCCCAGCGAGGCCAACATTACTGACAGAAGGGCAGTATGTAAGACCACTTTCATTACATTACATAACACAAGGATTGGTTCTACTGTTAGCACTGATTACACAATTGACATTATTATCTGTTAGAATGTGATTGGCTAACAGGGAAACCAGGGAGGGACTTACTTACAGTTTCAGACAGTTCGGATATTCACTGAAAGCTACCACACATTGAATTGTAAGTGGACAAGACCTCAGAGAATTGCTGACTCATAAGATATTGACCTCCCTGGCTAAGGAATCAAGCAGGAACTTTGATGAGTAGTCCAAGACTATGGGCCTCATTATGAGGTAGGAGGTAGCCATGGCGCTATTAGTGCCATGGCTATCCCCTTACCGCATTCTGGGTTGTGTTCACGGAACCATTCCCCATTCCCATTCGAGCCCCCATATGAGGAAGGAGCTAATAACGGGCCCGCTATTAGCGGGCCCGTTATTAGCTCAGAAGACCCTTGACGGGTCCCTTCCATAACGCCTGGTAAAACCAGGCATTGAGGAAGGGACCCACTAAGGGACCTCGGAATAGGGTGGTAAGGGATTACAGGCACCGGTGTCCTTACCCGTGCCAGTAATCCCTTACCGCCCACCTCGTAATTAGGCCCTATATGTTTTGTCTTTTGAGCCTACACATTGACTTGCCCTAATGTTTACAAATTCTGGTTTTAATGCCTGCTTTAATAATGTAGGCCTAAAACTAAATTAAAAAGCTTAACTGCCTTAGAAACAAGAATCAAGCAGCTTTCAGGTGCCTTCACCCCGATGCAGTATATTGCTAATGGGGCCAAACATTGGCACTTTGCCAATTTTTCCAAATTCTTTTACTGTTTCAGTATTTGGAGTTTAGCGTGTTACGAGTTTTGGTAGATTGTCCATGAATAACATGTGTTGCCCCTTGCGCTTTATTGGCCAGGATAAGCGCAATGCACAGTGGTAGGTCAAGAAGAATCCATTGCATGAGGATTTAAAAAGCTTTACCTGTATCACATTTTTGGCCATAGCTCTAGACAGCTTTCACGTTGATTTTATATAACATCCCAGAGAAACCATTGACGTTTTGACCAAATGTTCAACCCTTTCCACATAAAGGGTTATCCAGAATTTAGTTGGTCTGTATAGTCTCAACTGTCCCATCGCTTGGCTTGCCAATCCAGAGCATAATAGTTGTGTGCATGATTTCAAGTTTTACTACGCTACAATTGCTACCTACACATTGTTGATTGCAGTAGGTAGAATTTACATTTTAAAAGTGAATAGGGGAGTAGGATGCTCGGCACCCACTCACCTACTTTATTGCCAACATTGGGATCTGTATATTGCGCGGGGAAAGGGCGTGGGTGTTGGTTTCCCGCGAGGGGAGACCTGCAAGGCCCAGGAGGGCCTCTGTTGCTGAAGCCACGCCCCCTTCCTGACTTCCCCTCCACACCACAGCCCGCCGGGTGAAGCCTGCGGGGAAAGGGCGCGGGTGTTGGCCTCCCGCGAGGGGGGGACCTGCAAATGCCCAGGAGGGCCTCCGTTGCTGAAGCCAACCCTCTTCCTGACTTCCCCTCCACACCACAGCCCGCTGGGTGAAGCCCGCGGGGAAAGGGCGCAGTGGTTGGCATCCCGCTAGGATGTTTGCAGCTCCGCAGGGGGTCACTGGAAACCCCTTAGACCTTCAATTTCGAACTTTGAATCCCTGCCAAAACGAGGTGAGAGTAGAAACTGAAGAGGGGGTCTGCTTGAGGGGAACCTTTGGTCCACTGAAGTGGGCTATTTTCTTTTCTTATCACTGTGCTGCTGTTGGACCGGCCTGGTTGCAGAGCATACATGGGAACCTTAACCAGCAAAACCGATTTCAACAATCGATCCCCCACTCTCCTCTCCATTCTCCCCTCTCTTCCTGGACAATTCTGCCTTCTTGTCTGGCTTACAGACCCCTCAGGAGTCTGTTCCTAACTCAAAACGCAAGACCCTGATGATGAAACATCAGGGGGGACGGGACCCTCTGGGTCCAGTAAAACTCTGCATCAACCGAGGGAGAGCAGTTCAACAGCAGGGTACTGAAGTCTGCTACCCACCAGGAACCCTCCCAACAGGGTTGGATCCATGTAACCCAGGACCACAAGGAACCCCTTTCATCTCCCAGATGGGGACCCTTTGCTTAGGAAATGTTAAAGCCTCTACCGCTCCTGGTATGGATAATATTTCCTGTGGACCTTGGAGGTGATAAACCCAAATGCAACTCTGGAATTCAACTTTCCCACCACTTTGCAGCAGCTGCCCCCTAGCCCCTTTTAACCCTTTTAACCTAGCCGATATATCCACCCTGGATTCACCCTTTGAGTCTCTATGCCGGGGTCTGGGGATTTCACTGGCAACATCTATGGGGACACCCCCACCCCAGTCCTCCGTTGGTAACAACTTGCCGCCTGGCCCGCCGATAGGGCACGTAGATGGGGCTTGTGCTCCTGTCATATCCAAATCTGGCTCTCCCGATATTCCTGGGTGTACCAAGGCCATACGTTCCATGGAGGAGGACATGGTGCCCTGTGTGGCCATGGCTAAGCTTGCCCCTTCTAGCCTGGGCACTGAGGGCTACTTGAGCAGTGCCTGGAGTGACTATCTCACCTCCACAAGTACAGGGTCCAGCTCTTTTCTGCATCTAACCCCCTCAAATGCCCTGGATACCCATGGCCTTGGTCTCATTAACCCCAGGCCAACAGAGAGCGCATCTCCCACCAAGGGATGCAAATGTGAGCAGGTGCTTATTGAACTGACAGCGATTAGGATAATACTCAAGACCCTAATCAAGAGTGGTGGCACAAGGCCCCAGGAGGAACCTTTGTTGGTCTGTCAGGGGGACAAGGCCCTCGCCAAATCCCTGCCTGAACCCATCATGGTCATGGATAGCGCACCCCCACCCACCCCAAAGCCCAGTCTGCCTCCTATAACTTTGCCAAGGAGGATTCTAACATGACATCAAGCACGTAACCCACAGTATGCATGTGTCGAGTTTATTGAAGCATCTCAGATACATACATTACTTCGAATAACACATTTAATCTTGCATTTCATGTAATGAGTGATGGAGCAAATCTGAAAACTGCATTCAATGCACATTTAGCCATTTTGCAGTGCCACGCACTCTGGATCAGGACACAAATTGGACACAATTGCTGTTTCATGGACAAAACACTTATCATAATTGTAAATATATTTAAATGGATGTGAGCTTATTTAATCATCAATACACAAATACTATATTTTGATTACTCTAAAATGTTTAAAAGGAACCAATGCTTCGAACCCCCAGAGTAGATTCAGTCAGCTCAGAGGGCACAGGAAATAAATCAGGAAAAGGGGTCACCCACCAATCCACGCAGACACTCACACATACCGAAATGCTCACTCTCTCCTCTACACCAACAAACAATAGAACTCAGCTTTACCCCTTGATCGATTCAGCTAGCTGCACACATGCCTAAACACCTCCATGTACAACTCAACGGTGTTTAGAACGCTGCTATACCCCATGAAAAAACGGCCTAACCACACACATAATCTCATATAGAAGCTCCACCACTGCCAGAATGCACATTCTGAGGCCATCGACCTTCCTGCACACATTCTACTGATCTCACACAACCACTGTGCCACACATAACATTACAATGCAGCTCCTAAGCACGCAAACCACACTGGCTGCACAGATACTGAGGGCACCAAAGCACTATATGTTACCCTATCCCCCTGCTGACCTGGACTACAGTCCCTGAGAACCTACAGCGCTTTGAGATCATACCAATGGTATATAAGGCACTATACAAATGCAAAATAACATAACATAATAATAACATGGCATAGGAAAAATCCCAAGATAATGCAATGAGAATGCTGTGATTTGTGAAGTTACTTTAGTCAGGTATTGGTAAGGGCCTGTCTCCTGCCACTCCATGTTACTCCAACAAATAATAGAGAGTTTCTATTACATTTCACGAAATGTTCATTGCATTATTATATTGTCAAATTGTTGTGTGTACCTATGATTTCACTTAAGCTGGAAGGTTCAACCTTCTGTTGACTTGTGTCATCTCTGCACAAAAGTATTTTGATGCTTCGCCTTGCACATCAGCAGATCATTGTTTAGGAAAGCTGCAGAAAACTCAGAGTGGAACCCAACAAGCAACTCTCACCAATAACCAATGGCCGACTAAATTTAGTGGGGCTGCCATTCTAAAAGCACGTTCGATGGGAAAATCGGGCACATGAGTTTAAAGAGGTTTATGGAGTTGTAACAAGCTTGGCTGGCAAGTGAAAAAGTAAAAAATAACAATAATTAAAGGCGTTTTCTTATATAGTGGTGTCTGGAAAAAGTACGAAAAAATGCTTTGCTAATTTATGTGTGCATTCTACTATTAATCAGCAATCAACAATTTGATTCATAAATTAAAAAGCACGGATGTGGTTAATTTAACCAAAGTAATTCAGGGAGAAGTAACTGCAAACGAATTCAGTGCCCAGAGATATGGCTGAATTAAACATGACACTGATTGCTACTGCAGTCGCAATAGATGTTTTATTTTTTATTTGGCTTGTCTGTGATGACTGAATTTGGCAGCAGCTTCTTTTTCTTCCCTTGATAGATTTGGATCGTATCTGCTTCTCCAGATTTCCTCCAGGTTTCCATCTTTGGCGCCCTGATAAATTCCGAAGGAAGACAACGATGTCACACATGAACTGGTCAGAATGTTCAAATATGTAACTTTGAAAGGTATTGGAGAGAACAGTAAGTAATACAACTGATGGCTTCCTTATTAATGAACAACACACAGACATTGGGGTAGGGGTCAACATGACGACTTCATCTTTTGAGGAATTGCCTGAATTGAGATTCTTCTGGCAACTTTTCTTTTTCAACAAATTGATGTTCTGTATTATGTTTCACCCCAATGCCCTATCCAAATCATGCATGTCCCATTCTTGACCTTACATTTTTCATGGAATCTTGCCATTGTTTTTTTGTTGTTTTTTATTTTCTATTTCAAACTTTATTTTTAGTTTTATTTGTAGTCACTTTCACTCTTACTATACAAAAATATTGTATAATGACGATATCCCTTTGGAAAATGCCTTACAAATCAGACCACTTTATAATCAACAGTGTAATCATTTGAATAAATATATGAAAAGGATAGCAAATTTTAGTTTAGGCTATTAGGTGGCATTTGTGCCACCTACAAGCTGAAACTATTGCATTAGAGTGCAGACAGGTAGAAATAGCATATGAGGAGGGGCACACTGTTTGTAGCTGTTGTTTGGTATTTGAGGGAGTTATAGAGGTTTTAGTAAAGGTCGTTTTTGTAAAATAGACGCGAAAATGGAAAGAAAAAATGCACTTTGTAACTGACAGATTGGTTGATTACAGTAGATTATGACTATGAAAAAGCGAATGCCACAGATGGATCTTACAGTCACGTGATCAGCATAACCCGCCTGTTGTGGGTACTCTACTTCTTCAGATGAGAAAAGAGTCAGCGCAAAGATAGTTCTAGCAATACTATGGTTCTGAATGACAGATAGGATGTGTTTGAGATTGGGATAAGACAATGCAAATATACTATGGGTCACAGTTTTTCCTATTAATACTCACAGGATACGTTATTAAATTGGACCGTCAGTTCTGGTCATGGATTGGATCTAGTCTAGGAAGAACAGCACATCAGGCACGGGATCGGTCAGCTAGGTCGGTCACCGGATTTGCAGAGGATCTGTACTTCTTAGTCTGTGGATATTTCAATCAGCTGGATAGTGACTTCCTCAGGAAAGCCTAGTGGTAGCAAGCCAGAGAATTTCCGGATACTAGTTCAAAAGGCCTTCTCACACAACAGCACTTCACTGGGTTGCAAGAATAAGTTTGAAGATTTAGGCCTTGCAGAAAGTCAATAGTTCTCTACTGCTTGCAAGAGTCTTGGCATCTGGATCTCGAAGGATGTTAAAGCTGGATGTAGAATGCTGGTCCAGAGTGCTTCGCTGGAATCAGGAAAGTGAGTAGATCTGTGAGTCCCTATGCATTGTCAGCTGTCTCTATTTATCCTTTCAAATGACATTACAAAATGGGTGTATGGGCTGGCTTAGCTAAGCTTGCCCCTGTGAGCTGGGATTGGGTCAAAACTTCATCTCCGCCCTGCATTTGAATGATTGGATCAAGGCCGGATGATGTCACATTTTGCTTTACAGTTCTTAGAAACCTCCCTTTAGCTACTGGTCTCAAAATCGGATTTTATACTAAACGCACATTTCTACATTGATCACTTTTACACAAATCACACACAAAGATGCCATATTTTGTGTAGCATCTGTTCCTCAAAATCCCATAGCTGTGGGTTCTTGTCTCAACTTTCTACAAAATTTTGTCCTTTTTGCTATGAACATAATTTCCAAACTGTATGCAAATTTCCACAAATGTGTGTGTTTAACATAGGGATGTGTGTGTACATTTTCACAATTCTAGGATTCATACATTTCACATAAAACCACATATACTGCCATTCCTGTCCAGAATATGTTACTCAGTTCTACTGCCTCTTAAAACGTGCAGCCAAACATTAGACTAACAGCTATGTCCTTGGTATATTTTGCACCATTTTGATCACAAGTTATGAGTCTTTAAAAAATGTTCTTTGTTCATGCTTAACAGCAAATGGTACGCCCCTTTTTCTCTCCCTGCAGTCTATGAGCATCCCCCTCCTCGTTTGTTCCTTCCAGGAGCCATTTATGACCCTCTCAAAAAGGCGTTTCCTGGGTTGAAGGGCCTGCTATTGTTCATTTTCTTTCTGTAGACAAGAGTCTGGGTTACCCCACAATTAGCACCTCCCCGTGAGTTTCTACTGAGGGAAAGGCCCTCCTCTTGGGAGAAACCTGTTTGTCCACTTCCAAAGGGTTGCAGCTCAGCCAAGCTAATTTATTCTTCATTAAAACCAGGAAAAACCACATTTGTTGCATCAAACCTAAATACATTACTTTCCTAGCTTTAACTCTCTGGGATAAAAAGCAACTGAGATCTGTATTCTTTTTAGCCACAATCCTTGTTATATTTGCTGATCCGGCAGACTTTTTAGGTTAGATCACTTTAAAGTTTCCTCAGTACTCATCTGACCGCTGTCATTCAGGTAGCCCAGGGTACTGCACCCAGATTCTGACAGGGGCTGTCAGTTTACAGACAATCCAGTTTTTCTAAAGAAATGTGTTGCTCTTCACATTTAGGACTTTGTATGTTCGCAATGCTTCATAAGATTACGCAAACCTTAGCGCCAAGCAAGATTTTGAATGTTGAGAAGTGTTGTGTTATAGGCATTTTGGAGTTTTTAGCACAAAACAAATGTCATTATAGGCACCTTTTGAAGTTTCATTTGCAAAGCGCTGCTTCTTTCTCTGCCCTCTGTTTGCTGGTCATGGAGCCCACTGGCACATTTTCTCCCGTGTGTGCTGTAT
The DNA here is from genome assembly GCF_040938575.1 of Ambystoma mexicanum. Classification (NCBI taxonomy): domain Eukaryota; kingdom Metazoa; phylum Chordata; class Amphibia; order Caudata; family Ambystomatidae; genus Ambystoma; species Ambystoma mexicanum. The sequence goes on along the minus strand of NC_090929.1, from coordinate 1,528,899,587 downwards.
TCCACCACACACGCACCATGGGTGGCAGGTTGTGCATCCCTCTTTTTGTGTGCTGGAGCACATGGATTTTGTAGGTTTTAGGCGCGTAGAAGAGTTTTGCCGCCATTTTTGCAGTTCCTTGCACCATGCTATCAGAGTGATGCCGCATAGCATAGCAGAGTGGGTCAATACATCCCACAGGCCGTTCTCACCCAGTTCAACCCCCTCCAAAAACACCTACTCATGCGAACTCTTTAAGTCTTACCATCAAAACGTTGCACTCAAATTGCCTGGCATTTTCTTAAAAACACACCTACTCCCATTCCTGGGTTTGGTTTCTAAGTGCAGATTCAGGGTTCAAACCTCTATTGCTCTGCATGGTCTTGCTTTCAAGACCAGCGTGTTGCCCCTGTGCTATCCTCCATTCAATGTGCTTCTCTGAGAATTAATTACTTAATTGGAGTTGTAAACCCATTACTGGTGTAATAAAAATGTCTCAGCCAGGCCTGCCTTCAGCTGTAACTCTGGGTTTTCTTCACTGAAATCCTATTAAAAGCAAACATTGGCAAACCCAACAGTTTTAGTTTCTGTATAAGTATCAGGCATTTGCCAGGCACTTCTATTAGATACCCATGCACTTGAACCATTTTTCACCTGCTACCATCAATGGCCAGTTAAACCACTATAGTGGGAGGGTCGGCTCATCTTCTATGCCCAACCCTCTCAACTTATCATTGTCCAGTTCCTCCTCTCTCCTTTGATTGGGGGAACTGGGCTGTGAGTCAAAGTGATGAGGTAGGTTCATGGTCAGAGGATCCTCCCCTTGTCAAATTGCACACAAACCTATCTCTGATCCAAATACATATTTATCTATGTACCATTTTTCTAATATTATACGTCCAGTTGACATATTTTCTGTAGCACCAAACCTCCGATCCCTGTCTTTGTAAGATGTCGTGTCCACTTATGACAGAATTCTGCCCTTTTCATCCAGATAACAACCTCTAAACCTTTCCAGATTTTACACAAATGTGCACCAGGAATATGGGTTTCAGATGATAAAGTGTCAGATTTTTAACATGCATACATTTGGAGTAACAACCTTTTTTCCACTACTATCCCCAAGAACATACCACAGGGTCCTAACACCTCTTAAAATGTGCACAGAAAAATCACAAGAATGATGATGTTATCCATATAATTTCTAAGTATAAAAGTCCGCACTATGAATTATCCATCTTTTTAAAACCATGCTCTGGCCCCAAAGGGGTGTGGTTTTCCAAAGCACATGGTGGAATTTTTGGTTTATTCACTTCCCCCAAGGCCAGCTGGCTCACAGATGCAGTGCCCCTCCCCGATTCCTTCCAAGAGGAAGCCATTTATGACCCCCCCAATTTAACATTTGCCTGGGCCAAGGACAGTGCTTTGTTTAGTTTCCTGTAGTCCCCAGGTGCTCCTCCCCTAATTCAATCAGAGAGGTGTCATCTCCTTTTGGCAGGGGCAGCAGAATGCAGCCAGGCCTGGGAATACAGCTGCTTATCAAGTTTCAACTCCTGTCGGGGGTGGTTGTCAGGCAGAATTCAATCTCTTTAAGCCGGCTTCAGCTAAATGCCATTTTGGTACCCAGTTTTCTACATTCAAATCAAACTGACAATTTTTACACATGCAGCTAGAACGCTGATTCTAAGTTCAAAACTATGACATTTCAACAGTTGCAAACTATGTGACACTCAACAGTAGGTCACTCATTTATTTTAAACATTTAGATTTTAGTGTCTTTCAGTCCAATTTCACTTCAGCTGCTGACATCCACAGCTCAGCCAGTTTTGTTATAGACATTGCTTTGGTCTCTTTCTCTTTCCAGATTTTGGATGCACACAAGACTACATTCTGCCAAATGTCTGCTGGTGTTCATTGAGACCCCTGAATATCTTGCAATGTTTAAAATAGGCATTTATAGCTTGCATTTCAGAGAAACAAAGGTGATTTCAAAGCTCTTTTTTTATTTTAGCCACAGGCACTGCTGTTTTTCCTTTGGCACACATTTCACTCATGGCACTCCTGGCCCCTCACGCTCGCACTGGTGGGTGGCAGGTCAGGGGACCATTTTGCTGTGCCCAAAACTGCGCGGTTCTCCAGTATTCTGGCGCAAATGTGGGCTTCTCCGTCCTCTTGGATTTCCTAAGCCCACAGCACCAAGTGTTGCAGCATAATAACTTGAACGTGGGCCAAACACCCAACAGGAAACTGCTGGAGAAGTTGGCCAAGTCCCAGCTCTACTTTCACACTGATCTTGTTGGTGGTCTCCACTACCATCAATCTGGTTTCTGAGCATCCAGGGGCATGGAAACTGCTCTTCTGAACACCTGTGAAGAACTGCCTGCATCCCTTAACTCCAACTCCCCAGCTGTCCTCATCCTTCTTGATCTTTCCTCTGTATTTGAAAGGACAACCTCTCCATCCTCATTCAAAGGCTTCATGACACCCTTGGTATCTGGGAGCAGGCAATGGACTGTTTGACCTCCATCCTAACTGCCCTCTCCTCACAAGTCATGCCGGGCACCTTCTCCTCTCCTACTTCCTTCGCCACCGGTGGTGTCCCCCGGGGCTCTATCCTCTCACATTGGCTCTTTAGCATCTATCTTACTATCTTACTGGCACTCCTTATCCCCTCCTTCTCCCACAACTTCCAGGGTAATACTGACGACACACAACTCTTGGTCAAAATTAACATGGACCCTCTTGCACTTTTCATCATCCCTGACTGCCTTTCTTACATTCAGGCCTGGTGCACTTCCAATGAGCTCTGCCTCAATGCAGCAAAATAGAGATCCTTCCCATAGGGACACTGGCTCCCGACTTCTTCCCTTCACTCTGGCCTTCTTCCATGGGCTCTCTCCCTGCTCCCTCTTCTGAAGCGAGAAAACTTGGAGTCATCTTCGACTCCTCTCTCTCCTTCCTCCCTCACACCCAGGACATCGCCAAGAAGTCCCACTTTCAGCTCTTCCTTCTCAAAGGAATTCTACCTTTTCTCACCTTCCCCCAGAAACTCAATGTTACCTGAGCCCTGATTCTCTATATGCTTGACTTTTGCAATAGTCTCCTCCTAAATCTACATTCTTCCACTCTGCAACCCTCCAGCTAGTCTATAATAGGGCTATAATAGGGTAGCAAGACTTATCCTTGGCCTTACGCAAAGGGACTGCATCACTCCTGCACTAAAATGTCTTCAATCAGTCCCGGTTTCTTCAGAGATTAAATTCAAATCCCTTTGTATCATCCACAATGCTGTCTGGGGTCGGGAACCACAGTATATGCTACTCTCTCTTGCTAAATATTCCCCATCTCTAGATCTGCGCTCCTCTGGCAGCAACACTTTGTATGTAAAGCATTTAGCTTAACAGAGGGCAGGAGGCCAATCACTTTCCTCAGCTGGCTCCTTGTTTTGGAACAGCCTCCCCTTCCCTCTTCATCTTGAGCAGGACCTTCTTATATTCCAGAAGCTCCTCAAGACTTCCCGCTTTACCTCCTCCATCCCCCCTCTCTCCATTACTAATCTCACAGTTGCTTGCTTGGTGTTCAGGGCCCTTATGCAGCTTCTGTCTATCCACAGCACTTGCCTCAGCACACCCTCCACCCTGGATATTACTTCATTACACTTCAACTGTTGCTCACCCATGAGCACCCCAGCACCTATCCCATTCCTCCTTCTGCACTTGTACTACCTCCATCCCACTCATCCTCATCACAGTCCCCCACTAACCCCACCTCACTCTTCCTTGTCACAGTCCCCAATCCACCCCACCTCATTCTTCCTCATTAAAGCAACTCACTACGCTACCTCAATCTTCCTTGTCACAGTCCCCAATTAACCCTCCTCCCTCTTTCTCATCACAGTCCTCCACTAACTCCACCTCACTCATCTTTGTCACAGTGCCACACTAACACCACCTCACTCTTCCTCATCACAGGCCCCGACTAACTCCACCTAAATCTTCCTTGTCACAGTCTACAAATAACTCCATCTCACTCTTCCTCATCACCATCTCCACTAGCCCACCTCAATCTAACATGTCACAGCCCCCAATAACTACATTTCACTCTTTCTCATCACAGAACCCCACTTACCCAGTTCACTCTTCCTCATCCCTGGGCTTAACTCCACCTAAATCTCCTCATCAGAGTCTACCACTAACTCCATCTCACTCTTCTTTATCACAGCCCACCGCTAACTCCATCTCATTCTTACTCATCACCGACCCCGACTAACCCACCGCACTCTTCCTCATCACAGTACCCCACTAGCTGTACCTTGCTCTTCCTCATCGCATTGTCCCACTACCACACCTCACTCTTCCTCATTACAGTACCTGACTACACCACCTCACTTGTCCTTATCACAGGACCTGACTAAATCCACGTCACTCTTCTTTGTCACAGTTCACAACTATCCAACCTCACTCTTCCTCATCACAGCCCCCCACTGCTCATCACAGTCTTCCATTAACTCCACCTTACTCTTCCTGGTCGTAGTCCCCAATTACCCCACCTCCCTATTTCTCATCACAGTCTTCCACTTACTCCACCTCACTCTTCCTCATTGTAGTACCCCACTACCTGACCTCACTCTTCCCCATCACAGGACCTGACAAAATCCAACTCACTCTTCTTCGTCACAGTCCCCAATTTCCCTACCTCACTCTTCCTCAACGCAGCCCTCCACTAACTCCACTACACGCTTCCTCATCACAGTTCTCCATTAACTCCACCTTACTCTACCTGGTCACAGTCCCCAATAACCCACCTCCCTCTTTCTCATCACAGTCCTCCACTAACTCCACCTCACTCTTCTTTGTCACAGTACCCCACTAAGATCAACTCACTCATCTTAGTCACATTCCTCCAACTCCACCTCACCCTTCTTCGTAAACCTATTGACTAAATCCACTTCACTCTTCTTCATCACAGTCCCCCACTAACTCCACCTCCCACTTCCTAATCACAGTCCCCAACTACCCCACATCACTCTCCCTCACCACAGTCCCCCACTAACTCCATCTCTGTCTTCCTCATCAAAGCTTCCCTCTCTCTCCACTTCATTCTTCCTTGTCACTTTCCCCCACTAATTCCACTTCAATTCTCTTCATCACAGTCCCCCATATTCCACCTTACCCTTGTCCCAGGACTCCAGTGCCTCCGCCACACTCTTCCACACTATGATACTCCAATTCCACCACCTGACTCGCCCCATCCTAGTCCCCAACTACCTCACCTCCCTCTTCCTCCTGACAATCCCCAACTACGCCACCTGACTCTTCCTCATCACAGTCCCCAAATACCCCACCTCACTCTTCCTCATCACAGTCCCCAACTACCCTATCTCACTCCTCCTCGTCACAGTACTCCACAACCTCACCCTTACTCATCTCAGTTCACGACTATCCCACCTCACTTATCTGTGCCACAGCCCCCAATTTAACAACTTCTGTCTTCCTCATTCCAGTCTCCTACTAACTCCACCTCACTCTTCCTAATCACAGCCCTCCACTACCACAACCTTACTATTCCTCATCACAGTTGCCCACTACAACCTTACTCTTCCTCATCACTGCCCCTCCTACCACCAACTCACTCTTCCTTGTCACAGTCCCCCGCTGCCACCACATCACTCTTTCATGTCACAGTATTCCATTACCTCTACCACACTCTTCTTTGTCACATTACCTTATTACTCCACCTTAGTATTCCTCATCACAGTCCTCCACTAACTCCACTTCAATTGTCTTTGTCACAGTCCCCCATTACCCTACCTCACTCTTCCTTGTCAACGTAATCCACATCCATCGACTCAGTCTCACTTAATACAGTACTGCAATACCACTGCTGCACTCACCCTCATCATTGTCCCAACTATCCCACCTCACTCTTTCTCCTCACATTCCCCACTACCTCACCTCACTCTTCCACATCACAGCTCCCCACTAAATACACCTCACTCTTCCTCGTCACAGTCCTCACTAACTCCACCTCATGCTTCTTCATCACAGTCCTCCATTACATCTGCCTCACCCTTCCTGCCACAGTCCCCAATTACCCCACCTCCCTCTTTCTCATCACAGTCCTACGCTAACTCCACCTCAGTGATCTTTGTCAGAGTCCCCCACTAACAGTACCTCACTCACCCTCTTCACAGTCCCCCACTAACATCACCTGATACTTGCTCGTCACGGTCCTCCGTCAACTGCACCTGACCCTTCCCCATCACATAGACCAATTACTGCACCTCCTTATTCCTCTTCACATTCCTTCATTAAGTTCCCTCCTTATTCCTCTTTACAGTTCTTCACTAAGTTCACTTCACTATTCTTTGTCACAGTCCCCCACTATCCCACCTCACTCTTCCTCATCACAGTACTCCACTACCACCCACTCTTTCTCACTTCAGTACTCCAATACCACCACCTCACTCACCCTCATCACAGTCCATAGCTATCCCACCTCAATCTTCCTTGTCACAGTCTCCAACTAAACAACTACAGTCATCATTGTCACAGTCCCCCACTTACTACACCTCTTTCTTCCTTTTCACAGCCCTCCAATACAACAAGAACACTAGTCCTCATCACAGTGCCCCATTACCAAAATACTCTTCCTCATCACAGTCCCCACTCACCCAGCTCACTATTCCTCATCACAGTCCCCCACTGCCATCACATCACTCTTTCTCGTCACACTACAAAACTACCTGACCTCACTGTTTCTTGTCATAGTCCCCCACTAACTCCACCTGCCGCTTTCTTGTCACGATCCTACTGTAACAAGTCTCTCCCCTTCTCACCTGTCTGTATTGTTTACTCGTGATCTTCGGAGATGTCTTCTTTCACACAGTTCGGGATTTATATAACCCTGTGCATGGGTCCGTGGATTCCAGTGTGTGGTTCGTAACCCAACTCCTGGATACGTTCAGATGTCGGAGACCAGGAAATAACGAGGTTCACACTTGGAGACCCGAATGCGATAGAAATCCAGGATCAGCAAAGGTAAGGATAAGGGGAAGGCAGGAAGAACATGAATTCAGGGAACCGGGAACCAGGAATCAAAGGCAAACGCTGAACGAGCTCCGGAAACACACATCCGACAACTGCAAGTGGTAGCGTTGAGACGCGCAGAGCCGTGGGGGCGGGTCTGCTTTGTAGAACATAGAGCGTATAACGCAGAGACTGGCAAACAGCGTTCTGCGTTCAGCGGCATGTTGGGAGGACTACTGAATTCAGTCCCCAATGGGTCAGGGACCACGAAGTCCAGAAGGGACGCAAACGGCGGTTCATGACACCTACATTAACTTCACCTAACTCTTGCTGGTCACATTCCCCAATGACCCAACCTCCATATTCCTTATCACAGTCCTGCGCTAACTCCATCCCCCTCTTCTTTGTCACAGTCCCACACTAACACAACCTCATTCGGGTCTATTAATTCGGGCTGGCCTGTTACCACATTCTACAGCCTGAGGAACAAGTTATTACTGTTGAAATGTTGGTGGTGCGTTTCACTTGATGAAGAACGTGTGTAATCTATATTATAAGAAAAAGTAAACAATGACACTATTATACTTATCCTAGCATATAAGCTGAACATATAAATGCATTAGTGTATTGGATGGTAGAAGTAAAGGAAGGCCAAGAGGCAGAGCAGTTATATGGGACCTTGATATTGATATTACGCCCTGGGTCTGCTCTCAATAAGTACAGAGAGTCACGCAGGTCATGTGCTTCAGTTCAATGGCAGCTGAACATGTTAATTGAGTGATCAATAGAGATTCTCTTTGCAGATGTAAATGAAGACTCTCTTCACACTGTGATATTGAAGGATCAATTAAATTCAGAGAAAATGTTACGTCGGTGGTGACCCATCATAGGGGACCTTGCAAATCTTGTCCAGAACTGACAACTGGCTACACTCTTGGAATGACTTGGTAGGCTGGAAAGTGTGCACTAGTGGCTGCATGGTACAGTGTTTCTATTGGAAGCCAAAAATCAACAAGGCCACTTTGAAAGAAGCGTTCTCCGGCAATTAGTATCAAATTTAAATGCAGTGGTAATAAAATAAGGTCTGGATCCAATAATACATATGTCCAATTGCAGTAGTTGTGTTTGTCTACATTCTATTAGATTTTTATAGTGCCAATTGATAACAACTCAAAATTGAAGGTCACCACCAACCTTTATTTCCACCATCACAGTACCATGGTGCGTTGCCCCTGAGCCGAGAGGATAGCTCAGTGGCAACTCGTTTGTCTTGGAAGCAAGAGAACACATAGAAATACAGGTTTGAATCCATGTCTCACGTTTAGAAACTGGTCTCCGGTATTAAGCGCGTTAAAAAATAACTATTATAATTATAATAATACAAATGTGAAAACAATGAACATTTTCATGCTTTACTGTATGGATTTCACAATATTGGAATTGGTTAAAGAGTCACTGTACTTAAAATGCTTATATATTATAGTTAAGGTTGAATTATATAATTATCGTTTTTATGATCAAATCTAAATATTCAATTAAAGAAGTGAGCCCACTGATAGAAATGAGTGCCCCCCCGCGGTCTCAGTTTTGTTAAGGGACAGCACATAGGGGCGCATAAGTGGTATAGAAGACCCCTAGGGTAATCAGCCTTTGGTGTGAGCTGCACATCCTATATCCCGTGCTGGGTTTGCTTACAGATGCTTTGGAAGTTGAAAGAACGTTTTTGTAAGGTCCTTCTACGGTTGGATTTCACGTAAGCACACATTTTCGGTTCTTAGTGGTTTTCAAGTTCAAGTGTTTTATTCAGACACACTAAAGTGCAGATACGGGAAAAAAAACCAATGCATTTCAGACTAAAAAGAGTCCTTCATCAGGGCCTAATGTTCGCACCCGATTCATAGTCAATCAATCATTATTTACACATCAGAAGAAAAGCACGCTGTGTGCAGCATTATGATCCGATTAGAACAACAATATTCATGGGTTGGTCAGCAATACCGGTCATTCAATATTACATTAGCATACAATGAAACATTATACCCCAGGGTTATGCGTTCGATTCATTTAGAGCATGAACATTCATGAGTGTAAGGCCGCAAGACAGACATGTACAACAACTAACAACAATTCAGAGAACATAAAGAGAAACCTTTGGTCACTTAAATTGCCTTGTTACATTATATCACATTAAAACCTGTAAGCATAGCATGCTTACTACGGTTCTGTTTGTGGTGCTATTTCATCTTCACCGAGCTCTTTATCTCATCATTGTGCCCATACCCACCCTGCTAGTGAGGTTATTTTGCATGATGTACATCACTTTAACCATGGTGTTCTCGGCAAGTGGGTGTACAACTTTAGTAAGTATCACAGAGGGCGGGAGATCACGTGCCTGAGATCCAATTCCTCACGTTCTATCTGTTTTATATGCCCTTATTACCCATAATGAAGAGTCCCCTAAGACATATTGGGCCTCATTACACGGAAGGCGGTAATGGTTAACGGCCACCGTTAATGGTAACGGTGGCCGTTAACCATTACCGCCTTACTACGAGGTCCCTTAGCGGGTTGGTGTTTTAACACCTGCTTTTTGCAGGCGTTAAAAACCAACCCGCTAAGGGACCTCGGAGCTAATTACGGCACCGCAAAGTTGCGGTGCTGTAATTAGCGCCTTCCCCATTCCCATAGAGCCCTATGGGGCAGAAATGGGAATGGGGAAGGGCAATGGCGGAAGGGGGATTTACCGCCCCACCAACCTTGGAATGGGGCGGTAAATCCCCTTTCCGCCAAGGCGGTGCCGGTAATTTACCGGCATGGTCCAGGGTGCTAATAGCACCCTGGACCACCGCCTTCCGTGTAATGAGGCCCATTGTGTGCTCTTAAAGCAGAGTTTACAAAAGTTTAGTGAGTTTCTACCAACTCAGTGAGCCGCGTGATCTGTGTGTGTTGAAAGCAATTGAAAGTTACCAACCTATCTGCTGCGGCAGATCTTCGAAAAGCCATCATAGGCCGGGCACTATCTGGGAATCGGAAAGTCTTTTATAGTCAATTGTGTGTGGAAATAAGTTGATCGTATCTCATAACAGATTAGAGTGTTACCAGTGTGTGCAGTGGTGTCTGCCTTGTTACTGCGTTCCGTGTGGTCTAATTGTTCGAAAAGATTCACTGTCTTGTGAAACCCGTCGTGAAGTTCTTGTACATTACCCGTTCCTATAGTAACCAATGCCTGGTCTGCCTGACAACATGGCTGCCTATGCGATGTGCTTACGGATATGTAACCTGTATTGGAATCATATATTCAAGAGGAAATGCTGCCAAACTATTGCTTCCTTGAGTTTTGCCAATATCATTCATATATTAAAGTATTTACACTATAATTGTCTCAAGGTCTGTTTGACCACGAGCAAACAAGTAGTATTATCGTTTGCGGCTAATCTGCACAGTGGCAGAGGTCCCTGCTCGCTGTCTCAAGGCGCCGCTCTAGGGGTATGTCTGTTGCTTGTGCACTCTCTGATGTGATTGGCTTTAGATTACTTGTCATATATGTTGATTTCATTCACACTTTGCTGTCCCTCTTTGAGGCCTGCTTCAGGTTTGTGTAGTGAGGCATTGCCTATGATAGCGACACTAACCGGTAGCATCAGCCTGCTGGGGGCAGGTTGTTTGGTGAGGCCTAGAGGCAGCACTCAGTCGCTGCCTTTGCCTGTTTAAAGCTATTTACATTAGCAGCACTCACTCACAGCTTTGACCGTTTAGCACTACCGTTATGGCGCTAAACTGTGGGTCCAAGCCGCAGCTTGGGGTTGCGCGGATGGAGCGTTGTGGGTGTGTACATTTTTTTCTTTGTGCTGTTGGATTTTGCACCGACTTTTCACTGTGAATAAACTCACTGTGAAATTTTAGTGTGGCGCTAAAACATTATTCTGTCTTTGCACTTTATTTGTGAATCAAGTACCTGGTTCCAGCTTAGATATGTAATTCCAGACAAAATATGCGATTTCTTTTTTTTCATTTTTTTTTTCACCACTATTACAACGAGCCAGCAGACATATTACAGAAACATTGTTCTGCCACAGTTCAGTTCATGTGTCTGTGCAAAAAATTGCACCAGTGCAGCTATATATTGTATCAATACATTTTTGTACTGATGGAAAAATTGCACTGAGCGAAAAGACCATTTTTGTTTACATTTTGTTTTTGATATGAGTGCTGAATGGTACCAGAATGTACTGGCAAGAATTGTGGGCCACACTGAAAATAGTGAAATACATTCACAAAGATGGCATGGCAAATGTGCTAATCAGGTACTTCATTGCTATAACTGCGTTTCCTTCTTCTGTGAGGCCATTCAACGCGTTTGATTCACGAGCGTCCATGGGCTGTCAGCCAGCGCACATAGTCTCATTAATGAAGGAAACTAGTGCATAACTTATGAGGTGTTTCCAGCCAAGGTTTCTCAAAAGCTACAATTTCAAAGCGTATGGCTTCAAATTCAGGCTGTTAATCCATAAAACACAACCTTATTACCAAACATGTAAATGCCTCATGCGTGGTACCTATGTCTGTCTCGGACACCAAGACGCCATGAATTGGCTTTATCGTAAGTGAACTTTACGATCGCATGGGTTCTGTTAAAGGAAATAAAGGACGCGCGTGAAATGATGCAGTGCCAGCCTTGATGAAATATACTGGTCCCCCGCCGAAGGAAAACAAAGGCATACATTGCCACGGTGGAGGGTTTGCAGTCTAACTGACCTCTTTTCAGAACTAGAAAGAGTTTTATTTTCTCCACAGAATCAAAGAGAAAATTGCCTTCTTGTGTCAATTACTTTGACAAGCATTAGGGACTTAGCACGTGCTGCACCTGTGCTAATACTGGGTTCTACTAGGCCTTGGGACCGACTATTGGCACAAAGTAGCCTTTGAAGCGCAGACGTAATTCAATTCTATGAGTGCCTCTGCGCCATGGCCTATTCCCACCGTTAGAAATCATGCTTTCGAGCCTGGGTAACACTGATGTGTTAACTGCAGGTCGAATATTTGCTATTGTTTCACATGCAGGGCTCAGCGACCAGGGAAATACATTACAGAGGACAACTTGTAATGTGAGAATAAAAGAAACAAGACTTGACATCACTCGATAGTTTTTTTTTTTTGTTGCTTTTGAACAATAAACATCCGTGTGTGTGAAAGTTAATGACATCGCACACCGACAGTGTTAGCATTAGCCTGCATGGGCATGGGTACTTCTATAATTTCCCATGTATTGCCATGATATGTTGTTCTTGTGCGCCCATGATATGGCATGTCACATGTGCACAGGTACTGATGCTGTTATCAGATGTTGCTATCATATATGCAGGTGGGTACATCATTATTGTCATCTTTTGTCCAAGTATTCACATCCTTGGCAAGGAATGTCCATCAAATACCTAGAGTCACACCAGGTAGCCGGTTTTTCTTTTAAAGTATTAATGCATTATGCCAGTTATGCCATTTTGTTACCAGCTCAGCTACTCACAATACATGTCTTGTTTTGACATCAACTGCCCACATCTTCACTTGACTTAATATTGCCATCAGAAATCTTACATTTTTCACCTTGCGTAAAAACAAGGGGCGATTCCTGGACCCCAAATATAGCACCGCAAGTGGTGGCTGGTGAGTTGTTTTATTTAAGAGTGTAAACATTTTACACAGTTATGTGAGAGAGACTGAGCATAGTCAGGGACCCCAAACCAAAGGAAACAGATCTGGGGAGTTCCCCCCGCCCGTGCCCCTGGAGAAAAAAAATGTTTTGAATAATGGGTTAACATTGTGAGTTATACAACATACTTTCTACGAAAAAGTGGGTAAAAGGCCAGACAGTTTGCAATCGATTTTGTAGGGCAACTCATGAAAACATCAAATAGATGCAGCCACCAAAAGTGCACAGGAGCATTTCTCGATGCATGTTCATGCCATTCCCTTCAATATACGCCAGTATAAAAAGCCATACAATATATGCCAGTACCACTATGTAAGGACATACTCCTGTTGTATTGGCCATCAAAGATGCCATGCCACAATAAGACAACATGTCCAAACTGGTTCCAATGTAGACCAGTCTAGACACACAGGAACACTCATCATGCTTGCTTCATCATAGATGCACAGAAAAAAATGAAGTCATGCCACAGTAAAAAATAGTAAGCCTGGATGCACCAAAATACCAGTTTATCAATGTAATACCACTTAACTTGCATGTTTTATCAATGATACCTAGTAATACATGTCATGCCACAGTAAGGAATGGCTAGACTGACTGCACCAAAATGCCAGCCTAGCCATATCATAGCACACATGAAATTGTCTTTGCCTAAAAAGACCAATAAATCATACCATGCCATTTAAAGATGTGTCAACAATGGTCCAGTGGTCCCTGGCCTCGCAGAGTCTTGCACACACAAAATCACATGTATCCCCTTTCAATCACTTGTAACTCACCCATATATCATCGTTGACATGCACTCACTCTGCATTCTCCACACAGGCAAGATCATTCACACACACACAAAATCACATTCACAATCATTCACCCACCATTCACTCACCCATATAACTTCTCTCACATTCACTCACACTGCATTCTCCACATGAGTACCCACCCATCCAAAACATTCAAGCACCCACGTAATCACGTTTAAGCCCATTGACCCAACACTCACTCAACCACCACCTTCTCCATTATCAATTCACACTGGATTCTCCACATAGGCACCCACACATCCAGAACATTCAAACACACACATAGGGCCTCATTACAACTCAGGCGGTAAGGGGTTTACGGCGCCGTAAACAACGCCGACCCTTACCGCCTGAGTACGAGGTCCCTTAGCGCCATGGCGGATTTAACACCTGCTTTTAGCAGGTGTTAAAATCCATGGCGCTAAGGGACCATGGAGTTAATTACGCCACCGTAATTTACGGTGGCGTAATTAATGCCTTCCCCACTCCCATTATGCCCTATGGGGCAAAAATGGGAATGGGGAAGGGTAAATGGGAAAATGGGGATTTACCGCCCCGCCAAGGTCGGAATGGGGCGGTAAGTCCGCCAACCACCATGGCGTAAACTTACCGCCTGGGTCGTGATGAGGCCCATAATCACATTCAAGCCAATTGGCTGAATATAAACTTTACCACACATCCATTGTCTTCCCTCGTTGTCATGGCCAGTAGCCAGATTGTCCGGTTCATGACCTTATGCCATGACCCAGACAATCTTGCCACTGCCCATGGTCACAGGCTATACCTCAGTCACCAGAGGTATATCACTATTTTTTGTACCTAAATTATGACACTTGTCAAAAAATATTACACTGGCACATTTGCAAAACTATTTTTAAAGGTCCTTGCCAATGCTCCTTACACAAGTTTGCTGGAAATCCTCCCATGTTTTATGTTTTCAAAAGTGTCAAAATGCATGTCCATACAATAGTCGTTTAATTCTGCCCCCATTTGGCAAAATCCATTCTGACTTTACACAAACATTCAAGGCTTGGTCTATAATCTTTCTGAAAACGTGTGTCCACATTTGTCAAACGGCAACAAAGTTATAAGATATCTAAAAATGTTGAGACCCCCCTCTAATTTAGCCCCTTCTTGACAAAATCCCACCAAACTTTACTAAAACATTTATACCTGGATCTAAAATAATTTTGCAAACTTCTGTGTAGTTTCAACAAATGGCACCACATGTACAAGCCTTTACAATATTTTGAGACCCCCCTCTAATTTTGTTCCCGCTTGACAAACCAGCTCCACACTTTGCACAGCCATTCAGGATCAGGTCTAGAATAACATTCCCAAATACCATGCAGTTTCACTGAGTGGCACCAAAGTTATAAGCCATCCAACTACTGATTTTCACCAACCCTGTAATGCAGAAATAGGCATAGATGTCCCTGTACATTTGAAGTGTTCGTGAACATCACAGGACTGTACCCGAACCTCTGGACTG
This sequence comes from Ambystoma mexicanum, assembly GCF_040938575.1. NCBI lineage: Eukaryota > Metazoa > Chordata > Amphibia > Caudata > Ambystomatidae > Ambystoma > Ambystoma mexicanum. The sequence continues at coordinate 1,528,884,581 of NC_090929.1, read as the reverse complement.
ATCGATGACTTTGCGGATGAAAAACACCATTGTTTTGTCTTCTAACGGCCATATCCCTTCCCATCCCATCCTCATCACCCCTCATCTCCCCAGAGATTGTTTGATAAGGTTGACAAGTGCAATGTTGTGTTTTTTAATATGTTTTTAGCACAATGTTTGCGGACAACAGCGTCTGACCGCAAATCCAACATGGCGGTCATTTCCAGAAATCTGACACACTTCACGCTTTTCATCATCCATTTAGGTTGTGCGTCTGAACAGGGAAGTGAGTCCGCAGATCCAGATATCACAAATTCTTTTTTTAACCTACTTTTGGGCCATTAAAAAAAAACAAAAAACTACTGGACGGGTTTTCACCAAATTTACAAAAGCACGATTTTGAGACCCCCCATATTTTTGCCCCCCTTGATGAAACCTCTCTAGATTTCACAGAATCAATCTGATGGGGGTCATATACCTTTCTTGCAAAGTTTGGTAAGAATTGGTCCACAGGGGGCAAAGTTATAAGCCACCCAACCAGTGCTCTTCCTATGGGTTGAGCAATTTCACCATAACTGCAGGGCTGCTACCGCAGGCCCTGTAATATATTTATTGTTCAATGAATACATCTTAAAATACGGGCAGATGGCAGATTTGAGCCTGCAACCACGTTTTCCAGCTGTACCACCCCCACACATCTCTCAATCCCTAAAATACCTTTAATTCAGTTTGGACATATTTCTCAAGGGAACTGTTTACGTTTCTTCAAGGCAGTTTATGGCAGCAGTTTCCGGATCCTTCCCGCCAACCTTATCCTTTCTCCAATAATGTGTGGTACCCACTATTCCAGCTTTATTAGTCCTCTGCTCTGTACTGTTTACCTGCCTCTGCTGGTGCCATGATTGCGAATGCCTGTGCTGATCTAAAGAACTCAGTGCCCTGTTAATTTACTCGCCCTAATGTGTAATGTGTGATGGACCGTCATTTGATGAACTTCTGTTGCAACTTGACAAAGTAATGGTTCTGTATTAACACAAGAGGAGCACCTTATCAGTCCAGGAAGGCCTGCTTTGATTTGGACCACCAAGCAAGGCAGAGAAGTAATTGCGCCATTTTAGAAGTAGGTCTCCCAAGGTTGGGTTATAAGTGTGGATCTTACTGGAGTAAGCATGTCTTTCACTTAGAACCACCAGGAAACCCTCAAGGCTGCCTTGCATTGTATAAGAAGGCAGGCTGCAAGCTTGGGACTACCAGGACCAGTCCTACTCCAACGCCTTCCCTAGCGCCAGGGACAGCTTGGGTTACTGTTTGTGCTAGACTAACATCTGTGTTCAGGGAAGCTGAGTGGCTGAGATGTCCTGGGCGAGTAAGGCAGTTGATGAGGCTCCTATAAGCCCTGGTAGCAGGCCACTTGTAAGAGCTACCCTCTCATTTCGCTTTCCTTTCACCCCACCTTTGTATCAGGTGCCATTTCCAGCTGCCCAATTTAGAAGGATGTGGTAGTGCAATGGCAGTGAGGGAGCAACCACAACAGCGTTTTTAGTTGATAGACCACCACCCACATCAGGAGGGGAACATACTTCAATGGTTGATGCTGCTAAGTCATCCTGCCAGGGTGCGTGGTCGTAGATGTATCTAAATTGCTGTGCATGATATTATACTGTGCCAAATATCCCCTCTCCAAAAGTATCATGTGGGTTGAATAAACCCTCCAAGATATCAACTTTTTAAAATATTTTGTGACATGGTTTACAGGAAACCTTACATGAAACATACAAAGACAAAACGACGAGATATATTCAATAACAAGATTAACACTAAACCATCCAAGCGATCAAGTTGTCTGACAATAAATGTAGGCTCACAGTTGAACAGAATAAAATATTGTTTGACAGAAAAGAGGTAAAATCAATGCATCTGGGTTCCCTTTTGTCCATATTAAGTTGCCTTTCTGATCCTTATTGATTCCTGAATACATTTCCATAGCAAGATCATTCTTACAGCAATAAGACACCCAGAGCAGACTCACCGGGCTCGCAGCACAAAGGCAGAGCTTGAGGCAAACTCTGTGGCATTGAAAAGGGCAGGTTTATAGGTAGACTCGTTGTGCCAGGGCTGCTCTATTGGTTCATCCACGCAAATAGTGCCAGATATATGCTACACATTATGCGTATGTACTAAACAATGCAATGCATTCAAGCCAATCAGACTATCATGGCAAGAGCTTCACAAGCGGAACTGGTTGTCATGAGCCAGGTTTCCAGCAATCATTGGCGGGCGACAGTTTAGTGGTACGCGCTGTTTGCAATTCCACACAATATGCAGTGTCGCTAATTATCTGAGGGGAAATGCTGCTGCCAAAGTGGTTGCTATTTTCGATGCCTTTGATTCAATAGCCTTTTGTTGATCGACTATGACAGGATGTTCTAATAATGGCAGGCGGAAGTCATCCAGGATGATATATGACACTATTCTCTAGGTCTGGACGAGAAAGGGGTTCAGAAATAAAATTAATACACTGTCAGGGCTGGCTCTACACAGAAA